>NC_090648.1:143565924-143894674 GCF_040937935.1 Hyperolius riggenbachi
ATTAACCCAGTTAAATCTTCAGGGGTTTTTATGATTTCCATAAATTGCATTGATGATTTTTTTCCCTAATGGTTATCTTGCTGTTACTAATCTTTTAGAGCGGAGAGGAAGTTCTGAGTTTATATCCACTTTAAGCAGTGTAAAATTATTTTTCTGAGTACAGGTTCAGCTTCGGCATTTTACAAATCATGACCACAGTAAAGAGGTAGTTTAACAGCTTAGGGTGGGAAAAAAACCCTGTTTTGCTTAACTTTCAGAGCGCTGGAAAGTACATGATTATGTGTTATAAATAATAAATATGAAAAAATTGCTTTGGAAAATACTCAGAGCACAGAAATTGCCCAGTTGTCAGCCTGTGTACTACAGCTGAGAACACTGGCACCAGGCTTATCTCTGCATGTAGTGCAAACCAACAGTGGAATTGCCAAATTTTATGACTCAGCCAACCGATTTTCCCGTTCCAAGACTGAATTATGAATCACCAGTTTAAAGAGAACTTTAATTATTTGGGTCAATTACATTTAAACTTTTTTTTTTAGTTTTCAAGCTTTTAAATTGAAGATTTGTACTATTTGTTTTCATTTGTGATACTCACCTTGTCCACTGCAGTCCCTCTTCTGGCCGATCCTTCTCTTCAAAGGAATAAAACTACTCTGCTGTCAACTATAATGATGGCTGCCAGAAGACAAGAAGTGGAAGACAAGTAGGGTTGAACAATAATGGCCATATTACAAAGGGATATGTCACCAGCATTCAGAAGCTGCCAATCACTGTGCCAACCAGCAATGCATGCCTTTCATTCTTAGAATAGAAGGATTGGACTGTAGAGGGATTGCAATGGATTGGATGACGTTTGTATAATTGTTTCTGTTTTTATTTGTAACTTTTTGCCCTAGAACGGGCGCTTTGTAATGCGACTTACTGAGCTTCAATGCACCACCTATATAGCGTTCACAGTGCAGCAGATGCGTTGCAGTATAACAGAGTATAACAGCGTGCGGTATAATGCACTGCATGCAACACGAAAATAACACGCAGTGTCGCTTACCTGATCAGTCCTGTTGTGTTCCTGCTGTACAGGGAACTCATCACAATGCCCACTGTGAACAGAGCCCAACACTGTATTTGACAAGTAATTGACCACAGTGCCTTGTGAGCTTTTAAATGACAAGGCACAGCTGTAGCAATATTTCTGGAGACACATCTATTAGGCTGACAAACAAGTGAGAGAGGCGAATAATACCTGGATGAGTCATTAGTCTTCGTTTTCAGGTAACCTAAAATCACAACAAACCATAAAATGACATTCAGGAGTTTGGGAATTTCCCATTGTACATATGAAATATTCAAAGGTAATATTTCACATTAATCTAAAGCAGGGGTGTCAAACTCAAATACAAAGTGGGCCAACCTCAATGTCTACTGGCCACATTGCTCCCTTGTAAAGTTCCCTGGTGTCTGATGCCCCCCAACCCCTTTGCAGTTCACTGGTGTCTAGTGGTCCTCCTCCCTCCCCTATACAGTTCTCCGGTGTCTTGTGGCCCCCACCCTCCCCTATACAGTTCTCTAGTGTTTAGTGCTTTTCCCTACCTCCCCATATGGCTTCCCTGGTGATCTAGGGCTTCACCTCAAAATAGCTTCCCTGGTGGTCTAGAGTGGGCCAAATATAATGCAAAGTGGGGACTGGGGAACCCACTTGGGGTCAAATTTAATTGCTCCGAGGGCCAGATTAGGCCCACGGGCCGGAGTTTGACATGTATGATCTAAAGCTATATAATTTGAGCTGTGAAAATACTACAAAAAACCTGATTGCTGAATACTTTCCTTAAAAAATTCTTTATCGTCAAAACTGAGGAGGTTTAGGAGGTTGAGGAGATACAGCATACAGCCATTCAAGAAATATGCAAAACCAAGAATGGTTTGCAGTGGTAGGAAAGGGAGCTGGGTGACAGCAGAAAAATAAGGGTGCTGAGGGGCAGCAGGAAAACAAGGATACTGGGTGACAGCAGGAAAACAAGGGTGCTGAGGGGCAGCAGGAAAACAAGGATACTGTGTGACAGCAGGAAAACAAGGGTGCTGAGGGGCAGCAGGAAAACAAGGGTGCTGAGTAACAGCAGGAAAAAAAGGGTGCTGGGTGATGCAGGAAAACAAGAGTGCTGGGTTACAGCAGGAAAACAAGGGTGCTGGTTGACAGCAGGGAAAACAAGAGTGCTGGCTGAAAGCAGGAAAGCAAGAGTTTTGGGTGACAGCAGGAAAACAAAAGGTGCTGGGTGACCACATACAAGAAAGGGTGCTTGGTGACAGCAGGAAAACAAGAGTTCTATGTGACAGCAGGAAAACAAGGGTACTGGGTGACAGCAGGAAAACAAGAGTGGCGGGTGACCACATTCAAGAAATGGTGCTGGGTGACAGCAGGAAAAGGAGGGTGCTGGGGGACAACAGACAACAGAGGGTGGTAAGTGACAGCAGGAAAACAAGGTGCTGGGTGAAAGCATAGAAGAAAGGGTGCTGGGTGACAGCTTACAGGAAAGGGTGCTGGGTGACAGCTTACAGGAAAGGGTGCTGGGTGACAGCTTACAGGAAAGGGTGCTGGGGGACAGCAGGAAAGGCAGGGGGGAAATTACAAATAAAAATTAAGACAGAGGTAAATAATGGGGAAGAAGGGTATTTGGTAGCGGCAGAGTGCTAAGACAGTGAAATAGTGTAGCCACTAAAATCTTGCAGCAATTACAGTACTTTTTTCAATCAAAATATAAAAATTAAAAGGGCTTCAAATAGTCCCATGGATCATTAAGTCAAAGAAGAAAAAAACAGACAATTAAAAATGTGCTGTTGCTTATTGCTGAATAAACACACTCACAGATAGACAAGAGGGGGGAGAGTTCTGAAATCTACAGTAATTCTTTTGTCTGAATCCTTTAACCCCTTAAGCTACCAAATATATATATAATAGGAAGTAAGTACACAATGTATATTAGGCTTTCAAACGATAATAGTACAAAAATATTAATAAAACAGATATAAACACACACTACATCACAAGATAGCTGTATTGAGCTACAGGAAAGAGATCTTTATTGATTTTACAAGCAACTATGCAGAGTATTGCTGGTGCCTGGGTAAATGGGGTGGGTTTCTCAGGGTGAAGGCCCTTTTTGCACTTCCTGGGGTATGCCGTACAAAACTGCTGCATCCTGTCCCAGAAGTAGGGATAGCCCTATGGGGCTATCACACAGTAGCATGGTGCAACATACCGCTGCATTGAAATACGATAACAGAGGCGCCAAGCAGAATAAAATTAGTTAAAATTGTTAAAAAGGGGGAAGTGGGTGGACTCACCTCGCTTCTGAAAAAAATGGCCGGACAATGGACAGGTTACTTACAGTCTAAAGTAACATTTATTAGTAACTCCAAAAGTGCAACGCGTTTCACGGGTAACAGTCCCGCTTCTTCAGGCAAACGATTATTTGGAGGGTGCAAAATCAGGTCATGAACCAGGTAGAGCGCCTCTGACAGAGGCGCTCTACCTGGTTCATGACCTGATTTTGCACCCTCCAAATAATCGTTTGCCTGAAGAAGCGGGACTGTTACCCGTGAAACGCGTTGCACTTTTGGAGTTACTAATAAATGTTACTTTAGACTGTAAGTAACCTGTCCATTGTCCGGCCATTTTTTTCAGAAGGGAGGTGAGTCCACCCACTTCCCCCTTTTTAACAATTTTAACTAATTTTATTCTGCTTGGCGCCTCTGTTATCGTACTTCAATATTATCTAGTCCACCCTTGGTGGAGGGGTGTATCCCCATTTTCTCCTATCTACAGAGAGCGACTTTTTAACCTGAGCGGGGTCAGGTTACAATTCTCCCCGCCGGCCTTTCCAGTGGTTGCCTTTCTGGCGACCCACCCTTGTGAGTATAATCATCTCATTTATTCACAACAGATCTCTCCATATTAACATACTGCACCATATTGGGCTCTCGGTTTCTCCCCCATTTTCAAGCCATACCGCTGCATTGCTAGAGATACTTTTGCATCTTGGGTGGTAACCCCGGAAGTGAGGCATACTTTCAATGGAAAGCGTGACTCAGCGATTTCGTCAGGGATGGAACTTATGGGGAGCAGTGTGATGCAATCGTTAAGGATCGCACCACACCAAATATAAAAGCAGACTAGGCCCTGCTTGGACACATCATATATATGAGAAACAAGAACCAGAAAATATCACTCAGAGACTCCCACTGGAAGGGTCTGAACTCCTGGGACCTGTGGTCTATGTATTCACATCCTGCATGAAAGATTTTCAGAGTGGTATCTACATTTAGTGTACCCCTAAAGGGTTTGTGGGGATGAGGGGGACTGGATTGAAGCTGTGACTCTTTTCTGCCTGTTCTTTCTTTTTTCCCTTCTTTCTCTAGGCTCTGATTTATTTAACCTGCAATCTGTTTTTGTTTTTAAAAATATTAGAATTGACAAGTTCATTGGGTTTACAAAATGGAACAGTTGACAGCTAGATGGAGGGACAAGCTCAACAGTTTGAACAAGGTTAACGTGGGCACCCCACTTCAGATTTAGCTTAATTCAGATCTGCATTGGTCTGGATTTACCTCTATTTTATACCCTAGTAGCAAACCCGCTTTATTTTCTCACTTTCTTTCTTCTCTTCCGTCTTTTATCTCCTTTCTTGCTCTCTTTTGTGTTGCTTTTTCTTTTTCTGCTATAGTTGCTTTTTCTTTTTTCTGCTCTACATAGTTTTGTTTCAGATATTGTTTACATTCATATAAAGGACACCTGAAGTGAGGGGCATCTGGAGGCTACCATGGCAATACCAGTTGCCTCGCAGTCCTTCTGATCTCCCCCATCTGCACAGATAAAAAACTAATGCACAGAAAAAATGATCTGTGGAATAGATCAGTTTTTAAATGGCATCAGTTTTTCACCAGTAAGGTCCCATTTACACTTAATCAGTTGCTCTTAGTTAAAGCTGAAAGAAAACTGATTTTCAAAGTAATGCCCATGTTTCTCTATGGCACAGTTCCCACTATACATGTTTTAACTGAAATCTTTTTCACAATGCACTGCTATGGAAAAATGCGTACTAACTCACACTAACGCATGCCAATGCACACTAACACATACCAATGCACTAAGTGTAAAAGGGCCCTTACCCTTCATTCCGCTCCCACACCACTTAGTGCCCATTTCCAATGTACGCGGTGTGATGCGGCTACATAGACGCATCGCAACGCGGCTGCACTGTAACCAATGCACGGCAATGGAACAGGTTCCATTGCGTGCTGGAACGATCCGAGAATCTGCAGCATGCTGACGCATCCTCACGACGTCTCCTCCAATACACTTCCGCATCTCCCAATGCAGAAGTGACGCAAACGGGAGCGGAAGTGATGCGTAGCTGCATGGGCTCCTGGCTGTTCGCAAATGGAAACAGTCCCTAAATGGACTGTTTTTAATGCCAGTGTGAACCAGCAGTTAGGCTGGATGATGTGCAGTCAACGGGAGCAGACAGTGTGATGTCCGCTTCGATGGTCAGCTGTGGTCTGGTTGGAGCCTTGGGCATATGCATTACCACCATAGACTATATGGGGAACGCATCTGCTTTTTCAGGATTATCTCAGACTGCACAGAAGGGGCGGCCTGCTTACTGCAAGAGATCCAGTGGATCTATTGCAGGCTGACAAGTGTGAATGGCTCCAATATATAAAATAGTTCACTGTCAGTTTTGCGATGAGCAGAGAATGGACAAAAAATGTCCTTTCTCAGCTTAAGTGTGAACACAGCCTTACACTTTAAGCTGAGTAAGTTAGTTATGGTGATCAGGCTTTAATTCCTCAGTATATAATTTTTATGTTGTGTTCAAGGTATATTTAGGTGGCTTCAACAACAGGAGACAGAGACTTTACTATGGATGGATGTATTAATAGATTTCTCAGTTAGGGTTAATGAGCTGCAGCTTTATAAACTAGACACCTAATTACCAGTAATTGTAAAGGTAATATTTATATAATTGCATATATGAAATAAAAAAAATAAAGATTTTGATAAAAATTGTCTTTTAATGACTCTCTCAGCATGTGGGGAACTTCCATAATGCTGGATAAAGTAGACAATGAGATTGTAACACTTTATTGACCAGGATGGAATGTTTCAATAAGCACTGAGAGCATAGACAGCATTCAGTCTTGTACATAAAATAAAATACACTATATAATGCCTTGTTTTCATAGGTGTCAACCAGGCTGGATTTCACACGTTTCCACCCTTGAAATGCCTAATCCTACCTGCGCAACCATAATGATGTTATATGACCATAAGGTACATTCACTAAATTGGGGTCATGTTTACAAATGCAGACAGCACTTGTACATTTTCCTGGGCATTATGTAAACTACATGACATGCATTGTGCACTTTTATTTATTTATTTTATTATTTGTATAGCGCCGACATATTACCCAGCGAGCGCTGTACAGAGTATATAGTCTTGCCACTAACTGTCCCTCAGAGGGGCTCACAATCTAAGCCTTACCACAGTCATATGTCTATGTATGTATTGTGTAGTGCAGATATCATAGTCTAGGGCCAATTTAGGGGGAAGCCAATTTGGGGATGTGGGAGGAAACTGGAGTACCCGGAGGAAACCCACACAGACACTGGGAGAATATACAAATTCCTTTTAATTGTTGACCACTACGCCGCCATGCTGCCCACCACTATGTTACATTATACACACGATTCACACGTTGCTTGCATAACGAGCATAATGCTACTTGTGTTACACAAGCAACATATGTGTTGTGTGGATAATGCAAGTTACACAAACTGCAGATTCCCTAGTATCTGGCACCATCAGGGATCGCCTGATGCCCAAATACATGTGCTAGCCGGTTGCTTGAGCAACCGGCATCAAAAGCACAACCACCCCCAATACTTAATGAGCCTCCAGCAACATCTAGCAGCCTTCCTGCAGCACCTAGTGGGCTCCTGGCGGCTTTCCGGCTTCCCTCGTGCACACAAGTCGGCGTGTCACCTAACCCGCATTGGGTCAGGTGACACTCCGACTTGCGTGCACAGACGGCAGAAGCCACTAGGAGCCTGCTAGGTGCTGCAGGAAGGCTGCTGAACACCGCTGGAGGCTCAGTAAGTATTTTTTTTAAAAAGTGCAGCATTTAAGGACAGCAATGCAGAAAATCACATAACAAGGTTTCCAGTGAGGACACATTAAAGCTGAACTTCAGTTTAGAATGACATACAGTTACATGCCAAGCTGAACTATACCAAGGCATCCTGTTAAATTTTAACATAAAGCACAGCATGTCTGTTTCTGCACAGATGACATTGATTCAATCATATGGTAATGCATCCATTATTCATTAAAAATGAGCACAACAGTGCACAGCGTACTACAACTGTGGAACTGAGAAGGGCCCAATTCAAAACAATGGGTATGTATGGGTCTGTTCCATACTATTTAGACCCATTACTGCAGCTCTAGTACAGACGTGGTATAAATTGGTCCTAACTCATCATCTTCTCATTGCCTACATAGTTTATCCTATCTGACTTTGACCCCAAGAAATGTCATCTTTGTGAAAAACCACAAAACAACTAGTACTAGAAGCAGCCATGTTTCATAGTAATGCAATATCCAGTTAAAACAATCAGCTTTGCAGTCTAAAAAATCCAATCAGCTTACTGTTATTGAACTATATCTTTTGCAGACTGAGATGAAAGAGCAGTCTTCAGCAATCTGGAGAGCTCACTATGGCCCAGAGCGGCACACCGATAAGGCTCCAAGGAAAAAATGAAAGTAAATCTATAAAGGCACTTAAAAAGTTTGTTCTTAGAACTTATAATATTGTGGCTAATCTACTGGAGCAGTGGGAAATTTTGAGTCTAGATCTTTTTAAAGCACCTTCGTAATTGCTTTGGTGTGATTGTGGTTTCATCACATTTTCATCTTACATGTGTATAATGAGTTATCACCTGGAAAACATTATGCTTCCCTGTCTTTTTCCTGATAGATGACATGGCTCATACGATGCCCAGTATCATTATGCATGCTCTTACTCATTCTCTAGCAGAGCATTCATAGTTGTATGGCAAAAAAAACAAAAACCAGCAGCAATTTGCCGAAGCTTGTGTATGGCCCTAGTCTAAACTACATGGAAAAGTGAGATGAGCGAGGTTATAAAAAATTACATTTAATGAATGGATGGATGTTTTTCACATTCGAACAAATAAGACTCCATTAGAAATTGCCAAGAGACTGCCTTGTGAAAGAGTGAGTCCCCAGGTGTTGGCGTCTGATGTCCATCATGGAATCCTTGAATCATGTCCACATGGCCTGTGCTGCAAGTATAATGATATGGCAAGCTCATAGTTTAGAATTGTGTTTGTTCTGGAAGCACGTCAAGGAACATTCCAGATAATACCACTGGGGTGAGATTGTAACAGTTGTCTGTAGTAAAGGGAAGGATTCTAAACATGTTCCAAACTAGTTGTCCAAATTACAGTTTCTTACAACTTTACCTGCAGGCTAGGTTGCAGAAAAGATAGTGGAAAAGAGTCAGAGAGAAAAAGAGAAAAATAAAGAAGGAAAAAAAGTATAATAAAACAAACCTTTGTAAGGAAAGCAGTAAGACTGATGAGTTGATGTCAGTTCTAAACCAGAAGATACAGGTCAGGTACAGGACCAAAAAACAGACACAGGGCCACATTGTTAGATAGAATGTTAGAGATCAAAAGGATAAAACTTTTCTGTTTTGTAGATCCTTGTCAATAATCTTACATTGCGTGCCAGTTACTAAGTTCTCAGTGATCAATTTTCAGATGGTGTCAGTTTTTATTATACCACTAACCAGGGCCGGGCCAAGGCAGTGGCGAGAGAGGCTCCAGCCTCAGGGCGCAGTGTAGGAGGGGGCGCACCACTCACTTAGCTGTCATTCCCCTATTGTGTTTAAAGCAGCTAGAAATAAGAAAAGGGGATACATGGCAGTGACTGCAAGCCAAATAACTAGAGATTAGTCTAATAGCAATCAGCTGTACATATGCATTGCTAGCCTGGGGTAAGGGGGTGGGGGGTCAGAAGACTGTGAGAGTGACATCACATGGTGGAGGGAACAATGCTCACAGCCATAACTTGGCTTAAGTGATCCACCAGGCACATCTCTGGCTGATTGGAGTCAGGGGTTGCTTTATACACACTGGATTCGCAGAAGGGCAGTCATTATCACCTGTCTCTGACAAGTTTCATCTAGCGTGTGTACGGGGCTTTAGGTTGTGCTGAGATAGCCAACTTCATAGGCATTTGGAGCATTGCAGAGTCTTGCCCAAAGACTCCTTATCAAACTTCCTGTTCTAAGTGCCCCTTTCTCCCCAAAAATATAGCGTTGACTTTGATTATGTTTCATCTTCACACTCGAAAGAAATAATAATCTATGTAAGACAGTGTAACATCTTATTTTGGCAAATGGGGATACACATCACCGCAATTATCGTCGGCTGGGCACTAAGCTTTAAAATAGCAATGTTTTGATGACCATGTGTGGGTCCATTGATCAGGTTGTTTATCAGTACACCCCATGAAGAATTGGCTCACCGTAATTCTGATAAGTTTATCACCTCTAGCCGCAAGTAAGTCTTTATAACATTTCAAGTTCTACTTTGAGAATTTGAATTTCCTGGAGTACTTCAGCAATCAGCATGCTGCTTTCTCTGTAGCAATTGTCCATAGAGGCAATATGCTGGTGGAGTGCTTTCTTTCTTCTTCCCCAACCAGGAGGTTTTCATGAAGATGTTTTATTTTCTGGTTTCTTCATTTGTCACGGTTCATCACCCACCCCTAACCATGGCTGCCCACTTAGTTTGTGATCAAAGTCCAAAAACACACCATCTGTTAAATCACTTGTACCTTTAAGAATTCCCTCTTTCAGAAAAATTGTTGATGGATAATTTCTCTTTTCTTTTCTATTCTTGAAATCACACGCATACCGTCTATGGTAGATTGTGTGAATTTTATACACATTCCAGGCAATTCATTATAAGACATACATTTTGCTAATAGGTTTACAGTAATACCAACAAAATGAATGTCCTGCGGTAATGGACACATTGCACAATGTTGCTTACTTACTAAACAAAATCATTTGCTGATAACTTGTGCAAAGTTTTTGGATAATAAATAATTAAGTTATCTCAAATCACAATATTAACATTCTCCAAAAGTGTAATCATCTTACAGCTAGCTGAAATGAAGCCATCTACCAACCCACCTTTCTTTGCACTGATGCCCTTTTGGAAAGTGCTTCCCTTGCAGGCAAGAGCAAATCCAAATCTACTGCATCTCTAAAAACTGCATAAAAACATCCTAATGTTGCCCTTCCTGTTGACTGCCTTGTATTTTTCCTTATGCTTGCATTTTTTCAATGAAAAAATGTTATTGCTTATTTTTTAGAATTTGGTGGAAGCAGATTGGGCCTTAAACAAAAAAAAAAACAAACAAACCCTCCCATGAGAATAAAGAGCAAACAATAAGAACTTGTCTTGCATATACAGTATGTATAGGCCATATGAATTACATTTTATATAACCAAGATAATTGTCCATTTCATGGGACAAATCAGTCTTTGGATTTGTACCTAAGATGTACCTTTTTTTTGTGTAACAATGCTATGAATCTCGGCTCTGCTTGTTCAGTAAGCCAGCACCTATACTGTAGGAGACCTTGGGCAAGACTCTGTAATGCTGCTACTGTCTATAGAGTGCGTTGTAGTGGCTGCAGCTCTGGCGCTTTGAGTCCGCCAGGAGAAAAGCGCAATATAAATGTTCTGTGTTTTGTCTTGTCGGTGTCTAATTTTAAGAACCAATGTACATTTTTGACTTCTAGCCAGTGGACACCAGTCAGTTATGGGACTGATTATCTTCAGAGATGTACCTTTCTCTTTTGTATAACAATGCTATGAAGCCCAAGGGCAGCCTTTACGACTTTATATAAATAGAAGAGGTTCAGCTGTAGCGCTATGTCAAAGACGTTTCAAATATTGTCAAAAAAGAATGAAACTTCACAGCCCACCAGGCACTGGTCAACCAGTAGTTGAAAGCCTTCTTTGGAAAATCATTAAACATTAATGGATATCACACACAAAGGATTTGAGTTTCCCATTTTTAAAAAAAAAAAAATTATAAAAAGAATCAATTACCGTATATAGCAAAATGCATTTTGAGAAATGTGATCAGATTTCCCTTTTTTATTTTAAATATTTTTCGTTTGGCCAAGATGGAAAATTGTGATCAATTGCGTCGGTCGTCGGGCATTCGAACGCTGCTAGGTAACAAACATTTGTGATACATTGGACAGTAAAAATTGGACAGTAAAAATTGATCCTAATTGGACAGTAAAAATTGATCCTAATTTTCTAATTACATTTTTTTTTTCAAAAATGGTATAGAGTCCGGCCACCTTTAGTCACTGAGCTGGATAGCAACACATTGGGGCCACTGTACGCACATTAGATCCTTGGCACAGATTTCCGCCTTGGCCAAGCACCCTCTAGCATGCATATGAGGTTTTACTGAATACTGAAGCAAAGACCAGGATATGTTTTGGAGCTTGCATGTTTTGCCACTAAAAGATCCCATAATTTTAGCTATGTAAATAATTTATGAATTAGAGACTATTAAACAAAATTTAATATCAATTATTTATAGTTTTAAAAAACCATTGTTAGTGATAAGCAAAGCAAAAAAAAAAACAAACAAAAAAAAAAACCCTAGCATGCAAAACTCCAATGATCCAAGGAAAGAATTGAATTTAGACAAGCAATTAATTAACCAGCTGTCAGCTAACTTAAATAGTGGTTGCTGCTTTTGATTAACTAAATTCCCCTCCCTTCTTAAGGGGCCAATACACCTAACGAGTTTCCCACCGATATACGGCTGTGAAATCGCAGCGCACACCGCTGACAGAACGATCTATTTACGTCTGAAATCGATCGTTCCCGTCGATGCGTCCGTTCGTAAGATTTTTCCTGATCGCCGGCGGGTCAGGAGTGCGTCGATAGCAGCGTTCGAATGCCCGACGACCGACGCAATACAGTGGGTATACATTACCTGTTCCGGCCGGTGCGAGTCCCCGCTGTCACCGCTGCTTCTTCTCAGCGCTGGGCTCCAGGGCTGCAGCTACACAGAACTTCCTGTCCCGGCAGGAAGTTTAAATAGTAGAGCGCCCTCTACTGTTTAAACTTCCCCTGGACAGGAAGTTCAGTAGCTGCAGGAACGGTCTGGAGCCCGGAGCGGAGAAGAAGCAGCGGTGACAGCGGGGACTCGTGCCGGCCGGAACAGGTAATGTATGCAGGGGGTGCGGGCGGCAGCAGCGGCAGCTCCACAGATTGTGCTCGGTTTCAGGCTGAAATCGATATACAATCTGTTTGCAGTAAAGGTGGCCATACGATCCCTCTCTGATCAAATTCGATCAGAGAGGGATCTATCTGTTGGTCGAATCTGATGGCAAATCGACCAGTGTATGGCCACCTTTAGGTTAGTGAAAATGTGCATTTTGGGAGAATAATTCGCTCATCGCCGACCATATCCAGGCTAGCTCACCTACCTTGTACACAGTATTTTACATTATATTTGTAGCTATATCAAATATTATTTATATAGCTCAGACATCTTATGCAGCGATGAGTATAGAGTCATGTCACCAAACTGTCCCTCAGAGGAGCTCACAATCTAATCCCAACCATCGCCACATGTCTATCAAAGTAAAGGGCCAATTTAGGTGGAAGCTACATAAATTATCTGTATGTTTTTTGGGGGATGTGGGCGGAAACTGGTGTGCCACACAGACATGGGGAGAGTGTCCCACACATAGGGAGAGCATACAAACACCATGCAGATCCATGACTAGGATTTGAACTAAGGACCAAGCTCTGCAAGGCGAGAGTGCTATCCACTGTGCCACTGTGCTGCCCACAAGCAGGGTCGCCGCTGGCGGCGGGCGTACGGGCACCGGGCGTGCGAGCACCAGGCGGAGCGGTGGGGAGAGAGAAGTTCCCACTTACCTTCCTCTATCCTGACAGCTTCTATCTACTTCCTGTCCCGATGTCTGTCGCTATGGTAACAGCGCCCCCTGTGATGACGTAGCCACATGTCACCACAGGGGGAGCTCTTACCGATGCGACGTGCGCTGGGAGAGGCTGAAGATAGAAGCTCTGTGCAGGATCCAGGCAGGTAAGTGAAAACTTATTTCTCCCCACTCCTCCCCCACTGCTGCGTCCACCCTCTACTGGAGGCATATACCTATCTAAACTATACTGGGGGCATATACCTATCTAAGCTATACTGGAGGCATATACCTATCTAAGCTATACTGGAGGCATATACCTATCTAATCTATAGCGGGGGCATATACCGATCTAACCTATACTGGGGGCCTATACCTATCTAATCTATAGTGGGGACATATACCGATCTAACCTATACTGGGGGCATATACCTATCTAATCTATAGTGGGGGCATACACCTATCTAACCTATACCGATCTAACCTATACTGGGGGCATATACCTATCTAATATATAGTGGGGGCATATACCTATCTAACCTATACTGGGGGCATATACCAATCTAATCTATACTGGGGGCATATACCGATCTAACCTATACTGGGGGCAAATACCGATCTAACCTATACTGGGGGCATATACCGATCTAACCTATACAGGGGGCATATACCGATCTAACCTATACTGGGGGCATATACATATCTAATCTATAGTGGGGGCATATACCAATCTAACCTATACTGGGGGCACATACCTATCTAATCTATAGTGGGGGCATATACCTATCTAATCGATATTGGGGCATATATCAATCTAACCTATACTGGGGGCATATACCTATCTAACCTATACTGGGGGCATATACCAATCTAATCTATACTGGGGGCATATACCGATCTAACCTATACTGGGGGCAAATACCGATCTAACCTATACTGGGGGCATATACCGATCTAACCTATACTGGTGGCATATACCGATCTAACCTATACTGGGGGCATATATGTATCTAATCTATAGTGGGGGCATATACCAATCTAACCTATATTGGGGGCATATACCTATCTAATCTATAGTGGGGGTATATACCTATCTAATCAATATTGGGGCATATACTAATCTAACCTATACTGGGGGCATATACCTATCTAACCTATACTGGGGGCATATACCTATCTAACCTATACTTGGGCAAATATAATGGCTACCTATATTGGAGGCACCTACCTATCTAACCTATATGGGGGCACCTACCTATCTAACCTATACTGGGGGCAACTATATGGGCTACATATACTGGGGTGGGACCTATAGCTGGCTACCTATACTGCGGGCACCTATACCTGTCTCCACGTTGGGGGCGCATTTTTACGCCCTTGCCCTGGGTGCAATTTACCCTAGAAACTGCTAGTATTTGGCCCCACCCACATCATGTTTTGGCCACGCCCATTTTTCACCTTGACACGCTGCTTGGGGGCCACCAAAACCTTAGCTGCACCCCTGCCCACAAGTAGGAACAGTAAAACAATAAAAAGGAAGTCTAGTAGGCATATGTAGTACTTGGCTTCCCTGTACACTCTCCTATGAATCCACCCTGGACAACAGCCTCATGAGAAATGTTAAGCAGAGGGCACCATCTTCCATATGAGGGGAATATCTTGCATATAGTGTTGGAGAACTGTTTTGCGACAGGAAAATCCATTCATTAATAAAAAGGAATGTTCATGCATGCCACCTGAAAAACAAAATTGTATTCAATTGCACAATTTGTCTTGAATTTAAATTGCTGTGCTCTGGAAAATGTATAAATAGGTGATTCTCCATTTATAAGCGCGCATAGAAATTGTGAAAACATTTCACTTGACACCCCATTTTATTTTAACACAGTTTTAGTATTTATTCATGTAACACATTCAAACTCAAGAGTGCTACATATAATCAGGCTGCAGTTATTACCTTATGCTCACTTGAGGACAGAAAAATATGCCACATATTCTAAAAGGCGGGCCTACAAATATGCCATCCGATAACAGGTGCACTTGGGTGAAGCACTGTAACAAGAAGTCTTTTGTTATGGACATCTCTGGTATTTTATTACTTCTGCTTCTACTGATATCTCAATGACCACATTAGGATCTGCATGTGAAAACATGCTACAGATGCATGGTTTAATTTTGGGTTTGGGTTAACCACCATTGGTTAACACATGCAGTAGTATTTTCTTTCTTATTCAATGTAAGTGGAAATATGAATTTAAAGGAGAATTCATTTTTTTTTTTACAATAAAACTTTATTGAACAAACATCAGAATACAGTACAAATAGGGATAAAGGAGAATTCTTTTACAGTGATTTCTAAGTTAAACCATTGTTTTTACTGCCTGCTTTGAAATAGTTGTTCTATGTTCCACTAATTTTAAAGGGAAATATATGGAGCCGTTTGCAAATTACTTTTTCTTCTTAGTTTTCTCCTATGTGATATTTTCACACCTTTACAAAAAAAAAAAACACCAGCAAGCAAGAAAATACTCCGAATAATTTTGACAGAACTGTTTCCCCTACTTTTTAGTACTTGCAATTGCAGAGTGCTAAAAAGTTGTTTTAAAGGGACTCCGAGCAGTGCAGAAACTATGGAAAGATGCATATCATTTTAAAGCTCTCTTTCTCCTCTTTCCAATGGTATATAAACCGCCACCCTACGCCTTTTAGTTTTCGCTATTTTCACAATTGAAATTGCCGCGGCCGCGATTTCAATCGCGAAAATAAAGAAAACTAAAAGGCGTAGAGCGACGATTTAGGTGTCACCAGAAAGAGAGCTTTAAAATGATATCCATCTTTCCATAGTTACATTGTATTACACACAACGACTTTTTCTGCTGAATGGAGCTGCTGACACTGGGGAAAGTGTCGTCCTGTGTAATACAAGTAACTATGGAAAGATGGATATCATTTTAAAGCTCTCTTTCTCCTCTTTCTGGCGACACCTAAATCGTCGCCCTACACCTTTTAGTTTTCTTTATTTTCGCGATTGAAATTGCGGCCGCTGCAATTTCAATTGTGAAAATAGCGAAAACTAAAAGGCGTAGGGTGACGGTTTATATATCATTGGAAAGAGGAGAAACAGACCTTTAAAATGATGTGCATCTTTCCATAGTTTCTGCACTGCTCGGAGTCCCTTTAAACATAAGATAAAAAATTGCCTCCTAGAAGAAAACGTAGGAGAAAAAGTGAATTGCATATGACCCTTGATGTTGTTAATGATACCTTATCAATAAAAAGACGCTTTAACCTCCCCGGCGTTCTGATTAAATCGCCAGGGTGGCTGCGGGAGGGTTTTTTTTAAATAAAAAAAAAACTATTTCATGCAGCCAACTGAAAGTTGGCTGCATGAAAGCCCACTAGAGGGCGCTCCGGAGGCGATCTTCCGATCGCCTCCGGCGCCCAGAATAAACAAGGAAGGCCGCAATGAGCGGCCTTCCTTGTTTTGCTTATATCGTCGCCATAGCGACGAGCGGAGTGACGTCATCGACGTCAGCCGACGTCCTGACGTCAGCCGCCTCCGATCCAGCCCTTAGCGCTGGCCGGAACTTTTTGTTCCGGCTACGCTGGGCTCAGGCGGCTGGGGGGACCCTCTTTCGCCGCTGCTCGCGGCGGATCGCCGCAGAGCGGCGGCGATCAGGCAGCACACGCGGCTGGCAAAGTGCCGGCTGCGTGTGCTGCTTTTTATTTGATGAAAATCGGCCCAGCAGGGTTTGAGCGGCGACCTCCGGCGGTGTTGGACGAGCTGAGCTCGTCCAGACCGCTCAGGTGGTTAATCATGGCCTGTATTATTTAGCCACTTATTTAGAAATTTAAAGCCCAGCTACTGAAGAAAATATTTTCAATTTGGAATAGTGAATAGTGTACAAAGGCATTCCGAAGACATAACAAAAGTTGTTTAGGTGATACCTTTAATGACTGGACAAGATTTCTTTGCAAGCTTTCAAAACTTTAAGTTTCTTCTTCAGGCATGTTTCAGAATTGGATCTGAACCGTACAGGTGCAGTTTTTTTTTCTTCAATATTCTTTATTTTAGATGAAAGTCAACTGAGGTCAATATAACAATCAGGTTGACATAAAATCTGCAAAAGAGAGTGAGAGATAGCATTGCTATTCAGCATAAGAAATTAGGAGACGCAGCTCCAATAGCATATAGTCGTTCTCAATATTAGTAAAACTCTAGTATCAGGCATATATAACAGTTAACAATCATCATTTTTTAATTAAAGAAACTCAAATGTCCATGACCGGGTAAGCCGGACATGGGCTCAAACATTTAGAACTCTGACATATATATATATAATCTTCTCAAGTATTTACAAGGAGTCCAGACACTCAAAGACCACATATCCCCTCCTATGACCATAAAGTGCGGTCATCTTGTGTCCAGGCTAGGTACGGTTCCCTATTCCCCTAGTCTCCCTCCAAGATGTACCATCATGACTACCAGGCAATCTCAATGTGTCTCGTCAACCCCTCAATGGACTCTAAAGAATATGTTCCAATCCTAGTCCAATATGTTAGGCGGCTCTGCCCTCAAGCACTTCTAGAAATTTCTCAGATTCTCTAAACAATGACCAAAAGGCCCAGGTTTTTTTAAAATATCTCAGTTCTGTTTGTGGCTGTATGTGTAAGATCCTTCATTAGTTGGATATGATCTATTTCTTTCGCTAGCTCAGAAGAATTTGGGGGAGTATTGGTCTGCCATTTTCTGACAAGAACGATCTTAGCAGAGTTCAATATGTGCCTAACAACCGACCGTTTGTAAGACCATTTTGTAGACCAATCATTACAGTGTAAAAGATAAAACTCTGGCTCAAATGGTGTGTTGCGATTGGTGATGTGCTTTACTAGACGCTCAACTTTGTTTCAGTATTCTTTCAGACGTGGGCAATACCATAGTAGGTGTGTTAGAGTACCTCGAGCGCTATGGCATCTCCAGCATTTTTCATCTGTTTCCGGGTATATCCTATGCAATCTATAGGGGGTGTAATACCACTGAGCCAGAATTTTATAATTAGTTTCTTGGATCTTGGTTGACAGCGATGTCTTGTGCGCATATACACACTGTCATGATCGCTGCTGCAGCAGGCATTGCTGGAAGTAGTAGTGCTGCAGCTCAGGTAGTTCTGATCTCTTTCCATGCAAGCTGCATAGCTTTGTCTGCCTTTCCCTGCTGTCAGCTTGTGACTGATTATCATTCACCTGTGTGGGAATCTGCATGTCTGCTCCCATTGGATGACCTCAGTATAAAGATCTGCTTCCTGCAGGACTCCTCGGGTTTTCATAGCTTCAGTTTAAGCCTGTTGCTTCAGCCCCCGATCGTGTTTCTTGTTCTAAAGATACTTTGCTGGTCTTTGCATCATATATTGGTTCATTGCCAATATATATGCATACCAGCACGTTTATTATTTTCCTTGTATTCGTGTTACGTTGATACATCAGTGTCGCTGATATATTCGTACACGAACTGTTTATTTCCTGTGTTCAGTTAGTCAGCCTTCCAGCACGTTTTGGTGGTTTGCGCGTATCGTGAGCACCCGTGCTGAGCTAGTATCCTGATCCTGGTCCTGTTTGTGGATTGCGTTCATCTCTGCGAGGAGATAACGAATCCTTCTGTATCCTGTCCTGTTACTGTTTGTGGATTGCGTTCATCTCTGCGTAGAGATAGCGAATCCTTCTGAGTCCTGTTCCCTGTATCGTTCCAGTCCTAAGTCAGTGTTCCTGCTTATGTCATATATCGGCTCATTGCCGATATATACATATGTTAGTCAGACGTTACAAATAGTTTCATTGATAGCTGTAATTGTAATACGCTAGGAAATCATACTTATTGTATATTTATCTGTGTTACGTTCATCTATCTTGATCCTGCTAATTCCTGACTATCCTGTCCTGTCTTTGTGAGGCACGCCATCGCCGCTACGCTTTGGCTGCCTCATTCCAGTCTGTCTTGTTGTGGACGCTTGCTGCCACTAAGTAGCGGCTAGCTAGCAAGCGTTCATTCTGTCTACCTGTCCTGATCTCCTCAGTTCTGGTTTATGCGCTCAGCGCTACTTTGCGCTGAGACGTTATAGCGAAAGCATTGTTTGTGGCTGTCGGATCTGCACCGGCTCTGTGCGCCACAATCTCCTATTGGAGTCAGTCCTCCCCTCCACTATACTAGGGATAGCCTGTTTCCTTGTGCTAGTGTGTGTACCGCCTCCACGTCAGCTCATGCGTTGCATGCTGACTGTGGAGAATACACCACCAAGCCTTACATTATGAAAACCCCATTACCAATCCCTATTGTGGGGGAGATTTCCAGAAATTATGACACTGTTTGTCAGGGGTCCGGCTCCTTTAAAAAATTTGAAAAGCTTGGTCCTGAAGTTACAGACAAATTTATATCAGAATTGATTAAAGTTCTGACCAATCCCGACTTTCGGGCTTCTGCAATTTCTACCTGGTCTGATTGGATCGTTTGTGCTCTTTTTAAGGGCAAACTTTTTGATTGGGCAATCGATGTCTTAGATCACACTCAGTTTAGACAAAGTCCTTTGCAATTTATAGCTTTTGTAATTCACAATTGGTTGCGCATAGATCCATTGCCTTTTCCTCTTAATGAACTCCTGGCAGCAGGCCAATCAGCTGCTCCTTCAATTGCTTGCAAAAATGATCAGCAAGCAGAAAGTGTTACTGATAATTTTCCTGCAGCCTTGAATAAATCACCAAAAACAGCAGGGTCTAAGGCAAAACGCAAACGTTCTAAGAAACGTGTCCGATCTGCAGAGTCGTTATCCTTAGCGACTGAGACCTATAATGAGATTCTGCCATTAACAGATAATGAAATGCAATTGTCTTTCAGGGGAGTTAAATGGACTTATGAAACTACTAATGAACTTTCATCACTGGCTAGGGAAAATAAAGATTTTTGTTTAAAAGAATTATCTGAGTATGATTATGAGGAGATATTACAGAGTATTGAACAAATCAACTTATTTGTGAAGCAAGGAAAGTTTGCATACACTACAGTACAACACTTGCTACAGGTATTGGAGATTCTTAAGAATAAGGAATCTGCCAATCACCTGCTAATTAACCCAATATATGTCCCTGCCACAATCATATCTGCAAACTATGATCTGCCTGTTAAGTATGCTTGGAATCCTCCATTTGAGAAAGGAGAGATGGAAGCTCTGGTCAATGAATGGAAGAATGATTCAAGTTCATTTTGTCAATTTTACAGTGCAAAAAGTGAATTAGTATTGAATGCATGCATTAAGTCTGCCTATAACCTAATAAAAACTGGTGTGTGTGGGTATGACTTTGTGGCTCCATTGATCGATGTGTGGAAAATGATTTTGGACGATTTTTATGCGATTCAAGCAGTTGATACCAGGGAAGACACACTGTCAATTGGAGACTGTCCCACTTCTCCAGTTACTGAGTCCCTGCCATGTCTTGTGAATGTTCCTGTAACTCCACCCTGTACCATGGATAACTCAGTGTTACTTCCCAGTAAAACAGAAGCCACTGATACTTTCTTAACTTTGCCCTGCACAAATTTCTCAGCAGAGAATCCAGAGGTCCTGCTGACTTCTGAGTCCAGCCTAGCCAGTACTCATGAGTCTTTGTTCAGTGAAACAGACACCAGAAAAATCTTGCCTGCCTCTGCAAACACTTCTGCAGAAATTACCTGTGTTAATAAAGTTCAACTCCTGTCTGATCCAGCAGATGCCAATAGATGCACTACATCAGTTTCCGAGTCCCAGCAATCCTGTCTAGAAACCTCAGAACCCCAGCATCTGAATTTTCCAATTTTACAAATGAATGGTGATTCAGATGCGCAAACATTGTGTCTTGATCTTCCTGTTTCTACACCTCGCTCTAGTTTCGTGAATAGCTCAGAGCATCTGCTATGTGAACCTGAAATCGCAGAATTATTACCTTGTTCAGAAAATGTTCCAGTAAATTTGCCCTGTATCGTGAATAGCTCAGAGCATCTGCTATGTGAACCTGAAATCGCAGAATTATTACCTTGTTCAGAAAATGTTCCAGTAAATTTGCCCTGTACCATGAATTGTGCAGTAGATCTCTCCAATGAAACTCAGATCACAGAATCATTATGCTGTCCAGCAGGTGCTTCCATGGTTTTGCCCTGCAATATGGACTGTTCAGTGATCCTGTCCAGTGAAGCTGTGGTCGCAGAGTCTTATGCTTCACCCAGTACTTGGGATACTTCAAACCCTCTAGCAGAGGAGTCTGAGGCACTGCTTACCTCAGTTGGTGTTGCAGTAATATTCACTTATCTAGCAGCTGTTTTGCAATTACAGTCTGCTCTAATAAAACTTGATGAATTTCTGCCCAGCAAAGCAGAAGCCATTGAAATATTGTCCTCATCAGCAAGTGTGTTAGATACCTTGCCCTGTACACAGTCTGATTTAACCAATGTTGTTGAGTCCCTCTCCAGTGTTGTAACAGCCGAGGAACTCCAGCCCTGTCCTCTGAATGTTTCAGAAGTCTTGCCCTGTAACATGGATAATTCTGATTCTCTGGTCAAAATAATAGAAATCTCAGAATTTCAGTCCGGTCTGATGAGTGTTCCTGAAACCCAGCACTGTATCCTGAAAGATTCTGGTTCTCTGGCCGCTGTGGCAGAGGTTCCAGAGTCCCCTTCCTGTCCAGGGAATTCCTCAGTTTTGCCTAGTCCAGTGAGGGCTGCTGCAATACTGACTTGTTCTGCAGCGCCTCATGAGCTCCAATCCAGTGTATTAGATGAGTCTCTGTCCAGTCCAGAGGTAGTTGTGGAGTCCCTATCTGGTTCAGTGCATACATCAGAAGATTTGTCCTGTCTTGTTAGTGCCCCTGAATCTGATTTGTTACTGACTTTGCTGGAATCAGCGACATCTAAGTCTGATCCTGCATTCTCGTGTAAAAGTCCAGTAGTTGCGAAGTCTAGTCATGATGAATTTTTTTTGGCCAGTCCTGGTTTTGGTCCTGTCTTGGCTGACCCTGAGGCTCACAGTTCCTTGACATGCCCAGAGGTTTCTCTTGTGCCAGTGCGCCCAGATGTTCTTTGTGTGCCAGAATGCCCAAGTGTGTCTAAGGTGTTAGCGTGCTCTGATGCTTCCTTAGTGGGAACATGTTCTGATGTTGCCAGTCTGCCTGCATGCCCAGAGATGGTTCTGGTCCCTGAAAGCCCTGATCTTGATGTTTATCCTTGTGGCCCTGACTCGGGAATTGCCCTAGGTTCCATAGGGGTTCTTGATAGTTCTCCATGTGAGCCTAAGGGGCGTTCTGACCTATGGGGATCTCTTTGGAGCTTCAAGGTGTTCTGGGAGGTCTCTGAGAAAACTTGTCCTGGTGCCTTGGACTGGTTCAACAGTGGGTTTTGTGTTGGTAAAGACAGTCCCGGTGGGCATTGCAAAGGCTTTGGCGTTTTTGAACGGTTCCTGGAAGGCGGTAGGTATCGCTCAGGGAGTTTCGGAGGGCTTTCTTCTGGAAATCATGGTTCTGATGGGTGTCACACTGGGGCTTGTAGTACTGATGGGCATGGTTCTGTAGGTTCTGGTTCTGATGGGTCCAGTCTTGTGGGGACTGATTCTGGAATTCGGTCTTGCCGGGCTGTCCCGGTCATCATGAATTATCAGTCAGACTGTTTTGTTGGGAATTTCAGTTTTGAAAAGCGTCTGGAATCCGCTTTTAAGGGCGGGGGTACTGTCATGATCGCTGCTGCAGCAGGCATTGCTGGAAGTAGTAGTGCTGCAGCTCAGGTAGTTCTGATCTCTTTCCATGCAAGCTGCATAGCTTTGTCTGCCTTTCCCTGCTGTCAGCTTGTGACTGATTATCATTCACCTGTGTGGGAATCTGCATGTCTGCTCCCATTGGATGACCTCAGTATAAAGATCTGCTTCCTGCAGGACTCCTCGGGTTTTCATAGCTTCAGTTTAAGCCTGTCTTGCTGTCACTTCAGCCCCCGATCGTGTTTCTTGTTCTAAAGATACTTTGCTGGTCTTTGCATCATATATTGGTTCATTGCCAATATATATGCATACCAGCACGTTTATTATTTTCCTTGTATTCGTGTTACGTTGATACATCAGTGTCGCTGATATATTCGTACACGAACTGTTTATTTCCTGTGTTCAGTTAGTCAGCCTTCCAGCACGTTTTAGGGGTTTGCGCGTATCGTGAGCACCCGTGCTGAGCTAGTATCCTGATCCTGGTCCTGTTTGTGGATTGCGTTCATCTCTGCGAGGAGATAACGAATCCTTCTGTATCCTGTCCTGTTACTGTTTGTGGATTGCGTTCATCTCTGCGTAGAGATAGCGAATCCTTCTGAGTCCTGTTCCCTGTATCGTTCCAGTCCTAAATCAGTGTTCCTGCTTATGTCATATATCGGCTCATTGCCGATATATACATATGTTAGTCAGACGTTACAAATAGTTTAATTGATAGCTGTAATTGTAATACGCTAGGAAATCATACTTATTGTATATTTATCTGTGTTACGTTCGTCTATCTTGATCGTGCTAATTCCTGACTATCCTGTCCTGTCTTTGTGAGGCACGCCATCGCCGCTACGCTTTGGCTGCCTCATTCCAGTCTGTCTTGTTGTGGACGCTTGCTGCCACTAAGTAGCGGCTAGCTAGCAAGCGTTCATTCTGTCTACCTGTCCTGATCTCCTCAGTTCTGGTTTATGCCCTCAGCGCTACTTTGCGCTGAGACGTTATAGCGAAAGCATTGTTTGTGGCTGTCGGATCTGCACCGGCTCTGTGCGCCACAATCTCCTATTGGAGTCAGTCCTCCCCTCCACTATACTAGGGATAGCCTGTTTCCTTGTGCTAGTGTGTGTACCGCCTCCACGTCAGCTCATGCGTTGCATGCTGACTGTGGAGAATACACCACCAAGCCTTACACACACATTTTTTTTCTGTTTGAGTTGCTGTGAATGAGCGGCCCAACTCCTTTCCCCATATATTGAAAAAGGTGGCTTCTTGCCTTGTCTGTGATGTTAAAATAAGGTAAATTTTGGAAAGTGTTTTTTCTGACGGGCCTGCTTCTGTGCATAGCTCTTCAAATTCCGTTGGATGTCTCAAGTGCAGTTTTTGAGTATGGTTCCGATCCAGTTCTAAAATATGCCTGAAGAAGAAACTTAAAGTTTTGAAAGCTTGCAAAGAAATCTTGTCCAGTTATTCATTAAAGGTATCACCTAAACAATTTTTGTTGTTATATCTTCGGATTATCTCCGTGACTAATACCAGACCACACGCAATGGCTACAAAGGCATTAGAACCTTTTATAGACTATCTGGAACGTCTATGAATCAGAATACTTTATTTCGCCAAGCTTGACAGGCCCAGATTTGGGTTTGGCACAATACATAGCTCAAGTAGAAGATAGGTAGATAAATAAGTGCATAGGCTCACAAACATGCAGTTACCAAGCAGAGAACCGGCAATGTACAAAAAAAGGGATCATTGGCAGTTCACAGTGCTCTAGGGTGCAGTCTGGTGTTATATAGGATGGCAAGTGAGGGGAGGGAGCTCCCAATGATCCTCTCCGCCGACCTTATGACCCTCTACATGGCTTCAATATAATACTTTGTGACCAAGGAGACAGACAATGAGGGACTGTAATAAAGACTTGATAACGTTTCTAAAGCCTCATTCACATTGAATGTAGTCCAATTCAATGTCTTCGGCACATGAGATTTTATGATTGTATTTGTACACACATTATAATGTACCATTCTCACTAAAGCAATCTGCAGGTGAACTAAAAGTGCATAGGAAAACCAATTTCATTTCTCCTGTGCCCGCTATGCTATATAGTGTGAATAAGGCCTAATCCTAATATTTTGTCTCTTTCCTGGAAATATTCAGGCAAGAAGTGGGAGTCTACCCACATGGAGACACAGACAGCAATAAAAATCATGTATTTTTTTCTGAAGTTGAGTTTTAACCTCTTGCCGACCGCGTCACGCCGATGGGCGTGTCCGCGGCGGCAGCCCCAGGACCGCCTAACGCCAATTGGCATAAAGTCCTGGGGCTCTGTTTTGCAGGAGATGGCGCGCAGGTTACGCGCGCATCTCATGCTTGAGGGGCGGAGCTCCGCCCCGCCTTCAGTCTCCAAGCAGCTATTGCCACTCGGGAGACTGTTAGACGGCGTGATCGCCGTCTATTTACGTGTACAGTGCTGCGATCGGCAGCAGCGATGTACTGGGGACAGCCGTGTGACACGGCTGTCCCCCTGGGACACTGGAGAGCGAAGCCTATGACAGCCGATCGCCACAATTGGCTGGCTGTGGGGAGGGAGGGAGGGAGGGAATATATTTAAAGGAACACACTTTTTTTAATAAAGAGAGGAACAAAAATATTTGCACAAAAAAAAAAAACAATCTGGGGGCGATCAGACCCCACCAACAGAGAGCTCTGTTGGTGGGGAGAAAAGGGGGGGGGAGGGAATCACTTGTGTGCTGTGTTGTGCGGATCTGACGCTTAGTCTTAAAGCTGCAGTGGCACATTTTACTAAAAATGGCCTGATCACTAGGGGGGTTTAGCACTGCAGTCCTCAAGAGGTTAACCCATTCAGGTTCCGTGGTTTTTACGAGAGAAATGTTCACCTCCCATTCATTAGCCTATAACTTTATCACTACTTATCACAATGAACTGATCTATATCTTGTTTTTTCCGCCACCAATTAGGCTTTCTTTGGGGGGTACATTTTGCTAAGAACCACTTTACTGTAAACGCATTTTAACAGGAAGAATAAGGAAAAAATGGAAAAATTCATTATTTCTCAGTTTTCAGCCATTATAGTTTAAAAATAATACATGCCTCCATAATTAAAACTCACGTATTGTATATGCCCATATGTCCCGGTTATTACACCATTAAAATTATGTCCCTATCACAATGTATGGCGACAATATTTTATTTGGAAATAAAGGTGCATTTTTTCCATTTTGCATCTATCACTATTAACAAGTTTGAAATAAAAAAAATATAGAAATATTTCATCTTTACATTGATATTTAAAAAGTTTAGACCCTTAGGTAAATATTTACATGTTTTTTTTTTTTTTATTATTGTAATGTTTTTTGTTTTTTTATAGTAAACATTTTGTTTGGGTAGTTTTGGGAGGGTGGGGGGTAAACAATAGATTTATAATGTAAATGTGTGTTCATTTTAATTTATTTTTATTTTCAGTTGTAGTATTACTTTTTGGCCACAAGATGGCGGCCATGAGTTTGTTTACATGATGTCACTCTAAGCGTAACACACGCTTAGAGTGGCGCATCGGGGAGGGAACGGCCAGAAAAGGCGCAGCTTCTGAGAGAAGCTGTCGCTTTTTCAGCGGGGGAGAGAAATCAGTGATCAGGCACCATAGCCCGATACATTGATTCCCTGGCTACCGAATCCGCGGCCGGGAGTGCGCGTGCACATGGTTCCTGGACGTAGTTTCTACGTCCAGGAACCAAAATAGGTTAAGGACACTTCTCTGTTTTGGCAGCACACTGGAGAATTATAAAACAAGTCGGTGGTGTAAATGTCAGTTTCCTGTACGTCAGATGTCTGGCATCATGCAATATGAGCAAATAAGTTTTATCTTACTAAATCATGTTGTTAACAATTCCGGTTTGAATTAAACAGGAACCAAAAGCTTGCTTTTAATCCAGGCGTATCAGTGATATTTAAGCCAACAGTATCATTGTATAACGGTGAATGTTATGCCCTTGGGCACCCTTTTTGAAGGAGGAGGCCGATTTTTTACCTTGACTTTTGTGTGGGAATATTTGGAGATAAATTAGCAGTAGAAAAACACACTGGAGGGCGCTGCTAAGATAGTGTAAAGTGATCAAAAAAGCTTCCTCCTGCTGCAACCGCCCAAGGTGTGGTTACCCCCCTACCACACCTGACCTCTTGAACTGATAAATAATGCACTGGGTGGTGCGCTGGATATCAAATAATACACAGTTCTGATATAAAAAAAATGAGAACGTGTTTATTAAAATAGTGTTCCAATTAATAATGCTATAACTCAAGCACATATGTATTGCACACAAACAACCTTTCACACAAGAAAAGCATGCTGGTTCCCCTTAAAAAATAATGAATAAGTATCCGGCAGATCTGCAAAAAAAAGGGCATATAAATGTATCCTCATAAAAAATATATAAAAAGTTCATTCATGGAATTGAATACTCATAAATACTGATTGCATCCCCTGTTAGGTAATGGAGCCTCTCTGTTGAAGGAATCAAAGGAATAGATTGCACCGCAGATGTCAGGACAAAAGCCCCTCTACACTTGATAATCTTGTTACACTGCGGACTTCTTACCACGTCCTGCCGCTTGTAACGTTCATGGGCAGTCTCCTTCCCGGAGAGTCCTCTGCTCCTGTCCTGTATAGTTTTGAGGATGTATCGCACAGTGCCGCTCCGGCGGTCAGCTGTAGTTTCCCGAGCGCTGCACCGCAACTCACTCTGATGGACGACTTCCGGTTCTCCGATCTCAGGGCAAAGACGTCACTTCCCTGTGTACGTCAGCCCGATAGCTGAAAGTGATTTCCTTGCGTTCCACCGCTACAAATCCACTCGTGGGTCACAGTCAGTAGGCGACAGGTGGACAAAAGCAAGGAGTCAATCTATAATCAATGGGGCGCCCCCTATAGAGTCACAAACAGCAACTTGATTTTCTTGTGTGAAAGGTTGTTTGTGTGCAATACATATGTGCTTGAGTTATAGCATTATTAATTGGAACACTATTTTAATAAACACGTTCTCATTTTTTTATATCAGAACTGTGTATTATCCGATAAATTAGCAGTGTTACTAGGATTTTCTTCCTTCTGTAATTTGCTATATCCGGTCATATAGAATGGATTTCATGTAATGTAAATAGGTGAGGAATATATTGTTCCTAATTGTGCCATTTTATGCACCATTTTAACTTATTTTTTATCTTCTTTGTGTCTGTATAACAATATAAAATAGAATAGGAGTTAAAAAAAACTGCACCTGAGGATACTGAATTCCCTGAATGACAGAAACAATATTCTATGTCAACTCTATAAGGTTACATCATTCTAATTGTTTTATGTCCATGAAGACCTATCTATGCCTTTCCATCATGATATCTCACCAAACCATACATCAAAGAGTAATTCCAGATTTTCACAAAACATCTATATGGTAATATGTCATCACTGCACAGGGCATTTTGTAGCCAATAAGATTATCTTTTAACCTTAATCTGCAGCTGCTATAGATTTTCTTTTATTAAACTTTTCTTTTATTACACTTTTTTTTTCATTAAACTAATCCCTAAATCTAAAGTGACCAACAAAGTTAACGCTGCACCTCTGCCTAACCTCTAACCCTTAACCTCAAAAATCTCCTTCATTTAGAAGTAATTAAAGCCAGCAATAACCCTTCCACAGATAATATTATCACAACAGGATTATATAAATGTATGCTGACTGAAAATGGATGCATTAAATCACGCCAAGGTGGAATTTAATTGGTCCATTTGTAAACTGCATACATTTGTATAATGCTGCATCAGTTCAATATTATTTGCATCCCATTGACCACACCAAATGATATTGCATGCCTACTAGCATCTATAATGCTACTGATGACATAATAATCATGACCAGGAGTGCTCGGATACCCCTTTTCAAAATCCAAATTGATCCGAATCCGGATACCCGGATATCCGGATCCGAATCGGATATCCGACCCCGAACTTTTTGGTATCCGAGTAAACTCGGATATCCAAACCCAATATCTTGGATATCCATCCGGATTCGGATATCCGGATAGAAAACCGGAAGTCACCTGAAGATGACTTAAAATGCTTCCAAAAGTCTCTCTCTCTCACTCTCTCTCTCTCTCTCTCTCTCTCTCTCGGCCTGACTGCCTTCGAAAGGGATTTTTGCCATTGAAGGTGATTTTTGGCTTCTGCCCGGATATCTGAACTAACTATCCGCCCGGTTTTCGAATTTTAGATGGGAAATCCAAGTCTGTCGGATAGTGCTATTCGGATTTTATAAAAAAAATTCCAAATTGCTATTCAAAGTTCGGATAGTGGAAAAAGTTCGGATTATCTGGGTAGTTTGGATACCCGAATATTGGATGAGCACCACAAATCATGACCAATATCACAGAAAAGCTCCAGAAAAAGCATTCCAGTTTTTTTTACTTAAAGCGGATCTGAACTCAGAACTTCCTCTCTGCTCTAAAAGATACACAAAAGCATAATAACCTTTAAAGAAAAACATTTCTTTGTTACAGCTGATACAAATCCAGCAATAAATCTGCAGTGTGTCTACTTACTGCTTTCATGGAAGCAGACATAGGGTTAACATCCTGTGTTTACAAATCAACTGCTCTGCTGAGCCAACCAGCTGACACAGCTGAGAGATCAAATTACACTAGTGATTAGTCACAGATGAGGGGTAATTAGACAGGTTTACCTCTCTAAATACATACAGGGTGCATTTCTCTATGTTTTCCTTCTGCCCTGTACAAAGTCCACTTTAAAGCGGGATTGTCCTCTCGCTTCCTAAAACTTAATATGAGTAAAACAGAACTAATAATTTTTCCACCGTCTCTGGCCACCTCTCTGCCTGAAGTAACTATAAATGTTAATAACACTCCCATAACTTCAGTTCCCAAAGCACGGTGCTTGGCGGTAATATTCGACTCTTCTCTCTTTTGTATTCCTCATCTTAACTCCATAACCAGCTCCTGCCATCTCCATCTCAAAAATATATCTCGCATCCGTCCCTTTCTCACTCAAGACACAACCAAAATGTTAATACATGCTCTTATAATTTCTCGTCTGGACTACTGCAACATACTACTCTATCGACTACCTTCTAACAGACTGGCCCCGCTCCAGTCAGTACTGAACTCAGCTGCTCGTCTCATTCATCTTTCTTCTCGATCTTCCTCTGCTGACTCTCTCTGTCAAGCTCTTCACTGGCTGCCAATTAACCAGAGGATCCAGTTCAACTCCTAATCCTAACCTACAAAGCTCTCCGCAATCTCTCTCCTCGGTACATATCCTCTCTAATTTCCAGATACAAACCCAATCGCAATCTCAGATCTGCACACGATCTTCTGTTGTCCTCCTCTAGAATCACCTCCTCACATTCACGCTTACAAGATTTTGCACGCGCTTCACCCCTTCTCTGGAATCCCCTCCCACAACACATTTTTCACTCGCCAACCTTTGTTACTTTTAAACGCTCTCTAAAAACTAATTTGTTTCGACAAGCATATGCGCTACCTTAAGCCACTTCCCTTTGTCTTAAGACCAAATTGCACTCCTACTAGGTATCCTAAAACACACTGCCTTTATATATTTTATTGCATACTACCCCTCCTCTTGTTTCCCCCCATTCCCTTTAGATTGTAAGCTCGCAAGGGCAGGGCTCTCCCTCCCTTTTGTGTCTTGGAAATCATTATACATTTTATTCATCATGTTACTTTTATCACTGTCATTACCACTTCTGTATTTTGTATTCTGTATGCTGTATCATTTTTTTTTGTATTTCGTCACTAATTATGTATCTTGTATATTAGTGTACACCAACTCTATATAATGTACCCCATGTTTGTTTCTTACTTTGTACAGCTCCACGGAATACGTTGGCGCTTTATAAATCAATAATAATCATAATAATTGTCACCATAAAAATCAAATTTCAACAGCAACTGGTTTGAGTGTATTAAGTGATAAAGATGCTAATACTGCATTCAAAACTTTCAAAACTTTTTCTGCTGTTATGATTTGGAGTTATCACATACTTAAAGAGGAACTGTCGCGAAAATCTTAAAATTTAAAACACATTACACATAAGAAGTACATTTCTTCCTGAGTAAAATGAGCCATAAATTACTTTTCTCCTATGTTGCTGTCACTTACAGTAGGTAGTAGAAATCTGACATTACCGACAGATTTTGGACTAGCGCATCTTCTCATAGGGGGGTTTTCTTTATTTTAAAAAGCACTAGTGAATGGCAGTTGCTCCGTCCAACTGCCAAAATAGTGTACAGCGAGCAGGGAGGCTGACCAGCATCATTGTATAAAGATTTTTCAGGGAATGTCTTTATAAAGAATAAAGGCCATGCTGAGTATCCCCTATGGAGAGATGGACTAGCCCAAAATCTGTCGGTAATGTTAGATTTCTACTACATACTGTAAGTGACAGCAACATAGGAGAAATGTAACTTAGAGCTCATTTTACTCTGGAAGAAATGTACTTCTTATTTGAATGTGTTTTAAATTTTACGATTTTTGCGACAGTTCCTCTTTAAGGAGCACTGGCCCTTTAGTAGTCAGTGCCAAGCAGTTGCATGCTGGGGGTTATTTTTATCTATAATATATTCCTCCTCTTCTCTTTATTTCCCTGCCTAGCTGCCTAGCTGAAACACAATCCCCTGCTCACTTGTGCTTACAAGCAAGGCTGAGATGACTCAGCGATTAGAGGAGAAACGAAAAAAAAAGTAAAGGGAAGAAATGACATCAGGATTTAGCCTAAATTGTGGGCAAAAGACATGGTTCCCATCAGGAACAGAATTATTTTCATTTACTATATAAAATTCACTGAAATCAAAACGTGGACAGTAAAATACATGTGTTATTTAAATAGATCAAGTATTTATCTACTTATATGTGTGTTTTTTTCCTGGCATAGTATGGCTAATCCTACTGCTTTGAATCTCACAGACCTATTCCATGTAGATGGCGAAAAATATTTGCTTCCAGTTAAAACATGATGAGAAACTGTTTTAAATGGTAAGAACAGCCCTAATGAAACCTATTGTAAAATACAAGCTCACAGTTGCATTTGGAAATTACACCTCTATTGAAAAGTGACAATAAAATATTAGCACAATCTCTGAGTTATGCCATATGGCTGCTTCATTTCTTTGCTGTATATGTAACTGCTTGGCAGCGATCGGCTGTTTATTTCTAAGCAAGAAGAGCTGTCCAGGAAAAAACTCTCCAAAGAAATAAAGAGGTCAAAAGTACCTGTGAACTGGTTCCATAAAATGCTTATTGTTCTTCCTCTGTGGTTCTTCCTCTGACCAAAAGCTGAGTTATTCCACACGTACGCTGTGTTTACAGCGAAAAAGGCCAAATGGGTGCAGAGTCATTACGGGGTGCAGAGCGTTTGCCAATGTTATTTGTGAGGAGTGTGCACAGGCAATGCTCTCAGCCTCTGATTACAAACAGCTCCTTAGGTATCCCATTGAACCTCAGGAATCTCCAGATGGTGCAGTACAGCATCAGGTCAATGAACTATGAGCAACACACTATTCCGTTTACTAAAATTAAAGCAATTTCTGGAAAGCCGGAGAGAAATGTCTCTTTTTTTATAACTCAGATGGTACGTGCAAGCTGTTCCCTCTCCCTAGGGAAAGAGTGGAGTTGTAGAAAGCAAGTTTTATTAAGAATGCATCTATTCGTCAGTCGTCTGCACAAGGCCAGATCCTAAGAGTTCTACTTCTCTTGCCAGTCTTACATTTTGTGCCTTTACTTTATTTTCCACCGCTTACAAAATGTTAATTGTGCTATGCATGCGAATTCATTTCTGTTCAAGAGAAGGCTCTTCCATAGCCCTGTATGTTCCAACATTAGAAAGAGGGAATAAAGAACAAACTGGAATATAATACGAAATGAACCTCACGTAAACTGAACCTCATGTATTACACTGTTGAAAAGTGAACACGGACATTTTAAAAAACGCGTATTATTATGATGATGATAATAATAATTATTATTATTGTTATTTTTAAATATCAGAATTAATTTTATTTGGCCAAATAAGTTTGCACTTACAGGAAATTGTAGTAGGGGTGGATGAACACCCTGTAGAAAAAGTCACAGGAGACAAAAATCGGGAGCCCAGTAGTGCAATATGTCAATGACCACAATAAAAGAAAATAAATTAAAAGCACTACTCACAAAGGGAGGTTGCTTGGGGCAACCAACCACAGGAAGCAGGTGGAGACAATAAACCCGACTCCACTCGGGGTGGTCCTAGCCAGAACCGGAAGGATGGTCGCTCTCTTAGTGGAAAAAGGGGGACAGAGTCCACTGTGGGGACTTCACTGGTGGTCTGCCACCTCCCCTCGGACAGGATGTGTTCGGGGACTCCCTATGCTAGATGATCTTTTCTATTTGGCACTTTTACTGGCCTGATGAAGCGGGCTGAGACCCGCGAAACGCGTTGCCTGTGCTAATAAAAATCCCTTGTATTAACTACAGAGGTTTCGTCATTGAGGTAAGCTACCTCATATCACTTTTCGATTTTAAGCAGATTTTAGATGCTTTTATTACATCAGGGCGCCTCTTTCCCTTTTACGTGCACTTACAGGAATTTCACTTGGCAGTTGCTTAATGGACACATATAATATGATACAAGGACAGACAGTATAGATATTACAAGTCAAGGACAATATATGAGTTAAAGTACAAACAGCGTGAGAAGCATTCATTTTCAGTTCTGTGCTGTAGTGTTTTCAAGTCATAGCAGTTCTAGCGTGGTTCTGCATTAAAGAGGCACTTAAGTTAACAAAAAAAATGAGTGTTACTCACCTGGGGCTTCCCTCAGCCCCCTGAAGCTGTCCAGTGCCCTCGCAGCCTCCTGGACCCGACCACTTCCGGTTTCGCCGTCAGGACCCGACAGACTGGGAACACGAGTGATTCTTCGCGTTTCCAGCCACAATAGCGCCCTCTATGCTGCTATAGCAACATAGAGGGAGCTATTGTGGCTGGGAACGCAAAGAATCACTCGCGTTCCCAGCCTGTCGGGTCCTGACGGCGAAACCGGAAGTGGTCGCCGTCGGGTCCAGGAGGATTGGCGCGAGGCTGCGAGGGCACCGGACAGCTTCAGGGGGCTGAGGGAAGCCCCAGGTGAGTAAAACTCATTTTTATTAGTTCACTTATGGTTCACTTTAAGCATGGCTACCGCCTGAGGGAAGAAGCTGTGACTATACCTGGAAGTTTTTGTTGCGACTGAACAATATCTCACTCCCGAAGGCATAAGCTCAGGCCCGGATTTACATCACAGGAACCTGTAGGCTCAGATGTCCTGACACTCTAGCCTTCACCCTCCAGGAACCTACAAACCTTCATCGAACCGCACCACAAGTGTGGTTGGCTGGCCCAGCTGTCACTTCTCCCTTACTTCTCTTTCCCATCATAGGTAACTACAGGTGTCCCTTAGCATTAGGTACCCTTAGTATCAACTGTAGGAAGATCTCATCAGTGGAATGTCGAAAGCTGGGCAAGTAACCTCTCATTTATGCTCTGCTCAGGGAATAGGGAAGAAGGAGGGAGGGACTAGGGGAGGGGAGTAAGCTGCTTTTCCATCATCAGGCGCCTGTAGGCATGTGCCTATAGTGCCTTATGGTAAATCTGGCCCAGCATAAGCTGGAAGATGGAGTGAGCAGGGTGAGAGGGGTCAGAGGTAATCCTGGTTGCTCTATTTCTGCACCTGCTAGCGTAAAGATCCAGTATGGAAGGTAAGCTACAGCCAATTATTCTTTCTGCTGACTGGCCAGCAAAACCGTACAAGTTCCAATACATTACTTACATAATCGATAACCTAGTGGGGAAAAAAACTTACCACAAAATGCAAGATATGGTTCAGGACAACCTTTCCCCACCCTTAGTCCCTTGTCCATTGAACCACCACCACTACACTGCCTCACTGCCTGTGTAACTGACTCACCTGTCCTGCTCCATGCAACGTGTTCATCCGCTCTGGCATCTGGCTCCTCTCTACTTCCTGTTTCCCTACATGAAATGTGATACACGCATCATACATAGATCGGGCGGCCAAGGAGCCGGTTGCCGGAGCAGATGGACACATCGCATGGAGCAGGACAGGAGAATCGTTTACAAAACGCACCACTGCACCACTTTAAATGGGGAGAGATGGGGCCCCTAGAGAGGGAGGGAGGAATGATATCGGCCTCCCTCCCCACAGTATCATCCACCTACTCCCACCCAGGCAGTGGCACCTATACCTGGCTTCCTATACTCGGGGCACCTATACCTGGCTACCTAAACTGGGGAACCTATAGTTGGCTACCTATACTGGGGGCACCTATACCTAGCTAGCTATACTGGGGGCACCTATACTTGGCTAGCAATACTGGAGGCACCATTTCATAGCTAATTATACTAGGGGCACCTATACCTGGCTAGCTATACCGTGGGCACCTATTCTTGCCTACTTATAATGAGGGCACCTATACCTGTCTTCCTATACTGGAGGCACCCATACCTGGCTAGCTATACTGGGGGCACCTATACTTGGCTACCTAAACTTCAGCCATCTATACCTGTCTTCCTATACAGGGGGCACCTATACAGGGGCGTAGGAATAGACCCTGCAGCCCCTGCAGTTGCAGGGGGGCCCCTAGCAAGTCAGGGGCCCAGAGGAGGAAAGGCTGTCACCACCGGCGTACCTACCGGGGATGCGACTCTCTCAGCCGCAGGGGGGCCCGGCCGCCCGGGGCTGCTCTGGGGCCCGCTCACTGTGCGTGGGGGGAGCGCTGCTCTGGACCCCCCAGCAAGGTGCTCAACTGGCCGCAGCGTCTAAATAGACGCTGCGCCAGTTCATTCCCCGCAGCCCCGCTCCACCAGCAGCCTGCATAGTCTCCGGCAGGCAGAGCAGGGCTACGGCAAGATGGCCGCCAAAGAAGCCCTACACTGGAGACTATTTGTGTCTCTAGTACAGGGCTTCGGCAGCCATCTTGCCGTAGCCCTGCACTCTGCCTGTCAGCGCGGGAGATGTGCTGCAGGAGGACTCGGGGAGCTGCGAGCCAGATGCTGGGAGAGGAGAAGACTTCTGTCAGGTAAGTGAATTGTTTTTTTTTCACAGGTGCATTTTTTTTTCTAGTGTCTGCTGCCTACATTGTGATTTTCTGGTCACTGCTGCCCACATTGTGATTTTCAGGTGTCTGCTGCCCACATTATGATTTTCTGGTCACTGCTGCCCACATTGTGATTTTCAGGTGTCTGCTGCCCACATTGCGATTTTCAGGTGTCTGCTGCCCACATTATGATTTTCTGGTCACTGCTGCCCACATTGTGATTTTCAGGTGTCTGCTGCCCACATTGCGATTTTCTGGTGTCTGCTGCCCACATTATGATTTTCTGGTGTCTGCTGCCCACATTACGATTTTCTGGTCACTGCTGCCCACATTGCGATTTTCATGTTTCTGCTGCCCGCATTGCGATTTTCTGGTGTCTGCTGCCCACATTATGATTTTCTGGTGTCTGCTGCCCACATTACGATTTTCTGGTCACTGCTGCCCACATTGCGATTTTCTGGTCACTGCTGCCCACATTGCGATTTTCTGGTGTCTGCTGCCCACATTGCGATTTTCTGGTGTCTGCTGCCCACATTACGATTTTCTGGTCACTGCTGCCCACATTGCGATTTTCTGGTCACTGCTGCCCACATTGCGATTTTCTGGTGTCTGCTGCCCACATTATGATTTTCTGGTGTCTGCTGCCCACATTACGATTTTCAGGTGTCTGCTGCCCACATTACGATTTTCAGGTGTCTGCTGCCCACATTACGATTTTCAGGTGTCTGCTGCCCACATTAGGATTTTCTGGTGTCTGCTGCCCACATTGCGGTTTTCTGGTGTCTGCTGCCCACATTGCGATTTTCAGGTGTCTGCTGCCCACATTACGATTTTCTGGTCACTGCTGCCCACATTGCGATTTTCTGGTCACTGCTGCCCACATTGCGATTTTCAGGTGTCTGCTGCCCTCATTACGATTTTCAGGTGTCTGCTGCCTACATTACGATTTTCAGGTGTCTGCTGCCCACATTACGATTTTCAGGTGTCTGCTGCCCACATTGCGATTTTCAGGTGTCTGCTGCCCACATTGCGATTTTCTGGTGTCTGCTGCCCACATTACGATTTTCTGGTGTATGCTGCCCACATTAGGATTTTCTGGTGACTGCTGCCCACCTTGCGATTTTCTGGTGACTGCTGCCCACATTGCGATTTTCTGGTGACTGCTGCCCACATTGCGATTTTTCTGGTGACTGCTGCCCACATGGCGATTTTCTGGTGACTGCTGCCCACATTGCGATTTTCTGGTGAACTCTGCCCACATTACGATTTTCTGGCCCACATTACGATTTTCTGGTGAACACTGCCCACGTTACGATTGTCTGGTGAAAGCTGTCCACGTTACGATTGTCTGGTGAATGCTGTCCATGTTACAATTTTCTGGTGAACTCTGCCCACATTACGATTTTCTGTCCCACATTACGATATTCTGGTGAACGCTGCCCACATTACGATTGTCTGGTGAATGCTGCCCACGTTACAATTTTCTGGTGACTGCTGCTCACGTTACTATTTTCTGGTGACTGGTGCCCACATTACGATTTTCTGGTGAACTCTGCCCACATTATGATTTTCTAAAGGCCCACATTACGATTTTCTGGTGAACTCTGCCCACATTACGATTTTCTGGCCCACATTACGATTGTCTGGTAAAATGCTGCCCACTTTACAATTAATTTACAGTGAAACGCTGCCCCATTACGATTATTTGGCACCTATGGGGGGGGCCCTATCCAAATATTTGCAGGGGGGCCCAGTGATTTCTAGTTACGCCCCTGCACCTATACCTGTCTTCCTATACTGGGGGCACCTATACCTAGCTACCTACATACCTTTGGTCGCACCACAGTTATTAAGTGCGGTGCAAATTGTCGGGTGCTGTGCGAACATTCCATCGCATGTTTGCTTCTGGCAGCAAAAAGTCTAGAACCGGCCCTGTGTCCCACAAGAGATTTTTTACGCTTTTGATTAATAAACAGTTAAAAATAAACTGAAAGTGAATTGATGGGATTTATATTAAGTATGCCATGAAATAATGGAATAATGTTTTTGAATTGTAAAAGTAAAATATACAGTAACTGATATTTTGTTTGATATTTTGGACGTACTAATGGTCTAGCACCATACAAAATAAATGGGATACAGTTGGGGACATCAAACTTGGAGAAGGACTTAGGAGTACTCATTGACAACAAGTTAAATAATCGTACTCAATGCCAAGCCGCTGTAGCTAAAGCTAACAAAATTTTGGGATGCATTAAAAGGGAAATAAAAACTCGAGATGCTAGCATAATATTGCCCCTGTTTAACTATCTAGTAAGGCCACATCTGGAATATGGAATTCAGTTCTGGGCACCACATTACAAAAAAGATATTGCAGTTTTAGAGCAGGTGCAGAGACGAGCAACAAAATTGATACGTGGGATGGAAGGTCTCACTTATCAAGAAAGGTTAGATAAACTGGGTTTATTTAGTCTAGAGAAAAGACGCCTTAGAGGAGATCTAATTAACATGTATAAATACATCAGAGGGCAATATAATAGCTTGGCGGATGAGCTTTTTGTCCCTAGGCCTTCTCTAAGGACTAGAGGACATGATCTGCACATGGAGGAAAAACGTTTTAGCCATTTATTTAGGAAAGGGTTCTTTACAGTAAGAGTGATTAAGATGTGGAATGCCTTGCCACAGGAAGTCGTTATGGCAAACTCTATACCTGCATTTAAAGGGGGCTTAGATGCTTTCCTTGCGTTGAAAGACATCCATGGCTACAATTACTAGGTAATGCCTAATGATGTTGATCCAGGGATTTTATCTGATTGCCATCTGGAGTCGGGAAGGAATTTTTCCCTTTAGGGGCTAATTGGACCATGCCTTGTGGGGGGTTTTTCGCCTTCCTCTGGATCAACAGGGATATGTGAGGGAGCAGGCTGGAGTTGTACTTTGTACTGGTTGAACTCGATGGACGTATGTCTTTTTTTCAACCAAAATAACTATGTAACTATGTATAAGGTCCAGTCACAAGCAACTGAAATCATAGCAACAGTATAAAAAAATTGTGGGTAGATAAAACAGTGCATGTTTTTACGTTTACATCAGTTGTTTTTAAATGAGCCAAAACAGAATATACACAATACTTTGAGTACTATGTGCTTTCCCTATAGTCTAGACTGATAAGTGTTCTTTACAGATCTGGAGAGATTGGCTCTAGAGTCTGGTGAATTCATTTCTTCTGATAATATCAAACAGTGTTGTCATTCTTTAGCTGTCTCCCCAGCTATTCTTGCCATGCCCACAAAGAGAGGAAGTAACACGCTTTCCTTAAATTCATGCATACGTATAGTTGAACATAGACATGAGAGGCTAATTGGACTTACGGACACAAAACAACTTCTGAGAGCTATTTCATATGAAAGACCATAACATGCATCCTAAAATGCTTAAATGATGTAAATTATGACATATCCTACCAGACCTCATACCTGGCAACTGCATATTAAATCATTAAGGAAAAAATTGCATTCCTAAATCTTTAACACATTTTAATAACAAAACATTTCCATTGTGTGCAAAACACTATTCTCTGAATCCCAGATTTATTCAGCATTGTAGCATTTAGTTGGCTGAAAAATACAAGAAATCATCCAAAGTCTAAAGGGATATGTAGACAGTGCTTCTCACTATGATAATAAGTGAAAATACCTGTAAATAAGTCATACTTCAGTTCTGTGTCCAGGTGAGTTTCTGTTATGAATCAGTTTGGAACTCCCCTCTCGTCCCTCACCCCAGTGTAGTCATGGATAAGTGAACTGACACCGTGTCCTAATTCAGTAAGATTGTGCCAGATATGATCTATCTCTCAGAGCTTACAAGATTTAAAGGGAACCTGAACTGAGTAAAAATATTTAAAATAAGTACATGAGGTAACTTCAAATGAACATTACATAGTTACCTTGCCATCAGTTCCTCTCAGAAGCTCACCATTTCCCTTCTGACAAAGATTCCTTCCAGTTCTGACAACATTTTGTCAGAACTGAAATATATCAGTTGCTGTCAGTTATAGCTGAGAGGACAACTGATGTGCCAGTTAATGTTCATGTTTCGCTATGGCTCAAGTGGGCGATGTTACAGTTTAACAGTGTTCTGACCAGAAAGCTGTTATGGGGTAATGGCCATATTCAAAATGGAGGACGGAGAATTTCATTGATCACAGTGGACAAACAGGGCAGGGGAGAGGAGAAAGAGATGGAGGAGCAGACTACACAGGAGGTAAGTGTGACTTGTGTATGTTTATTTGTTATTTAATTTTCAGTTCAGGTTTTCTTTAAAGAGGAACTCCAGTGACAATAATGTAATAAAAAAGTGCTTAATTTTTACAATTATGTATAAATGATTAAGTCAGTGTTTGCCCATTGTAAAATCTTTCCTCTCCCCGATTTACATTCTGACATTTATTACATGGTGACATTTTTACTGTGGGCAGGTTATGTATCTGCTGCTAGCTGTTTTGGCAGTTGGAGACAGCTGTAAACAGCTATTTCCCACAATGTAACAAGGTTCACAGACAGGAAACTGCCAAGAGTACCTCGGTCCTCAGAACTTCTTGTTGGAGGGGTTTCACCACAATATCAGTCATACAGCGCCCCCTGATGGTCTGTTTGTGAAAAGCAATAGATTTATCATGTAAAAGGGGGGTATCAACTACTGATTGGTATTAAGTTAAATTCTTGGTTGGAGTTTCTCTTTAAGGTGGCCATACATCAGGCAACTTGGCGGCCGTTCGACCATCCAATTCGATTATTATAATCGAATTGGATGAAAATCGGTGCCGCCAAGTGCATGCCCGACCAACAAAGCGACCGATTTCGGGACGGAAAGTGGTTGCATGGTCGATCACGCATGCCGCAAGATGTTGGGCCGAAGTTGTTTGGTCGGGTGTGCCTCGGTACGGTGGCGATTTCCGGAATGAGCGATGAGACTACAAAACCCTCCGCCGCTACCGCCGCAATATGTGCCTGGTGTGTGCATTTATAGATTGCCTGTCCTGTAGCAGCCTCTGGCAGTGTCCGTAACCTCCGGGCGGCTCTGTACACGCTACTAGCGCATAGCGGCTGACGTCAGACACAATGCCAGTGACGTGTACAGAGAGCCGCCTAGAGGATTACGGACACCGCGCGGAGGCTGCTACAGGACAGGTAACGTATAAATGTACACACCGGGCACATTATACATTGGGGGCAGCGGCAGTGCAGACTCAGCCGATTCCCTGAAGATTTCATGCGGAAATCTGCCTGTAGTGTATGGGCAGAATCAACAAAAAAAACAAATTTATCTCTAATCAGATTCGATTAAAGATACATTTGCCTCTTCGTTGAATCTGCCCATACATCGTTATAAGAATGGCTACCTTTACAAGTCAGAAAAAGTTTATTAAATCTGGGTTTTTTGTTTGTTTATTTTACATTTCTATAGAGTTGCTGGCTGGAAAGGGGGTCCCTGATGTTCCAGCATTCATTTTTTGGGCCCTAAATTTATTTATTTATTCATTTAAGTATTTATATAGCGCCAACAAATTACGCAGCTCTGTACAGAGTATATAGTCTTGTCACTAACTGTCCCTCAGAGGAGCTCACAATCTAATCCCTACTATAGTCATATGTCTGTGTATGTATCGTGTAGTGCATGTATCATAGTCTAGGGCCAATTTAGGAGGAAGACAATTAACTTATCTGAATGTTTTTGGGATGTGGGAGGAAAGCAGAGTGCCTGGAGGAAACCTACACCGACACGGGGAGAACATACAAACTCCTTGCAGATGTTGACCTGGCTGGGATTCAAACAGGGTACCCAGCAATGCAAAGCAAGAGCGCTATCCACTACGCCGTGCTACCCAATTCAGCTTTAACATCTACAGATCTAAACATGCATGAGAATGCTGGCCATTTATAAAGCGGACCTGAACTCAGAGCTTCCTCTCTGCTCTAAAAGATACACAACAGCATAATAACCTTTAAAGAAAAACATTTCTTTGTTACAGCAGATAAAAATCCTAAAATAAATCTTCCAGATTCCTGGAAGCAGACATGTTGTTAATATCATGTGTTTTCAAATGAGCTTATCTGCTATCTTTGCCATGGAAGTCATGTGACACAGGGGATAGATCAAATTACAGCTTGTGATGAATTAAACTGGCTAAACTCTCTAAATACATACAGGGTACATTTCTTTATGTTTACCTTCTGTCCTGTGCAAGAGTTCAGGTCCACTTTAAAGGGGTCATCAATTAAATTATGCTACCCGAAGTACTACTTACCCGGGGCTTTCTCCAGCCCCTGAAAATACTGTGCCTGCGAAGTACGATCCAGACCAAGTGGAGGTGATTGACAGCGGCACTCGCGCAGGCACAGTAGAAGACGACCTAGAGGTCGCCCATTGCACCGTCAGGGAATTGGGGCCAGTGGAGCTGCAGCGAGGGACATAGTGGCTGCCAGGGGCTGGAGGAAGCCACGGGTAAGTAGTACTGGGGTAGCATAATTTAATTGATGACTCCTTTAAAGCAGGGCTTCTCAACCCTGTCCTCAAGTACCACCAACAGTGCATGTTTTGTGGAAATCCACAGAGGTAGTTAATCAGCTCTGCTGAGACACTAATTACCTCACCTGTGAATGTTTGTGGGTTCCTGCAAAACATGTACTGTTGGTGGTACTTCAGGACAGGGTTGAAAAGCCCTGCTTTAAAGGACTACTGTAGGGGGGGTAGGGGGAAAAAGAGTTGAACTTACCCGGGGCTTCTAATGGTCCCCTGCAGACATAGTGTGCCCGCGCAGCCACTCCCCAATGCTCCGTCCCCGCCTCCGGTTCACTTCTGGAATTTTCGACTACAAAGTCGGAAAACCACTGCACCTGTGCGGCCACGTCCTCACTCCGCTGACGTCACCAGGAGCATACTGCGCAGGCGCAGACCATACTGGACCTGTTGCAATACACTCCTGGTGATGTCAGCGGGAGCAAGGACGTGGCCACACAGAGCAGTGGTTTTCCGACTTTAAAGTCGGAAATTCCAGAAGTGAACCGGAGGCAGGGACCGGAGCATCAGTGAGTGGTTGCGCGGGCACAGGACATCTGCGGGGGACCATTAGAAGCCCCGGGTAAGTTCAACTCTTTTTCCCCCTACCTCCTACAATAGTCCTTTAAAGAGGAACTCCAGTGAAAATAATGTGCTTCATTTTTACAATAATTATGTATAAATGATTTAGTCAGTGTTTGCCCATTGTAAAATCTTTCCTCTCCCTGATTTACATTCTGACATTTATCACATGGTGGCATTTTTACTGCTGGCAGGTAATATCAGTGGGAGGAGATGCTGCTTGCTTTTTTGGCAGTTGGAAATAGCTGTTATTTCCCACAATGCAACAAGGCTCCCACAGTGTGATATCAGGACCTCAGAGCTGTGAGGCGCGGACATCACACTGTGGGAGGAGTTTCACCACAAAATTAGCCATACAGAGCCCCCTGATGATCCGTTTGAGAAAATGAATAGGTTTCTCATGGGAAAGGGGATATCAGCTGCTCATTGGGATGAAGTTCAATTGTTGGTTAAGGTTTCTCTTTAACCTCCTTGGCGGCGCAGGAGGTTTTCTCCAGCTCTGCTGGGCCAATTTGTTTAATTTTTTTTTTGCTGAACGCAGCTTGCACTTTGCTAGCTGCATCAGCACACCGATCGCCGCCGCCCCGCGCTCGATCGCCGCAATCCGCCGCACCGTGCGCCCCCCCCAGACCCTGTGCGCTGCCTGGCCAATCAGTGCCAGGCAGCGCTGAGGGGTGGTTCGGGACTCCCAATGACGTGCCATGGCGACGGGGGAAGCCCTCCAGGAAATCCCGTTCTTTGAACGGGATTTCCTGATCGAAGCGGGCGGGGGGATGCCGCTGAGCAGCGGCTATCATGTAGCGAGCCCTGGGCTCTCTACATGATATAATTAAAAAAAAAAAAAAACTGCTGCGCTGCCTCCTGGCGGATTTTTTTATACAGCCAGGAGGGTTAAAGAGAATGTGCAGTGATTTTTTTTTTGTTTGCTTTATTTATTAGCAGTGCTACTTAATAATATATGTTTTTTAATCAAGAAATTGATGTTTTGTGTTTTTTTATATATGCTGATTTGACTGAAAAGTTTGGTATCTTGAAATCCTTCTTGGTTTTACTACTGTGCAATAAAGATAAGCCTGTTGTTTGATAATGAGTGTGATTTGGATCTCAAGCATCTGGGTCTGTATGAACAACTCAATGGAGACTGGGACCATGACCAGGAGTGGTGCCCTCTTGATTTCTACTATATGCATAGTGGATATTCTTTTTGGGCAACAAGGCTGGCATGACACCACACCTTTTCATTGAACTTAAAGTAAACCTGAGAGAGGGAATAAGTGCTATTTTACTTTTTACCCTTCCAGCCCACTGTAGCCTTCCAGGTACCTCAGCTTTGTTGTGCTACTGTGACCCTCAAAAGATTGTTAACTGCGCTTGAGCGGCCCTGGCCTGTGTGCCTCTTCAATCGCGCTCTCGTGGCTGGGAGCGGTCTGTGCATGCGTAGTTTAAATCTTTACAAACTGTGCATGGAGATGTGAGGCTGGAGCAGTGCATGGACTGTAGCCAGCAACTGGTCTAGCTGGCGAGCTTTCGGAGGGGCACAGCAGCACAAAGGAGTTAACTGGGTGGAAACTGAGGGACCTTTAAAGTGAACCGAGCATCATTTTTAACACCCAGGGCAGCTCTATAGCAAATTAAAAATGCATTCTAAATGCATCTGGGTACACACGGTAAGATTTTCCGTGCCATTTTGTGACCCGATCATTTTCCTGCACGATTCCGCACTCGATTCTGCGCTCGATTCTCTTATCGTCAATCGTTTTTCTTATTTTTTTCCATTCACCGCTATGAGAAATCGAGCCCAGAAAAGTTCGGGAGCAATATCGGACATGACAGATATTATATATCGGATCCATCTATCGCACGAAAAATCGTACCATGTGTATTAGGCAATAGGGTTAAAAGAGGTACCTCTTCTATCCGTGAAAGGACTTGCGGACTCAGGAGCAACAGATGATGGAAGGCAGATAAGAAATCACCTCATTAGACTTAACGATCCTTATCAGTCCGCCTTATCAGTCCGTCGACAGCGTGTACACACGCACTACTGTCGGCTGAACGTCCACCCAGCTGGAGGGTCTGAAGGACCCGTCGTTGCCGGATGTAGTGCATGTGTACGCACCTCTAAACTTTAGATAAGATAAATAGACAAGTTATTTGTTATAGTTAGTTTTTCATCTCGGATCCGATTTAAAGAAAGTGGTGGCCTCTTTACGCCTTTTGTGATGCTATGCAGAGTACAATACAATACAGAAAATAGCAGGTAAAGTAAAGCCAGGTCTACACGGCACGATGTGTCTTATCAATCAGCGGCTCGATTGATAAGATCCGACAGGTCCGATCTCGCCGCGTCCGATTCTCCGCTCGTTCCCCGTGAACGGACAATAGCGGGGAATCAAACGGAAGATAAGCGGCGCCGGCGGGGACGAGGTGGTATCGAATCCCACGCATGTGTGGACGAGCGGGGACGCTGCAGGTTCGCGCGGGGATGCAGGAGAGTCGATCCGGCGGCTAATCGAGCCGCCGGATCGCTCCGTGTAGACCAGGCTTAAATCCAGACAGTACATAGTTGAACAGTACAATCAGAAAATCCGGCAACACAAGTATAAACTCAGTTTCCATAAATCTGCTCCAAAGTGATCTAAAAAAATAAAGTGCAGTTATTTCAACCAGACGTTTCCAAATGATGCCAAATGTATGCCAAATTCCTCCCTCGTCTCTCCCTGCAATAAATCTGAGACCATTGCGAAACATGCCATAAGCCTATAAATCATTATTTAAATCTAATAAAACAATATTTCGACAAGGGGGAATTCATATATTCAATATAGGCAAAACGGCGAGAAAAAAAAAAAAAAGACTGCAAAACATGCCCTAAAAAGGTGCTAAGCCTCCATGACAGGGCCTCTTCACACAGTCTGGCATGAAAAGGGTTATGATCAATCTGGCAAAGGAGACATTCTTTGTAGGCAGCCAGGTTTTATTAATTAGTGAGGGCTTTGTGCCCAGCTGTAGAGGTGTGAGCCCACTCTGTCACTGCAGCTTGTCTCTGGCATGTTATCTGTGTTGACTTTGCAAAGACTGGCAAGCCCTGGCCTGATGCAACTGGTGGCATGAGGGTGATGGGCGAGGTCCAGGTTTACTGGATGTGCAAAGTCAGGAATTCTGCGTATGAAGTGTATGGAGCATAATACACTCACATTGTGAGTCTTATCTATTTGCAATGAATACACAGTGACTCAATCATTAGTCACAATACTCCTCACAATACAGACACAATGAGAGGAGAAGGCAGCAGCGTGAGTCAGTGCTGCACACAGGAATAGTCTGTGGCACCACACTCAGGACCTTGTCTCCTGCCGCACACCTCCAGGGAAAGTAGCAGTGTTTTACCAAAACAGTTTTCATTATTTCCATGGAGAAACAGACAAGCAAACAGGCGGAGCCCAGTTTTCCTCAGTGACCACTACAAGCAGTAGCCGCAGGTCTGCAGCACATGTTCACACACTGATGATTATCACAAACAAGGACTACATTACTCAAAAGTATAAATACATGAAAATCCAATTTAAAATGGTCTATGTGTCTGATTTACAAAGCAATCTATTCCAGAGATTAAAAGGAATCCGCAAAACTGCTATGGATTTACTAAAATAAGTACTTGCTGCAGGTGTGTTCACAGGACTGAAGCTACTCAACTACTAAAGGCTTGCACACACGTGCAACTTAACTACTTGAAGACCGCTGTGTTAAACCCCCCTAGTGACCAGACAATTTTTTACTTAATAGGCCACTGCAGCTTTAACAGGGCAGCACAACTCAGCACACAATTCAACACTCCCCCCCCCCCCCCCCCCCCCCTCAACAGAGCTCTGTTGGTGGGGTCTAATTGCTCCCCAGATGTTTTTCTTTTTACAAATATTTATTTGTTGTTGTTTTTTTAATAAATTTCACTATTTTTTTTATTGTGAAAAGTGTAGAGTTGCACACTCCTGTATCGATTATCAGCTGATGTGCCACGGCAAGCTGAGTCACCACCCAAGCAGTGTAAACGAAAAGGATTCAGCCAGCACCATCAAATGCTCTTTTTACTCTTTTACTTTTTTTAAAAGACTGTCATGCAGTACATGGGTACAAGATGCGACGTTTCGGAGCGGTAGTCTGCTCCTTTTTCAAGCCATGACAGTCTATTTTTTTTAATTAATTTTCCCTTCCTCCCTCCCCCATCAGCCTATCACAGCGATCGGCTGTGATAGGCTTCAGCCTATCACAGCAGATCGCTTCTGTGTCCCCCAGGGGGACAGCCGTGTGACACGCAGTGCTGTGCCACGCGACTTAGATCGCGATAGTTGGTCACTTGATCCGCCGGTTGGATCCAGCAAACTGCCTCTTATCATCCGTTCGTCTACTTGTTTGCCATGTGTACCCACGCTCAACTTACGTATCGTCCAACAGTCAAGTTTGGACGATAGTTGGGCAGAAAAGTTGCACACGTGTATGAGTCTTCAGCTACAGATGTGAGGCTTCCAGCACATGAAGGGTATGGCATCATAAACATTTACCATATATACCCGAGTATAAGCCGACCCCCCAACTTTTACCTTAAAAACCTGGAAAAAAATTTGACCCAATTATTAGCCGGGGGTGGCAAAAGCCACAACCACACCACTACTCACAGTCATGGCCAACCACAACCATATATTTGAAAAGCAGCATAAATCAGCAGATTGCAATAAGAAGATAGCACATAGGCCTACAATGGAGATGAGCATGCAAAGAACTCCTGTTGTATATACAGTACTTGTGATCATTCCTTGTGTCAGCTTTTCCATGCGCTAAGACACTGTTGGACTCTATGTCTGTTCTATCCTTAAGGGGGGGAAGAGAAACAGGCTGTCACGATCGGTGTAGCAGAGAGGGTCTGATTCTCGGTGATCTGCAGTATCACTGGGAATACAGATATATATCCGATTATTGATGATCTGCAGTATCACCGATAATCCGATATAATGCTAACCTCTGAACACCTGAGTAGTGTGAGTGCTTGGTGTAACAGTAATATCGTGAGGACTAAGCCTCAGAAACAAGTGCCGTACTGTATGAAGTACTGCAGCAATACAGATTCCTTCCGAAGGCCTGGACTCTCCCGGGGGAGGAGTCAGGCGGAGCGTAGGAAGGACAGAACGTGAGTGACACCTAGGAGAGGGCGTCACTAACAGATCTGGGAACTGCCTCTAACAGCAAGGTCAGTTCTCGAAGTCGGGCAAGCCAGGTCGTAACACACGGACAGATACAGTACAGATACAGAAAGCAGAGGCGGATTCTAATAAACAGGCAGGGTTCGGCAACAGGGTATCAGAAATATCGGGGTACAGAATCAGGAGTCAGATGCAGAGTCTAAGAGCGAGCCGAGGTTCGGCAACAGGGTATCAGAATGACAGGGTACAAGATCAGAATACAGAAGAATAGTAACAAGCTTGGAGAACCTGGGGAGCAGGTGCCTAGCAAATACAGAGCTGGCCCTGTGGAGCAGGTACCCAGCAAATACAGTGCTGGCCCTGGGGAGCAGGTGCCCAGCAAATACAGCGCTGGCCCTGGGGAGCAGGTGCTCAGCAAATACAGTGCTGGCCCTGGAGAGCAGGTGCCCAGCAAATACAGTGCTGGCCCTGGAGAGCAGGTGCCCAGCAAATACAGAGCTGGCCGTGTGGAGCAGGTGCCCAGCAAATACAGCGCTGGCCCTGGGAAGCAGGTGCCCAGCAAATACAGCGCTGGCCCTGGGGAGTAGGTGCCCAGCAAATACAGCGCTGGCCCTGGGGAGCAGGTGCCCAGCAAATACAGTGCTGGCCCTGGAGAGCAGGTGCCCAGCAAATACAGAGCTGGCCCTGGAGAGCAGGTGCCCAGCAAATACAGCGCTGGCTCTGGGAAGCAGGTGCCCAGCAAATACAGCGCTGGCCCTGTGGAGCAGGTGCCCAGCACATACAAGGCATGAACTATCTCCTATCGATAGAGATAGTTCTCAGGGTCGAGAACTCACAGACAAACAAAGTACAGGATCAGATATCAGGAGAGTAGTCAGACAGGCAGAAAGTCATAACAGATAATCACAATCAAACTAGTACTTTAAGCTATCAACAGAATCTAGCTAAGTGTAGGATTACAGCTCCAGCTGGTCCCGGCACACTTAAGGATCTGACTAAGGGTCTGCGTGCTCCCACATTGTGATCGCAACGACAGACAACCAGCAACTGACCAAGCAGCAGAATATATAGTTGCTGGACACTGCCGCCCCGCCCGAACCATTCAGCCAATCATGAGTCCTGCAGGAATCAGCTGACCTTCCTGATCAGCTGACACTTCCCCTGCTAGTATAAAGGTCCTGGATTCAGGCCCGCGCGTGCATAGCTCTCCATCTGCCTAAGTGCACTAACAGACCCAGCCACACCAAGCACACGCTGCTGCATGCAAACAGCCGCTTTGCTGTCAGGACATGCGGCGGCTTTTCCGCGTTCCACCACACACCCAGACGCGTGCAAACCGCCGCGTAGGATGCGGAGTCAGCCTCCTAGCTCTTGGCACACGCGGCGGCTTTCCGCGTTTCCTCACACAGGCTTTAGATTTTTCAGCTTGCTCCTTTCCTGGAAAGGAGGCTGCCAATGTCCAGGAGCAGGGCCATTTATAACCTTTTTAACACTCCCGACAAGAAATCCTGTGTTGCCTCCCCCCCCCCCCCAATAAAAACAAACAAACACACACACTAATGAATATGAACCACGTGGTGTATAAGGTTGATGCTTAATACAGGGAGTCCCCGAGATACAAACAACCCACCGATCCTGTCAAATTTCATTGCACTCCCCCATCCTGGGCTCCCCCAGCTTAGTGTGTAAATGCAGAGTAAATCGCAGCAGAGGCTGTGCTCACTCTGCTCTCCACTGGAATCATGCGGTGCGGATGGGCAGACGATGGGAATTCCAGTGAAGCACTTCCTACCCAGCCGGGAGTACGTCACTGGGCGGCGCTATTCATATGACCCAGTCGGCACACTCTGCCACAGGGTCATATGTTTGTCATTGTTTGCGGGGTGGTAAGATGTGGCAGAAGCATCGTATTGCCACCGCAATGCAAAAAATAAGTGAAAAACTGTCCTGAGTATTAGTGTTGGTGTTCGCATTCAGGATATTGAATTGTCCTGAATACCACACTTCAGCACCCGAGGAAGTGGACAGGGTCACAGGGAGTTCAATTACTCACATACATATTAGCAATATACAATACCAAAATTAACAGTACAAAACTGACAAGAATTTGCATACGTCACAATAGAAGGTGCTGTCCAGTGGTGCCTGGGAGCCCTAATAGACGTGATATCCTCACCCAGTCTATTACATGTTGCCAGATCTCTATGGGAATGCCCCTGGCAGAAAATAAGGTTAATGCTACTGAATCTCAATATAATGTTGTCTTTTCCTCAAAGTCCAGACATTTATGATGTTCTTTATTATTCAGCATGTACTGTGCAATATTTACAAACTGTCTCTATCTACATACCGTAGACGGAAGGACCTTTATTATCTCATGCCTGTGGTGTTCACCGATAGGGAACAATGTAGAGGAATGCAAAAAAAAAAAATGTTGAGCAACAAAATTATTAGGCTTAGCTTGTGTGTATGAATGAAAATACATATAAATCATCTGATTATTGTTTCTCCAGAATGGGGAAAGGCCAGGTACACACACAATGTGCACTCATCAAGCACACATTAGCAGCATACGCTTTACCTCCAGGGATACAATATTGATTGGTAGGGAAGAGACAACTTCCAGAATGTAATATCAGACTATGGGAAGCAGATAACACAGTTCTGATATTAAGGAGCTAAGATATGCAGCACTCATTACACTCATGTGAAAAAGATAACCCTTTATTTACTGAAACAGCCAAATGACCAAATGTTATTGATAATTATGGAATGGGGGGGGGGGGGGGGGGGGGGGTGAGAGTTTGAATCTTCATATATGCAGACAGTAATAAGTACTAGAGATAAACTAATTCTACCTAAATGGTTTCATCAGCTTTAATACACTCTGGCAACGTTGGCCCAGATGTATAATAGAGCTGATGATAAGTGTCAATAGCCTGGGGCCGATTTTATGCACTATGATTTCAGCAAGCCATGTTATCTTGTTGGCTAGGTTGACATTGGCTATTGTGTTGCGTTTCCTGTGACAGTAAGAATGCAATGCAATGGTCAGGACAATGCTCACCTTGCATTTGCCGGTACAGGAAAGCAGGGCCGGTTCAAGTAACAATTGGGCCCTAGGGCAAAATTAGCCTGGGGGCCCCCCAACAGACACCCCCCTACCAAAAAGCGGCATTAGAGGCCCTTTTTTGCCGCCAAATTTCCCTCCTAGGCCCCTGAGCTGGCTGCTGACCCTCCCCCCAATCACCGCCCAACTTAACAGACTCTGCAGAGTCCCTGGGGAGCAACATTTAAGATGGGGGAGGGATACCTTGGGGGCCCCTACAGGCTCTGGGGCCCTGGGGCAACTGCCTATTTTTTCCTATGGTAGCTCTGGCCCTGCAGGGAAGTGTATAATGAAAAGTATGCTTCACTTCAACTTTTACGGAGTGCGTTTACCAGTGTGCATGCAGTGTGTTACTTATCATACCGCAACCTGTTATACTGCAGCACACCCACCACACTGTGAACGTCGCATAGGTGGTGCATTGCAGTGCGGTAAGCCACGTTACAAAGCATCCGTTACACCGCACCACTGTGAACGTGGCCTAAGGCTAGATTTATATTGGGGCATTGCGTTGCCTTGCATTATATTGTGAACAAAGCGAGCCTCAAAAAAATTGCGGTTGCATGCAATGTAACATACCCAGAGAGTGCCCGCAGCCCCTCTGTTGGACCTTGTACTGCCAGACTGACCAACCGCACTGACTAAGCCACAGTAATGGCTAATGCCCAGCCACTGGGACATGCAACTAGGCCACCAGCCAGCTACGGCACTGCCGCAACCCGCAGGGACTTTTTCTTTTTTCTCTACATCTAACTATGTAACTAATTATTATGTCCCATGCACTGTGTACTCACTACTAAATGTAATGTACATTACTGCTTGTGTTTTGCTGTACCATCACCGACCCTGTATGTGCCAAAAATAATTCTGGGTACAACCCGTTGTACTTGGCGAAATAAATGATTCTGATTCTGATTCTGAGTATTTAAAGATTTTTAAAAAATCACTTCATGGTCGCAGATATGCTCCACAAATGTGCAAGTACTTCATGGTTCTGTTAACTGATTAACATGGAGAAATTAACATTTGCTATACACATGCATTGTGCCCATCATCACGTGGGATTCTAGCAATGCATTGTATGTTCTGCAGTAAAACAATGGAATCAATTGGCTAAAACTAAATGCTGACAAAACCGAGGTTCTTGTTATCGGAGGTCAGCGCTGTACAGCAAAGCAACAGTCCCAGCCAGCACCACTAAGGATAGGCAGCTCAGACCTGAACAACTCAGACTTCGTGTGCAGCCTGGGTGTACTGATTGATGGGGAATTAAGATTCAGGAATCAAATCTCAGCTGTTGTGAAACATTCCTTCTTTCAACAAACAGGCGGGCGGCAGGGAGCAGTTATAGATACCTGTTTCTGGCGGCTTCTTCTCTTTCTCCACCCGCGGCTCTGAACTTCCAACATGACTTCTGGGTCCCGATCACATCGATCACATTTTAAGACATGTGATTGCGATCCAGGAGGTTATGTCAGTGTTACAGTGCCAACCAGAAGTGGAAGAGGGGTGATGGAAGAGACTCTTCCATCCCCATTCTTCCACCTTCGGGTGGCGCTGTAACGCTGACACGGTCTCCTGAATGCTGATTACATGTCCTTTCCTGTGATCGGAACCAAGAAGACATGTCAGGGATCACCACCACAGTGGAGGCAGAAGAAGAAGCCGATCTTCCTGCTGCCCACTCTGCTACCATGCCTAGCCTTTCAGGCTGGGGAAGACACACTTCCCCAGCGGCAGAAAAAAAATTAGGCTCGCATCCAAATAAATAAATGGAGACCGAGAGCCCAATATAGTGTAGTATGTTTTGGAAAATGAGGTAATAATGAAACGTAAGTAATATACTTACAAACCTGGGTTACCCTTTAGCAACCACTGTACGAGCAGGTGGGGAGATTAGGCCTGTCCCCACACACAGAGGTGCCAAGCACGTTTTGGACCCCACACTGTGAGATACTCCAGTTGTGTATTGCCTGATGAAGCGGGATGTTGCCCGTGAAACGCGTTGTATTTTTAATAGGAGTATGTGAATAAATTATCGTCTCTTCAATCAACAGCATCGTGTCTGTTTTGGGTGCTGCTGGGCCACCACCGCCACCTGAATACTTTTTAAACCTTTTATATATTTTTACTCTTCTGGCGCCTCTGCTTTTCCACACATCCAAATAAAGTTTTACTTTGTTTGGCTGCTAAAAGGTTATAGATGCAATATGCTGAATCTTTATCTACCTCTGTACCGCTGGTATGTATATATACGCAACAAACACAATTGCTAACTTCCAGTCAGAGCAATATCCTGCCTCTATCTGGTCAGCAGACGCTTGTCAGCCAATCAGGTGCACTGTCATACACCCTTTGCCTGCTGTACCATACCTAGCAGGAATTACATAGATTAGCATTCAGGTGGGAGGCTTCGGTTGGACGCAATCGTGAATCGCGTCGTTTAACAGGGACGTGTGGGAGATGTGCCTACACGGGTATGGTACAGCAGGCAAAGGGTGTATGACAGTGCACCTGATTGGCTGACAAGCGTCTGCTGGCCAGATAGAGGCAGGATATTGCTCTGACTGGAAGTTAGCAATTGTGTTTGTTGCAGTTGGCATTCAGTTTAGAGGTGGTGGGGTGAGTTCCCTGGAGGTGAGAGGTCCAGGGCTTGCCCGCACTTCCCTCTAGGTGTCGCATGGTGGTTTGGGGGCCCCAGTGAGTGAGAGAGACCTGGGGCCCCTGGGCTGTCATGTGGACCAGTGTTTGCGATTTTAAATTTTATTTTTTGCAGCTTCTACGATGCGGTTGACAGGTGAGTGGTTAGGGAGGGGACCGTGTGGGAGATGTGCATACACGGGGCGTCCCTGTTAAACGACGCAATTCACGATTGCATCCAACCGAAGCCTCCCACCTGAATGCTAATCTATGTAATTCCTGCTAGGTATGGTACAGCAGGCAAAGGGTGTATGACAGTGCACCTGATTGGCTGACAAGCGTCTGCTGGCCAGATAGAGGCAGGATATTGCTCTGACTGGAAGTTAGCAATTGTGTTTGTTGCAGTTGGCATTCAGTTTAGAGGTGGTGGGGTGAGTTCCCTGGAGGTGAGAGGTCCAGGGCTTGCCCGCACTTCCCTCTAGGTGTCGCATGGTGGTTTGGGGGCCCCAGTGAGTGAGAGAGACCTGGGGCCCCTGGGCTGTCATGTGAACCAGTGTTTGTGATTTTAAATTTTATTTTTTGCAGCTTCTACGATGCGGTTGACAGGTGAGTGGTTAGGGAGGGGACCGTGTGGGAGATGTGCCTACACGGGGCGTCCCTGTTAAACGACGCAATTCACGATTGCGTCCAACCGAAGCCTCCCACCTGAATGCTAATCTATGTAATTCCTGCTAGGTATGGTACAGCAGGCCAAGGGTGTATGACAGTGCACCTGATTGGCTGACAAGCGTCTGCTGGCCAGATAGAGGCAGGATATTGCTCTGACTGGAAGTTAGCAATTGTGTTTGTTGCAGTTGGCATTCAGTTTAGAGGTGGTGGGGTGAGTTCCCTGGAGGTGAGAGGTCCAGGGCTTGCCCGCACTTCCCTCTAGGTGTCGCATGGTGGTTTGGGGGCCCCAGTGAGTGAGAGAGACCTGGGGCCCCTGGGCTGTTATGTGGACCAGTGTTTGTGATTTTAAATTTTATTTTTTGCAGCTTCTACGATGCGGTTGACAGGTGAGTGGTTAGGGAGGGGACCGTGTGGGAGATGTGCCTACACGGGGCGTCCCTGTTAAACGACGCAATTCACGATTGCGTCCAACCGAAGCCTCCCACCTGAATGCTAATCTATGTAATTCCTGCTAGGTATGGTACAGCAGGCAAAGGGTGTATGACAGTGCACCTGATTGGCTGACAAGCGTCTGCTGGCCAGATATATATATATATGCACCTGTTTGTTTACCCTGGTGTTCCCAATCGGCACGTTGCAGACCCACCGTTCTGTAGCTTGTCATTGACGAATCCTGAACGTAAAAACTGTACGTCTGTGTTCTATTAATAGAACACAGAAGTACGTGTAGCACCATCTTGTAACCAAAAAGTAAAATGCACTCTAATACACCAATACATACATTCATAACATTTACACACATACATTTGTATAAAATTGTAACTCCTTACACCCCTACACGATAGTTACCAAAATAAAACACTTGTACAAAAAAAAAAAAAAAAAAACAACAACACATACATAGTTACCTAATGGGCTTTTTAATATGTATGTCATGAGGGTATCTTACTGTTAATTTTGAAAATAAAGGCTTGTATTTATTGTTATGGTATAAAAAAAATCACAAAACGGAAAAAAATACACCTTTATTTTCAGATAAAATATTATTGCCATACATTGTACTAGGGACACAATTTAAACATTGTAATAACCGGGACTAATGGGCAAATAAAATGTGTGGGTGTTATGTATCAAAGCACTTTTTATTTAAAAAAATATAATGGCTGAAAACTGAGAAATCTTTTTTTTTTCCTTATTATTCCCTTTAAAATGCATAGCACATAATTCTTAGCAAAAAGTACCAACCAAAGAAATCCTAATTTGTGGCAAATAAAAAATGATATTGATCATTTCAATGTGTTAAGTAGCAATACAATTATTGGTGAATGAATGGGAGGAGCGTGATGTGAAAATCACTCTGGTTTTTAAGGGGGAAAAACCTGTAGTTTGGAAGTGGTTAAGTAGCAACAGCGGCTGAGTGCACTTTTCTCACCCTTACCCCACCCACCAAAAGCGGCTTCACCATGGGTTTCAACTATGTCTCTTCTCCTAGCAACAGTACATCCAAAGGGAGAGTACACACTATTCAGTTTTGTGAGAGGTTTATTTACAAATAAGCAGAGATCACTGTAAACAACCACAATGCTGTTTGTGATGCTGAGGAAGAAGACCCATGTGTCTTCAAATGATTATTTGTTTTAACAGTGAACTTTGCTTATTTGAGAATAGACATCTCACATTTTTGTTAAAAGTTTGGCCATGACTGCTCCTATCTAACTTCAGTGTTTATAGCATGTTTACATGCTGTATATTCTCTACAAGAATTGCAGCATTGTGGAATCCTGTATGAAAAGCAACAGACGTGCTAGTTAATTTTTACTATTGTTGTGTACGTACAGATAAAACAATGTTTACATTTTTCAGTGGCAGGCAGACTTACTTCATATGTAAATATTTTGAAAGTATTTGTAAATGTGCCAGTAATGTACAGTCACAAATGTAGCTGAATGCATAAGAATAATATTATGACATGCATGCAAGTGAAAGGGCATTTGCTAGAGCCTTCTAAAATAGTGAAAACCCCCACTGACGGCTATCCCTGCTCTCATTTTGCTCTACTCCATATAACTAAAATCCAACAGAAAACCAAATATAATTCATTCCTGCTCTGATGTGCTAAGCTGTGGCTACTGGACCAGAACTATGTCTAGATGGAGTAAGAACTACTATGCGTTACATAAAATACCTTCAAAGTTGCTGATAATCATTTATTACAGTAAACATGTAATGAAAAAAAAGAGCCCTTGTGGTTTATCTACCTTGGGAGGGGAAAGCCTCTGGATCCTATTGAGGCTTCCTTGTCCTCCCCTGCAGCCCCGATCCAGCATTGGCAGCCCCTGAAATTCCACCAACAAGCTTGTCAGCAGGGCATGAAGGCACAGTGGTAATCCAGCTCCAGGATCATAACAATCTTGTGAGAGCCTCACACAGGTGCATTTGCAGCTTTCGTTCGGGCTCAAGCGGAAATATCCGAGCCTGATCAGATCTACTGCGCAGGTGCCTGGCTCAGTTATTTCTGTGTGAGCCCAACTGAAAGCTGCAAGTGCGCCTGAGCAAGGCTTTTACAAGATTATGGTCCTGGGCAGTTCGGGGGTCCTGGCACAGGATCGTGAAGGACTGAGGAGGATGGGGGAAGCCTCTTTAGGATACAGAGACTTCCCCCTCCCAAGGTAAGTACTTCCCCAGTAAATAAAAGCAGTATTTTCACTTAGATCTCGTTTTCACTAGACACTGCGTGCACAAATCCGATTTCGTGGAGGCAATGGGGTTTGGTTTAGCACAAACATTCTTATCCAAAAATAGCAGAAGTGCTTCAATCAATGTTTGTACAAATACTTGATAGGAGTTTTTATATCAGCATAAACAATATAAAAAGACTCCCCGTCAGGTGGGGACTCACCGGATGTGACGGCCTTCAGGGCCCGTTCTCGCCTCTAGGGCATAGGCCACCCCACAGCTTCACTGGCAATCCACCTCCGGTATGTCTGTAGCTGTTCATATAACAGAAAGACTCCTCATCGCGTAAAAGTTAACTTCCTTTATTAAAAGATTCACGTATATCGGCAAAATGTATAAAAAAGCCAGCTTAGTTCTTTTCAATGCACAAAAAGTGTTAACTCTGCATGAGCACAAGCATTGGGGACTCCAGCACAATTAACACAACGGGAAATCGTGTGTCATGCAATGTAGTGTTTCCGGGAGCATTACATTGCAACATGCGGGAACAATTCTGTATTGTGAACAGCCAATGGACTTTCATGTTACCATGCATGTGGCACACAAAATGCGGTGCCTATATTATACATTCATAAATCATAATAGCTCAACTGTATCCAAAAAAAAGCTTTGGGTATTGTGGGAAATCCAAATATAACTAGGGAAGTTCAATGCTGACCCAATGTCACATTTTTTTTTAACAAAACTAGGATTGTGTATTTATGAAGAAAAAAGGGGACATATCACACATCAGAAATTCACAAAGTGATTCCTCAGGGATCACTACACTTCCAGCAAAGGCTGCGGTGCATACTAGGTAAGAGTTGGCAATTTCTCTCTTCATGATACAACTGGACATTACTAGCCCACATTGTTCTTAAAGTGGACCTGAACTCTTGCACAGGATACAAGGAAAACAGAGAAAAAAGCACCCTGTTTGTTTTTAGAGAGAAGAGCCTGTCTAAATCCCCATCATCTGTAAGTAATCACAAGTGTAATTTGATCTTTCAACTGTGTCGGCACAAAAATGTGTCAGTCCTTGACAGACACAGTTAATTTGTAAACAGAGGATGTTAACCCTTGTCTGCTTCCATGAAAGCAGGAAGTAGACAAACTGCAGATTTATTGCATAGTTCTGTAAGCTGTAACAATGGTTATTATACTGTTGCTTATATTTTAGAGCAGAGAGGAAGTTCTGAGTTCAGGTCTGCTTTAACAGTGGGAGGTACCTACAGGAGGAGTGGAAAATGACCCTCCCTTGACGCAGTGCCAGTGTTTTTTTTTTTTTCTGGAGAACAATTGCAGACCTATCCAATGAATCATTCTCCTTTGAGAATCATTAGTCAGTAGAGTCTACTTCTGCCATAGACATGAGTCTGTTGCCTGATCTGCCATTTTCAGTCAGCTCAGGTGCCAGTCAAACTGTCTAAAAGCATCTATGGAGAGGTGAGAGTTGCCTTAAAAGGTAATAAGTCAGGAAAAACATCATATCTAAGGGCACATAAAAACACTGACAGCTGACTGTGCTAATGGGAAATCCTGCTTTGCACAAGTTACAAAAATGCTGATTTAATAACTTTCCATAGTGGTGTAACCCGGTTTAAACGTTAGCACCAGACCCCGGCTGAGGGGAATCCACCAGACACTGACTATGAAATTATCTGAAAGTATCAAAGATTTATTTGTGATCTAACGTTGGTCACTGGCAGCTTCAATCAACCCGTAACACTTCAACAACACAATACACCTCCCTTGTGCATCTTCTAGTCTTCACAGCCGGGGCACCGGTAAAAGCTGGGGAATAAAAAGGTTAAGTTACATACAAATTATATTTGAAAGTTGAGCTACAAAGGTCTTCTTGTACAACAACCAATCATTTTACAGCATGTTTACATCACAGTACCACTGTTGGGGCGTGGGCTGGGAAGGGGGATGGTCTACTGAGCAATTTTCAGTTCCTAAACAGTTCTCAGTCCCGTGCAAGCAAATCCAAGCTATATTGCACAGCAAAACCTTGGGGGAACTTATAACAGTTCCTAAAGATGATACTGTATAGTTGCACCGTTCGTTGGTTGATCCTAAAAAGGATGTTCACCTTGCTCAAAGATCTCTTAGACTCTTTACCCTTGATAATCTACCACAAACCCACTTTAAACTTAACACACCTCTCTGGACAGGGCCTCCCAAAATAACAAACAAAACAAAAATATAAATCAAATAATCAAAAAGGGTGAGGAAAATAAAAGCAAACAAAATAAACTATAAAAGTAACAATGCACCCAACTATACCACCAGAATCACCCTCCCACAATATAACTCTCTTTTTGTGCACTTTGACTTAGTCCGAATGAGCTCTAATTTAGAGTTGTTGCAAAACTTGTACTCCAAGTAAGTGAACTCTGTATCTTGATCAACGGTCAGTTCACTCTTTACTGTAGCACACTTTTAGTATCACAAGACGCAATGCAACTTCTCCTTTTTCACTTATCTTCTTTAATACTGCCAAGTTTTCTTTACTCTCACGGTCTTAGTTATCTCCTCTTTCTTTAGGACCCTGTACTCAGGTAATATGCATAAATCACACTTTGGTTCAGTTCTTGTATCACTCTCTTTGTAACACTTCAGAACATAGCACAGAAGAACACATGAACTTCAACTCTTGACTTAAAATGGACTTGACAGGCACCCTGTCTCTGAATCAGGCCTAAAGTAAGCGGTGGCTGTGTCAGCTCAGCGGGGTACTTAACTGAGGCTGATATTGCCTCTTGTAACAGAAAAACTTCACACTCAATACATTTCATACAGGCAGAAGCAGATTCCTTCACTTGCGCTGGCAGCAACAACTGTATCATCAACACAATGTCTCAGTATATTTAAGGCCTTTGCACACAGACAGTCTCTAGTAACAGCAATATGAACAGGCCTGGCCTCTTCAGGTTCTGGGTTGCTATATTTCTATCTCAGCAAGCCTCTGCTGAACACTGGCTACCAACTGAACACACACTGTAACTTGTAGTTGGCTCTAGGGCCCATACTTATCTGACAGCTGGATTTCCTTTCTGTCCGGGCTAGCTCAGATTTGCTCTGTGTACACTGCCTCTAGTCTCCAGTCAGTGACTGGCCTGGTTGCCGCTTTCTCTCTCTGCTCTGATTGCTGTGTGGCCGCCGGGTCCCCTCTTAGCCTCTGGGGTGACTGGTGACTGCTACGTCTGTTCTCCTTGTGGCCTCCTCCCCACTCTCTCCACCGCCTCCTGACTTTCTCTAAGTTCCTCTCTCCTCTGCTCTCTGGCGCTCTCTCGCTGGTTCTAACCAGTTCCCTCCGGCTACACTCTTCTAGCTCGGCCCCTCTGTGCCTGTGCTGTAGCCTCAGACAGGTTGCGCGGGGCTTCTGGAAAGTTCCACTGCTCTGTGTGTTTTGGTCGCCTAGCAACAGTCTATGTGACCATTACAGCACCTCCACTCTTCTCCCATGCACTGTTTTTGTTCCACAGGCGAACATCTAAGGCGAAACTTAGCCTTAGATGCTAAAGTTACCTCACACATAGAAATACATTAGCAAAACTTTTGGGACCCTCATTTAGAGGGTTACAGTGGCTTGAACCACTTTATGCCACAGGCTATTTACCCTTCCTACCAAGAGCCATTTTTCACACTTCAGCACTCATCCTGTTAATTTGGCCATAACTGCTTATCACATCTAAATGATCTATATCTTCTTTTTTCAACACAAATCAGGCTTTTTGTGGCTGATACTTTTACTTTTGCCACCAAATTATCCAATCATAACTGCCTACTGTTCTAACTGGAGCCAACGGGCGGTACCGAGCTCCATCATTGGGCCAATCACTGCATTCGCTGTTACTAAACAATCTCAGATTAGCTGACACAGACTATGATGATAAGTATCCCAAAAAAGTATTCATCGTACATAATAAAATGGACTAAGTTAAATTTGATTGAAAACCTGGGAAAGCTGTCCACTCGAAAAAAATCCATACTGAAGCACAAACTAGGAATGTAACAATTTTATTTAGGGATGTATCCACAAAACAATACAAACAAGTAAAAAGCAACAATGCAGATAAAAGTCCCCCAACCAATGTATAATATGAAATAAATGCTGATGTCCTGCCCGGATAAATTGTAAAAAAGTACTATTGTGTTCATTAAGGAATTACATTGCAGAGGCAGGACAGAGTGGCTTCCCATGATGAAGGGGTAACAATGCACTTAGTAGTAGCTCGAGCTTACCTGAGGGCACCTTCACACTGGCGCGGTGCAGCATTTTGCTGCAGCCTAACGCTAGGGCAATAAAAGTCTTTGGGGTAGTTCATTTGCATGCGATGTGGTGCACCGGAAATATCCTAATGCGAGCGCATACCTATGTTAACATGCGGCTCCTGAGGCAACCTGCGGCGGAATGGAAGTCATGGAAGTCTATGGCGACGCGCATGTTTTTAAATGACCACTGCAAGTCGCACATGCGCAGAAGCGTATTTTAGCAATTCTGCGCACGTCATCGATTCAGGCACAGGAAGTGAGCATCACTTCCTGCTTGGTCTGCTGCCAGATGGGGATTAACGCGTACTGACGCGGGAATCCCCGAGGCTTGTTTTTGGCAGTGCGTGTGGCGCCCGGGGCAACACCGCTACCACCAATATTAAGTATGAAACTGGCCTAAGGATGCTGAATATTTTAGCAATGTTGGGTGGCTGCTGTACACACACTAGATTTGTGCACAATTAACGTCCAAGGCTGTCTTTATCGGCTGCCTCAGCTGAGTTCGATGCCGTGTATGTACATAACTTTAATGTTTCATAAATCCTTTTAAGGAAACAGTATACATTAATTACAGTTTTTCCATAATTATCTTAATTTGTAAATGGACATGTGTGGCTTGGTTAAACAATAAATACTAAAGGGCTAATGTAGAAAAATAGCTATTTTCATCCTCTCAGGTTCAGAGGTTTCTGGAAGTCCCTAGGGACTGTCCTGACTTTTTTACCCTTGAACATGAATTTCCCTTTCAGGAGTAACAGTTAGGAGACAAATGTTGACACAGCAAGCAGGTTATGAAGCATTCTGTGTGAGTCATGTATTCTAGCACTGACTCATACGCTCCCAGGCACAACCTGCAAGGACATCATTTATTAAACTGGTTAAACAACAATAACTACTGAAGAATAACAGAGGAGAGTTTGTAACAGTTACAGATGAGCTACTAAAACAGTTATGGGCAAAACAATTGCTTGTGTTGCTGCCCTTTGGTCTGGCCAGCATACAGACATTAGTGAAGCCTTGTAGTACTCGACAGCCATTAGATAATGAAACGCTATTCAGGATCCTGAACTCCTACTCTGAAATGTATTTGTATTTATATAACGCTGACATCTTCCGCAGCGCTGTACAGAGTATACAGTCCTGTCACTTAACTGTCATTTAGAGGGGCTTACAATCTAAACTCTACCATAGACATATGTCTATGTATGTATCATGTAGTGTATGTATTGTAGTCTAGGATTAATTTTAGGGGAGCCAATTAACTTATCTGTATGTTTTTGGGATGTTGGAGGAAACCGGAATGCCCAGAGGAAACCCACACAGACATGGGGAGTGTATATAGACTCCGTGCAGATGCTTGCACTTTTTCTAGGCATACACTATCGGATTACTGGCTGGTTATGTATTAATATTGTTATTATTTGTATACAATCAACACTTTCCAGGTATCTGTTGTTTACCTGGTCCCTCACTTTGCACCAGCAGATATTAGAGAAGATTTTTGGTAGAAAAGTTGGGCCATAATAATGAAACACCAGTAAGAATTGCCATGCACTGGCAGAGCACACTAGAGGCCTGCATCGGGTCGGGTAACCGATATGCGGGTCAGGTTCGGGTACCCGTTTTGATTTTTAGTCTGCAGGTGCGGGTTGGGTGCAGGTCTGAAAAATTAGACTCGCACGGGGCATCAAGTCGTCTTGATTTAATCGGGTTGTGGGTCGGGTGCAGGTAGTGGGTCTGCTGGTGTGGGTCGGGTGTGGGTACCAGATTCACCAGAAAGTAGGTTGCAAGTCGGGTACAGGTAGCGGGGCTGCAGGTCGGGTTCTCGGGTTCTGATAAATTAGACTCGTGCAGGACTCTAGAGTACACCAATTTTACTACAGTTTTGGGATTATGGTCCCCTGTCTTTTATCAACTGCACCGCTGCCATTGTGACACCTGATGCAGTACAAAGCCATGCGAATGATACTTACGTACTCTTCCCATCTGTGACCACACCCCTATACTCTACCCCCTGTCAAATGAAGAGAGAACGGGTATGTCTTATCATGATTACTAAATGCCAATAGTTTAAAAGACAAGAAGTGCGAGGAATATGGAAGCTACTACATTTATTTTAAACAATACAAATCTATTAATTATTTATTAATGGCCTTGCTTGGAGATGAAGAAGAAAGCAATGTTGCTATTTTTTCAGATGATACAAAATTGTGCAGAATAATCAACTCTCAGGATGACAGTGACATATTGCAGAAGGATCTGAATAGTATGGCTATATGAGCACAGAAATGGCAGATTAAACTCAATGTTGAAAAATGTAAAATCATGCATTTTGGTCATACCAATGGTCTAGCACCATACAAAATAAATGGAATACAGTTGGGGACATCAAACTTGGAGAAGGACGTAGAAGTACTCATCGACAACAAGTTAAATAATTGTATACATAATCAATTCTATTCAATGCCAAGCCACTGCAGCTAAAGCAAATAAAATTCTGGGATGCATTAACTACCTTCAGACCGCTCCACGCCCAAGGGCGTGGCTGCGGCAGCAGCCCCAGGACCGACTAACGCCAATTGGCGTCAAGTCCTGGGACTGCAGTTTGCAGGAGATCGTGCGCAGGATGGGCACGCATCTCCTGCTCAGGGGCCGGAGCTCTGCCCCCTCTTCAGCCTCTGAGCGGCAATCGCCGCTCGGAAGAATGTTAGACGGCGTAATCGCTGTCAATTTCATGTACAGCGCTGCGATCGGCAGCAGTGCTGTACTGGGGACAGCCGTGTGACACGGCTGTCCCCCTAGGGGACAAGAGAGCAATCAGCTCTCATAGGCAGAAGCCTGTGACAGCCGATCGCCAGGATTGGCTGGCTGGGAGGGTTTAAAAAAGAAAAAAAGAAAGAAAGAAATAGTAAAAAAATAATAATAAAAAAATAACATGAATATTGATTAAAAAAAAAACACTGGGGGAGGGGGGAGATCAGACCCCGCCAACAGAGAGCTCTGTTAGTGGGAGGAAAAGGGGGGGGGAATTCACTCGTCTGCTGTGTTGTGCGGCCCTGCAGCTTGGCTTTAAAGCTGCAGTGGCCAATTACAGAAAAAACAGCCTGGTCTTTTGGGGGGTTTAGCACTGTGGTCCTCAAGTGGTTAAAAGTGAGATAAAAACTTGGGATGCTATCATAATATTGCCCCTGTTTAACTCTCTAGTAATGCCACATCTGGAATATGGTCCGGTAATATGGTATTACAGGAAATATATTGCAGTTTTAGAGCAACAAAATTGATTAGAGGGATGGAAAGTCTCGCTTACCAGGAAAGGTTACATAAACTGGGTTTATTTAGTCTGGTGAAAAGATGCCTTAGAGGAGATCTAATTAACCCCCTCCCGACCTCCTCACGCCGATTGGCAGTGAGAGGGTGGGACCGCCAGGACCGCCTAATGCCAATTAGCGTCAGGTCCTGGAGACGGAGATAAGCAGGGAATGACGTCACGCAGAACGGAGATCAGTGAACAGCCTGCTAGCCACAATCGGAGCTGTTAGGGGAAAAAAGTGTTTTTTCATTTGTACAGCACTGCGATGTAGCGCAGTGCTGTACAGGGGAAAGGTTTGTCATTTAGCTGTCCCCTGAAATGGCTCACAATCTAATCCCTCTCATAGGCTGATGCCTATGAGAGGCGATTGCTGTGAAAGGATCTCGGGGGGGGAAGGGGGGTGAGAGGAAATTTAAAACAAAATAGCCTTTTTTATTAAAAAAAATTACAATAAAATTGATTTAAAAAATCTGCCATAGCCGCAGCAATTAAATCCCACGAACAGAAAACTATGTTGGTGGGAAGAAAAGGAAGTAAGATTCATTTGGCTGCTAAGTTGTATGGCCGAGCAATAAACTGTTAAAGCTGCAGTATGTTGAATTGTAAAAAATGGCCTGGTCACTAGGGGGGTATAAACCTGTGGTCCTCAAGTGGTTAACATCAGAGGGCAATATACTGTAAAAGCTTTGTGGATGAGCTTTTTGTCCCTAGGCTTTTGCAAAGGACTAGGGGACATGATCTGCGCATGGATGAAAAAAGCTTTAGCCATTTATTTAGGAAAGTGTTCTTTACAGTAAGAGTGATTAAAACGTGGAATGTATTGCCAAAGGAAGTAGTCATGGCAAATTCTATATCCGTATTTAAAGCGGAACTATAAATACTTTTTAAACACACTGTTTCACTTACCTGGGGCTTCTGCAATCCCCCAGCAGTCGTCCTGTCCTGTGCCGGTCCTCCACGAGTCTCCGTTCTGCTGCCAATGCTCTGTTCCGTACCTTGACTTGTAAGTCGAGGCCAGCGCAGCCCTGTCAAGCGTATCTTTTCTTAGTGTTCCCCTCTGCAATAGCAAGGATACGTGTGGCCAGAGCCGCGCATGTGCAGTGGCCTGGCGGCAAAACCAAAAGTAGCTGGCAGCAGGAGAACGGAGGCTCGTGGAGGACCGTCGCGGGACAGGACGGCTGCTGGGGGCTTGCAGAAACCCCAGGTAAGTAACAGTGTGTTTAAAAAGTATTTACAGCTCCGCTTTAAAGGGACACTTAAGTCAAACAAAAAAAAATGAGTTTTACTCACCTGGGGCTTCCAATAGCCCGCTGCAGCTGTCCGGTGCCCTCGCCATCTCCCTCCGATCCTCCTGGCCCCGCCGGCAGCCACTTCCTGTGTCGGTGACAGGAGCTGACAGGCTGGGGACGCGAGTGATTCTTCGCGTTCCTGGCCACAATAGCGCCATCTATGCTGCTATAGCATATATCATATACCATATAGCAGCATAGAGGGTGCTAATGTGTCTGGGAACGCGAAGAATCACTCGCTCCCCCAGCCTGTCAGCTCCTGTCACTGAAACAGGAAGTGGCTGCCGGCGGGGCCAGTAGGATCGGAGGGAGACGGCGAGGGCACCGGACAGCTGCAGGGGGCTATTGGAAGCCCTAGGTGAGTAAAACTTATTTTTTTTTTTTTGACTTAAGTGTCCCTTTAACCGCAGTGCCGAAAATCTCATGCATCCGAGCAACGTTCACCTCCCATTCACTCGCCTATAACTTTATTGCTACTTATCACAATGAATTGATCTATATCTTGTTTTTTCCGCCACTAATTAGGCTTTCTTTGGGTAGTACATTTTGTACATTTTGCTAAGAATTATTTTTTTCTAAATCCATTTTAACAGGAAGATTAAGAAAGAAATGAAAAAAATTCATTATTTCTCAGTTTTTGGCCATTATAGTTTGAAATTAATATATGCTACCGTAATTAAAACTCATGTATTTTATTTGTCCCGGTTATTACACCGTTTAAACGATGTCCCTATCACAATTTATGGTGCCGATATTTCATTTAGAAATAAAGGTGCATTTTTTCAATTTAAGTCCATCACTATTTATAAGCTTATCATTTTAAATAATATAATAGCATATTCTCTTGACATGCATATTTAAAAAGTTCAGACCCTTGGGTAACTATTTATGTTTTTGTTTTTTTTATTGTTTTTTTAATAAAAAAATGTATGTGGGTAATTTTTGGTGTGGGAGGGAAACTGCTAATTTTAAATGTAAAATAATGTTTTTTTTTTATTAAAAATGTATGTGAGTGCAGTTTACTATTTGGCCACAAGATGGCCACAGTGAAAAAAGTCCTGGATGCGAACGATCTCGCGTCCAGGAACTAAAATGCTGAGCAGAAGTTTCCTGGGGGCAGAAATACCGCGCTCTCTGGATAGAAAGCATCAGTATTTCTGTGGGGAAGTTAGATCGGTGAATGGGAATTATATTCCCATTCACTGGTCGGGGGGATAGCGGCGGGAGCGCGCGCGGGGGCGCGTCCGATCGCGCGCACCAGCCAGGGGCAGCAGCAGTGCCTATCTGGATGAGGAAGCTCGAACTGGGAGCTTAAATACTTTCCTTGCCTAGAAAGACATCCATGGCTATAATTACTAGGTAATTCCCAGTAGTGTTGATCCAGGGATTTCATCTGATTGCCATCTGGAATCAGGAAAGATATTTTTTCACTTTTGGGGCTAATTGGACCATGCCTTGTAAGGGTTTTTCCCTTTCTATGGATCAGGGACATGTGAGGGTGCAGGCTAGTGTTCTACTTTATTTTCTGGTTGCACTCAATGTATGTCTTTTTTCAACCCAAATAACTATGCAACTAATGTAATTGCCTGGCTGTCCTGCTAGGCCTCTGCCTCAAATATTTTTAGCCATAGACTCTGAACAAATATGCAGATCAGATGTTTCTGACTGGATAGCTGCATGCTTTTAAGTGTGTTATTCAGACACTACTGAAGCCAAAGAGATCAGCAGGACTGCCAGGTAACTGGCATTGTTTAAAAAGGAAATAAATATGACAGCCTCCATATCCCTCTCACTTCAGGAGTCCTTGAAGTGTCTTTTTCTCAGCAATAGGAGAATTTCATTTCAAAACATAACTCTACTTTCATTAAAATATCACATCATTATCATCTACCTTTCCATTCTAGCCTATAGCCTGTTAGAACTAGTGTTGGTATTTAAATTTAGCATTGCCGATTGAAAACACCTGAATACTCCCATCCGCCACTGTTTAGAACCAATCGGTTTGGGTCAGCAACCATTTAGCAGCAATCAGACAGGGTCAAGAGGAGTTTACTGGATTGCAAATCATGCTGCGTTACTCCGATACTTGTTCCTTCTGATTTGGGAGGAGAGAGCATCAGAGTCACCATATACAAAAATACAAGCAATTACATTTGCAGTTAATTCTTGCAATATACGTAGAGTTAAGATGACGGGATTGCTTTTCCCATTAAGCATGGTTGTGGAATTTCCTATTAATTGTGAAGTATGATTCACTCTAGGCTTTCCCACCATTCATCAACGTATATTTTAGTCCCACTTGTATACAAATATAACCACTTATAGTCTATTGTCCCAGCCACATACATAAAGACAGATACAAACTACAGGGAGTTTTGGAGCTATGAGAGGAAATGGAATTTCATGGGATATTTATACAACTATGAAGAGAATAGGGAAAAGCGCAACAGCGTGCAAATGCTGTCCCTGGTGGGATCTGAACACAGCTCTCTGTAATGTAAGGCAAGAGTGCTGCTGAACACAGAGGCTAGGCTCAAAGTGGGCATTGCGTGGTGTTCCCTGTAACTGCAGGAACGCAATGGGAAGGTCGCGCTGCAAGTTATTCCTGCGTTGTGTTGCATACAGTGAAACATACAGTCAGTGCATACAGCTAACAAAGAAACCCTGTGTCTGACCAGAGGATTGCGGAATGATCGCGAGGGCACAGAAGGACTGCACGGGGCTAGACAGGGCCGGCGCTACCATTAAGGCAAAGGAGGCAGCTGCCCCAGGGCCCCAGAGCTTGTAGGGGCCCCCAGTGGCTACAAGAGGAAAAAAAATTTTTTCAAATCGGCCTTATAGTTTTTGAGAAAATCGATTTTAAAGTTTCAAAGGAAAAAAAAACACATTTAAAAACCTGCCGACTTTAATGGTTAATAGCAAATCCACCTTAAATGCTAGAAACCCTAAATGTGCAGGATATGTTAAGGAGATCATTAGGAATAAGAGGAAAAAACTATTTTTCAAAAAGACCTTATAGTTTTTGAGAAAATCGATTTTAAAGTTTAGAAGGAAAAAAGTATAGTTTTAAATGCGGTAAATGTAACTTTTAGTAGCAAACCTAACAGTAGTGTAATTTTACATGCATTAAACGAAAGCGCAATAAATTTCCTGACGGGGTTTCCAGGGGGGTCTATACGCAGCCGCAGCGCTTTGGCCAGGGATCGCTATACAGCCGCAATATGGCTGTATGAAGATCCCTGGCATTTTTTCCTATTTTCCCAATTTTTTTTTATGTTTACAGTGTGGGAATTTTTTTTTTTTATTATTATGTGGGGTCCCCCCTCCTGAAACTTTTTAACCCCTTGTCCCCCATGCAGGCTGGGATAGCCAGAATGTGGAGCTCTGACCGATTGGGACTTCACACCCTGACTATACCAGCTGCAAAAAAGGTCCCCTAATGCCGATTTTTGTTCCGGGGTATTTGTTGGGGGGGGGCCCCCCCAGGTTAATTTTGCCCTGGGGCCCCATTGTTTCTTAAACCGGCCCTGGGGCTAGAAGAAGTCCCAGGTAATTTAACACTGGTACACACTTTCAATTAAGATTGGCCATTCAATGACAAATCTTATCACCTCCATGTAGTGTGAAGGTCAACAGATATTGAATACTATGAGCAGATTATGCAGGTGAGCTCTCATACTACATGGAGGTTGTAAAATTGGTCAGTGACTGGCCAATAATAATTGGAAGTGTGTACCAGGCTGTAAACTGATTTTTTTTTAGTTTAGGTTCCTTATCGTTTGTCTTTAACTTTTTAGGTCTTTTGTAAACTTTTTTTTAAGAACCAGAATATATTTTATTTGCCAAGTACTGGTAACAGTGCAAATAATTATTTTTGGCACAGACAGCACAGCAGATCTTCATGGGCAGAGACAGAAGACACATACATGGTACACTTAACACAGGTGGTGATGGGATATGTAGATTAATGTTACACAATGTGGATTGCTAGTAGCTTTACATTACACAGTTGAGGGCATGGACACCTTGTGGGAAGAAAGAGTTCCTGTGCCTAGTGGTCCTGGTAGACATGGTCCTAAAGCGGCGCTCCAATGGGAGTAGATTAAAGTATCGGTTACTGGGGTGGGAGGGGTCGTTTGCCATCCTCACTGCCCTGGATTGTAGTCTGGAGGAGTACAGGAGGTCCAAAGATGGGAGGGATGTACCGATGCTCTTCTCTGCAGTTTTGATGACTCTCTGTAGCTTCTGTTTGTCTTTAGTGGAGGAGCCCGCTTACCATAGAATGATGGAGGAGCAAAGAAATGACTCAATGGTAGCGTAGTAGAAGGGAGTTCGTAGCTTTTTCAACTGGCGCAGTAAGAGCATCCATTGTTAGGCCTTTTTCTGCATTTCTGTGGTGTTTTTCTTCCTACCTTAGGTCTCTGGAGATGGAGGAACCCAGGAGACAGGCGCTGGGGACTTTGGTGACCTTGGAGCCATCAATGAAAACCAAGGGGAGTTCAGGGGTGTTACTCCTGAAGTTGATGTTCAAAGGTTTTTTCTTGTTGAGTTGAGGACAAGCTTATTTTTCTTGCACCAGCTGCAGATCCTCTCAATCTGCTGATGGTAGGCTTGTCCAGGCCTAGGATAGTGGTATTATCCGCAAACTTGATCACCATGACAGAGTCATACTGTGAGGTGCATAGGTTGGTGCATAGGGAGAACAGGATTGGCGACACCTTTATTAGTGGATAGCACACTAAGGGCTTGAGTCACTAAACCATATCACGGTCGCGCTAGCGTTTTGCACGCGTTATAATGCAAATAGCGATTTTCGTGCGCAATCGCAAATTTTTGTGAAAAAACGGCCGTGATATCAGTTATCATGGTTTAGTAAATCGGGCCCTAGAGGTGAAAGTGTTGAAATTCACATCTTGGGTCTTGTTTGTAAGGAAGTCTTTCAACCCCACAAAGAGCATGGGATGCACATTGAGTTGTATGAGATTTTCATAGACTGGGAGCTTTCAGAGTAGGACCACTTTGCAGCTCTCAGTTCCCTGTTGAGGGAGTTTCTGCCTTTCTTTTACAAAGATTATCAGCCAATTGTCATAGATCTTTCACTTTACAAAGAGTTTTATCTCACCTGTGTACGCAGCTTTAGGGCCCTTTCATACTGGCGCTGTGCAGCATTTTGCCACAGCCTAACGCTAGGGCAATGAAAGTCTATGGGGTAGTTCACAATGCATGCGGTGCAGTGCGCTGTGCCGGAAGTACCCTATCTAAAGTGAGCGCATATTTACGTTACCGTGTGGATCCTGTGGCAACGTGCGGTGGACCGGAAGCCATGTAAGTCTACGGTGATGCTTGTTTTTAAAAAAAATGACCACTGCAAGTTTTATGCGGCGCGCATGCGAGGAAGCGTATTTTAGCATTTCATCGATTCAGCCACAGGGAGTGAGCGTCACTTCCTGCTTGGCCTGCTGCCAGACTGGGATTACCGTGTACTAAAGTGGTAATCCCAGAAGGCCTGTTTTTGGCAGTGCGGTCCCCAGGGCCGGGCCGAGGCATAGGCTGGAGAGGCTCCAGCCTCAGGGCGCAGTGTAGGAGGGGGCGCAGAATTCATTCAGCTGTCATTCCTAATTGTGTTTGAAGCAGAAAGAAATAAGAAAAGGGGATACATGGCAGTGACTGCAAGCCAGATAACTAGATATTAAAGTGTTGGGGAGGTTGTGGGCCCATGGGGGCCTCTTAGTCTAATAGCAATCAGTGTGTGACGTCTGGGGTGGCAGGGATGGAGGGGCGCACTTTGGTGTCTTAGCCTTGGGTGCTGGAGGACCTTGTCCCGGTGTAATGTCTGATTGCGCTGCCCGGAAGCTCCCTTCCACACTGAGTAGCACGCATGCTCAGTGTGAAGGTAATGATGCTGCTGGAGATAAAATACGAAATATCTCCGCTCCCACACCTCTTACAATCCCCAAATTTTGAGGGTAGGGAGGGGACCCCCCGAAAGACCTTTATGCCAAATTGCAGCCTCCGAGACCCGCTGGTTCAGGAGATAGATTAGAGAAATCTATCTCGGGAACCAGCGGGTCTCGGGGGCTACAATTTGGTATAGAGGTAGTTCGGGGGGTCCCCTCTCTACCCTGAAAATTTGGGGAGTGTAAGAGGTGTGGGAGCGGAGATATTTAGTATTTTACCTCCAGCAGCATCATTCTATAGGAAATGTGGCCGCACAGTCTCCTACTGCGCATGCGGGGCAGCGCAAATCCACAGGCAGTGTAATCAGACACAACACCGGCTCTGGCGGTCCCTGTACCACACCACACCGCCAATATGCAGTGTCCTCAGTGCAGTGGCCTCAGCCTTTACTTCAATACATATGAATTTTATTTAGGTTATCACACAAAAAAAAAAAATCAAAAAAGCAAGCAAATTCCTGACTTATGTATGTACAACAGGAATATGCCTCTGACACTTTCTACACCATAAATCAAGTCCAGGTAAACAGAAAGCTTTGTTTCTTACCTCTGGCATTGTTTGGTGAACCGCTGAATATGAGAAGGCTATGAGTAAAAAGTTGTTTACCATCCAAACAAACCACATTTGCCAACATGATGAATGATATCCTGACACTGCCAGGCCACAAAAATACATTTATCAGGTGCAGATCATGTTTGATAGTATTAGCAATTACAAAGTACATTGTGCTCAATTAACTTGTGGAGAATGGGAACTATAAGGCCTTGTTCCCGGTGCACATGATCTAATCTGCCTGTTGGACTGCATGCGATTGGGGAGTCGCTGAGACACGCACTTTTTCACGGAAAGCCTATGTTGCTGCTCTCACCAGTGTGCTGTTATTCTTAGGCCTCTTTCACATTAACAACGTGTGCAGGAGCCATTTTCCTGCCCGCCTTGAATAGACTGTGGCGTGTCGTCAGGAATCTGCGGTGCGACGCTGAAAAGCGGTGGTAGTAATTAACTAACCCGACGGGGAAACGCCGAATCCCGACGATAAAATGCTCCCGGGTGCGTCGTACCGCAACGCATCAAAACGCAGCGTCGGGTGTGAAAGGTAAAATGAAAGTCTATGGACTTTCATTTTACCTTGGTCAACGCAAAGTTTCGATTGAAACGCTGAGGCTAGGTTCACAGTGGCCTGTTGCATAACGCATGCGTTATAATGAGTTTGAACTGCAATGGAGACTGGACATAGACTTTAATACAAAGCCTGCCTGCAGTGAGTTAGAGTAACGTGATCAGTTACAACGCAGTAAAAAAAAAAAAAAAAAAAAAAAAAGACAAACACTTATATCGCGCTTTTCTCCTGGCGGACTTAAAGCACCAGAGCTGCAGCCACTAGGGCGCGCTCTATAGGCAGTAGCAGTGTTAGGGAGACTTGCCCAAGGTCTCCTGCTGAATAAGTGCTGGCTTACTGAACAGGCAGAGCCAAGATTTGAACCCTGGTCTCCTGTGTCAGAGGCAGAGCCCTTAACCAGTACACTATCCAGCCACAGTACTGTGAACAGCTCGATAGAATTGTATGAGCAGCAACTGACCACTGTGAACAGGGTCTCAAAAAGGGCTGTAGTGTGAGAGAGCCCTTACTGGATTTCAAGACACACTGCATACCTGTAACTTAGCAACTGTATCAAAAAGTGCCAGTGCACAGATAAAAAAAAGTTTGTGTTTTTCCACCACGATTGTCGGTGGAAACAATGCTTTATTTTCACCTGAGGTAAAAATAAAATAATGAAATAAACAATTGTATCTATCCCCCTTCTCCTAAAAATTACATTTTAAGATATTCCACGGTTTTATTTTATATTTATATATACATTTTAAGTTTTTACTGTTTTATTGTTTTTGCTCAATGACACATTTATTGAAGTATACCAGAGCTAAAATCTAGGAACTATTGACGTTTGTATGTCTTTGCTGCTCTCAGAAGCCATTTTCTGCTAGGAAAGAGTTTTATAGTTTCTTATCAATGAGGGTCACACTGTAGTCTGGTGGTCCAGTCCTGACTGCCACTTACATACCTGATGTTGAACTTTTCAGGCAGAGAAAAAAAAAAGGAACACAGCACTTATTTGTGTGCTAGGCAGTGTACATACACATGTCTATCTCACCATGTCACATGTCACCTCGGGTATCCTTTAAAGCAGAATTCCTCAACCCTGTCCTCAAGGCCCACCAACAGTACATGTTTTGCAGAAAACCACAAACATTCACAGGTGAGGTAATTAGTGTCTCAGGAGAGCTGATTATCTACCTCTGTGAATTTCCACAAAACATGTACTGTTGGTGGGCCTTGAGGCCACGTTCACAGTGGTCAGTTGCGTTGCAGAAAAATTCTGCATGTTAACTCACTGTCTATACAATTCTATGGGCCTCTTCACAGTAACAGATTGCGTTATTCTAACTCACTGCATACAGGCTTTGCATTAAAGTCAATGTCCAGTCTCCATTGCAGTTCACAGTCACTATAATGCTTGTGTTATGCAACTGACCACTGTGAACCTAGCCTCAGGGTTGAGGAACACTGCTTTAACCTCCCTGGCGGTAAGCCCGACCTCAGGTCGGGCTATGCCACGCAGGAGGATTTCTCAGGCCCTGCTGGGCCGATTTGCATAATTTTTTTTTTGTACACGCAGCTAGCACTTTGCTAGCTGCGTGTACTTCCCGATCGCCGCCGCTCCCCCCCCGCGCCGCCCCCAGACCCCTTGCACAGCCTGGCCTATCAGTGCCAAGCAGCGCTGAGGGGTGGATCGGGACTCCCGATGACGTCACGACGTCGATGACGATCGTCGCCATGGCGACTGGGGAAGCCAAACAGGAAATCCCGTTCTGAACGGGATTTCCTGTTTGCGCTGATCGCCGGAGGTGATCAGAGGGGGTGGGGGGATGCCGCTGCACAGCGGCTATCATGTAGCTAGCGCTAGGCTAGATACATGATTAAAAAAAAAATTAAAGTGCTGTGCTGCCCCCTGGCGGTTTTAATAGACCGCCAGGGAGGTTAAAGGATACCTAAGACAGGGATAATGGCAGTATTCAGTGCCAGTTCTCTCATGAAGCAAGGTGAAACATTTACATCAGGCGCACAGATTACAGGGGCAGCATGTTTGTACTGTGTTTACATTAACAGCATGTAGTCAGTGTAGGAGGAGAAGCAAGAGGAGAGGGAGGTGAAGAGATCATCATTAGGGAAAAGCAGCTTGTTGTGCTGTGTGAGGAGGAATGGAGTGGCTGAGGGTGAGCAGTGTGTTTGTCACAGACTCACAGCCAGCCAGTGTGCTATTGTGCTGAGCTGCAGCATGTCATGTGAGAACATTAAATAGGTATTTAAATGATTAAATTGTTAGGTGCTGTGCGATCAATCCAAATCGGGGAGAAGGGCGCATCCTCACATTTGCCTTAGGCAACAAAAAGTCTAGAACCAGCTCTGGCAGTATTTATCCTTATCTGGAGCTAAACAGGGCACTGAGGTCCGCAAAGAAAGACTACGCGGAAAAGCTGGAACAAAACCTCTCCTCAAATGACTCACGAGCTGTATGGAAAGGGCTTAAGGCTGCCACCAACTACAAGCCTCCCCCTCAGCATGCTACACCCAGCAATGAGCTTGCAGAGAGTCTCAGCGACTTCTACTGCAGATTTGAGAACCAGCCAACACCTGCAGGACTCCCACAGCCGCCTGCACAATCCTCTGACATTGACGCCCTGGGCCCAAACTCGCCCCCACCATCAGTGAGAGAGGCAGATGTGCTGAAACACTTGCTAAGATTAAATGCTAGGAAAGCCTCTGGTCCGGACGGAGTGTCACCAGCCTGCCTGAAAACTTGCGCTCGTCAGCTTGCTCCCACCCTCTCTTCCATCTTCACGAGGTCCCTCCAGGGAGGCAAAGTACCCGCGTGCTTCAAAAGGTCCACCATTATCCCTGTCCCCAAAAAGCAGGGAATCCTCGACCTCAACAACTTCAGGCCCGTGGCACTTACATCCGTGATCATGAAAGCCTTTGAAAGCATGGTGTTACCCCTCCTTAAGCACTCCACAGTGGGACTGCTAGACCCACACCAGTTCGCGTACAGAGCGAACAGGTCCACTGACGATGCCATTAACATCTGCCTGGAGCTAGTCTATGATCACCTGGACAGACCGGACTCCTACGCCAGGATCCTCCTACTGGACTTCAGCTCGGCATTCAATACCATCAGCCCCAAAATACTGCAAGACAATCTTGCCGCGCTAGGAGTCCACCCCACCCTACGCCTGTGGATCACAGACTTCCTCTCCAACAGGTCCCAGGTTGTCAGGCTGGGCACTATCTCCTCACAACCTAGGATCACCAACACAGGAGCCCCACAAGGCTGCGTCCTGTCGCCATTTCTGTTCTCTCTATATACGAACAACTGCAAATCCACGTCGGACTCTGTAAAAGTAATCAAATTCGCTGACGACACGACCATTGTCGGTCTCATCACCAATAACGATGAGAAGGAGTACCGCCACCAGGTCGAAGGCGTCTGTCACTGGTGCAGAGAGAACAGATTGGTTCTAAATACAGCGAAAACTGTGGAGATGATTGTTGATTTCAGGAGATGCGCCCCCACCCCGCCCCCAATCTGCATCGATGGCAAGGAGGTGGAAAGAGTCACCAGCGTCCGCCTTCTGGGCACAACCATCTCCAATGACCTGAGGTGGAAGGCCAACACTGCCTCCACACAGAGGAAAGCCCAACAGAGAACTTTCTTTCTCCGCCAACTAAAAAAGTTTGGTATGGCCCAAAAACTTCTGACAAACTTCTACTCTGCTACAATCGAATCTGTCCTATGCTCTTCCAGCCTGGTCTGGTACGCCAGCTCCTCTGCCAGCGACAGACTCAAACTGCAGAGGGTCATCAGATCAGCGGAGAGGATCATCGGGAGATCCCTTCCCTCACTGGACCTCCTTTACCACTCCAGGCTGTACTCCAGAGCATTAAAGATCACCAGCGATCCCTCACACCCAGGCCACCGCTTCTTTAGTCAGCTCCCTTCGAGCCGGAGGCTCCGGTTCCGGTCCATCTTCACCAAGACCTCAAGGCATAAAAACAGTTTCTTTCCCTCGGCTGTCAACCTTCTGAACTCTCTCCACGTAACTGCCCATCCCCACACCACAACACCATGTCTGCACTGAGGCACTCTGCACGTGGATAGACGCGCCCTAGCTCAAGCTGACTCTTTTTTGGGCGCTTTTTGAGTGTTTCTTTGTGTTATAACTTATGCTACATTGTCTTTTCTCTGCATCTGGTATAATGTTCTGTTCCTTTCTGACTACTTGACTTGTCCTGTTATCTGTACCTATATCCTGTATCAGTACCCTGTACGTGCCAAGACCAATTCCGGGCACGACCCAGTCGTGCTTGGCGATAATAAAGATTCTGATTCTGATTCTGATTCTGATTCCTCCAGCTCCATCAGGTCTGTGGGCTCACTAGATGTCCTCTCTGGCGGCTCTGTTCAATTGTAATAGCTCCTGTTATTCTGGCCAGGTGTTGGCTTCTGCACATGCGCAGCCAGGTGTATTTTTGGAGAGGGATTTCTTTGAGACCAATTTGGAGAAGGATTCCTTTCAATTTTTTTGGAGAAGGAATCATTTCAGACCAATTAACCTTTAGAAGAAAGATATGTGATTATAATTTACAGTTGATGATAAGCGATGCTAACCACATTTACAACATGTGCTCTACAGTAGCTGAACGGCGTTGGAGAAAAAACAACACAAATGAGAACTTCATTTCTAGGGCTGCTTCTAGACGGCTTGGTGTCTGAGGCAAACTTGTGAGGATGCCTCCCCCCCCCCCCCCCCATTTGGAATGATCGCACAGCACCCGAGAATTTGCATCGCACGCTGTAGCTGCAGTGCAACAAAATTTTAAAAAAAGTTGCCCCCAGTATAGGCAGCCAGTATAATTACCCCCAGTATAGGCAGCCAGTATAGTTGTCCCCAGTATAGGTAGCCAGTATAGTTGCCCCCAGTATAGGCAGCCAGTATAGTTGCCCCAGTATAGATTAGCCTGGTAGGTGTCCCCGTGGCCCTATGTTTTACATTGTTACTAAGTCAGTGGCCGCTTCCTCTATGACAGTCCCCAGTCCTCTCCCAGCTAATAGATTTTAGATCAGTGGTGACCCACAGCCCCGCTGTGATGAAGAAATAGGAGTGTGGTTCCCTTAGTAATGGAGCATATACAGGAAGTAAGTACTTCCTGTATATGCACCACTACAGGAGCCTCTCTCCTGTTTCCTCAACCCTGTGGCGTTGCGGGTCACTGCTGATCTGAGGTCTGTTAGCGAGGGGAGGACCGGGGACTGTCGTAGAGGAAGCGGTTGCTGACTCAGAAGGTAAAATGAGCAGTGGCTGCAGGGAGGGGGCAGCTGGGATGCCGCTATCCTGTCTCTGCAGCATGATGCACGCGATTCACCTGGTGTCATGGGCGGACCACCCTTGTTTAAACAACTTAAGGAATGCTCTCTCTTCCACAAAACAGTAGTCATATTTTTCTTCTCTCATAGTCTCCCAATCCCATAATCCAAAGTGCTTGTTCAGCACTTCTAACTTCCTCCCCCGCCCCTTCATGCTTATCAGCAGAAGAATTTGCAACATGCTTCACTAATAAAATTGACAAAATCCGAAATGGTTTTTCCATGTAGCCCTCTAGTTCCATCCAAACCACACTTCTTGACAGCTCTCTATTAGTTCTCTTTCCACTCTCTGAACATATATATAATATATATATAATATACATATATAACAATACTCTTTCCTCTCTAATCTCCAAATCTCACTTTACCATGTGTTCTTTAGATCATATTCCCACCCATCTCATTATGCAGCTATCCTTATCCTTCATCCCTGTTCTAACATCGCTATTCAACCTATCCCTCTATACTGGAATCTTTCCGTCCTCACTCAAAAAGGCTGTTGTGACACCACTATTTAAAAAAACCATCTCTAGATTCCATCGAACTCACCAAAAACCGCCCTTTGTCACTTCTCCCATTCGCATCCAAATTACTTGAACGCCAAATACTGTACATGTTGAACTAAGCAATTATTTAGCTGCAAACTCCCTGCTTGATCAGTTTCAGTCTGGCTTACGCTCTAACCACTACACAGAAACAGCCCTTACTAAAGTAGCCAATGATCTTCTTACTGCTAAATCCAAAGACCATTATTCCATACTCATCCTTCTCGATCTGTCATCAGCATGATGTTATTGACTACACCTTACCCCTACAGATATTTTCATCTATAGGTATAAAGAGCCTCGCTATCTCCTGGATATCTTCCTATCTCTCTGGGAGGTCTTTCACAGTCTCTTACTCAGATCAGATCTCATCTCCCCATCTGTGGAGGTACCTCAAGACTCTGTCCTTGGTCCCATCTTCTTTTCCATCTACATGCATGGTCTTGGCAACTTAATCAACTCATTTGGGTTTCAATACTACTTATATGTGGAAGATACACAACTGTACCTCTTGGCCTTAACTCCCTCATCACACATATTCCTGGCTGCTTGTCTGCTATATCCTCTATCATGACCTCTCGCTTCATAAAACTTAATATTAGTAAAACAGATCAATTTTCCACTGCCTCTGACCACTTCTCTGACTGATATAACAATAAATGATAATAACACCCCCATAACTTCAATTCCCAAAGTACGTTGCCTAGGGGTAATATTTGACTCCTCTCTCTTGTATTCCACACATTCACTCCCTAACTAACTCCTGTCATCTCCAACTCAAAAACATATCTCACATCCAACCTTTTCTCACTCAGGACATGACTAAAATTTCAGTCAGTACATGCTCTTATAATATCTTATCTGGACTGCTGTAACATATTACTTTGTGGACTAACAACTAACAGATTAGTACCGCTCCAGTCTGTGCCGAACTCAGCTGCTCGTCTCACTCATCTTTCTTCTCGCTCCTCCTCTGCTGCTCCTCTCTGTCAAGCTCTTCATTAGCCACCAATTAACCAGAGGATCCATTTCAAACTCTTAACTCTAACTTCCAAAGCTCTCCACAATCTCTCTCCTTTGTACATCTCCTCACTAGTTTCCAGATACCAACCCAACTGCAATCACAGATCTGCACATGACCTTCTTTTGTCTTCCTCTGGAATCTCCTCCTTGCATTCACGTATAAAAGATTTCGCACGTGCTTCACCCCTCCTATGAAATCCCCTGCCACAACACATCCGTCACTCTCCAACATTTAATATCTTTAAATTGTCCTCAAAACTCACTTTTCCCATCAAACATACGCTCGACCTTAGGCCAGTTCCCCTTTTGAACGCTGGCCAAGCTGTACTCCTACTAGATAAACTAAAATACACTGCCCTCCCCGTAGCTGAGTCCAAGAGAGGCCGCGGCTCCCCCTTCATCACATATGGGGGGCACCTACCTATCTAACATATTCTGGGGGATCCTACCTATCTAACCTGTATTGCGGACACCTACCTATCTAACCTATACTTGGGGCACCTACCTATCTAACCTATACTGGGGTCTCCTACCTATCTGACGTATACTGCGGGCACTTACCTATCTAACCTATACTGGGGGCACCTACCTATCTAACCTATACTGGTTGTGGCACCTACCTAACATATAATGCGGGCACCTACCTATCTAACCTATACTGGGGCACCTACCTATCTAACCTATACTGCACAATTTTTACACCCTCTCCCTGGGTGCAATTTAGCCTAGAAACTGCCCTGCCATTGTTTGTATTATTTTGTACCCCATGTTTGTTTCTTACTTTGTACAACGCCACGGAATACAGTACCAGTGTGTTGGCGCTTTATAAATCAATAATAATTATATTTTATCACTGTAGTTAAACTTTGTGATATATTTTAAAAGGGTAAAATCATATAGGACATGTTTTTCATATTTTAAAGAGTGCATGAATAGCTGAATAAACACTGTGTCATTTGTGTTTTGGGTGAAAAACTTGCAAAATAAAATGGTAGTTTTCCATGTTTTCTTAGTCTTCCTTGAAATGCTGGTGAAAGTAAACACTTATTCATTCAGGTTTCCTACTGGTAGAAACCCTATTGGTAACAAATAAACATTCACTACCTCAAACAGATAAAAACAAGTTACTGCCATTTAAACTGATGCAGGCCTGAGAGGAAAACTTGCTGTGGTCCTGAAGTAGCTAAAAGTGCATTATCTGGCAAACAAATAAAAATTAAATGTCCAGTTGCAGTCTTTCTATGCACTTAAAGAGAATCTGTACTCTAAAATTCTTACAATAAAAAGCATACCATTCTATTCATTATGTTCTCCTGGGCCCCTCTGTGCTGTTTCTGCCACTCCCTGCTGCTATCCTGGCTTGTAATTGCCATTTTTATGCAGGGTTTACAAACAAAAGACATAGCAAGTGATACGCTGAGAGGAGCTCAGTGTATGAGTCATACAGAGTGTGCAGGGGGCATGGAGAGGGTGTGTATAGCTTCTATCAAATCACAAGCAGCACAGCACATTCCAGCGTGACTGCCTCAGCCCGACAGAGGAGAGAAAATTAGATCATATAACAGAGATAATACAGCCACTGTGCAAGTAGGAAAGGCTGCAGTTAGACAGAGCACATTAGAACAGGTACAGGAACTTATAGGATCGAAGAAATAAGGATGAAAATGTTGTTACAGAGTCTGTTTAACAAAACATTCTTTTAAATTAATTTTGGATTTAAAAAGTTTTAGAAAAAAAATAAAAAAATGTTTTTTTTAGCAGACTACCAGCTACACTATTGGTAATTCACTGCACTCCACTTCTACCTCAACAACCTCCAACAGATGGCTTCCCTGACACCCCTCCCCCTTTCTCCCAATCTGCCAATTAGTCTAAAACCACTCCTCACTACTAGAACCTGACAGGTGTGATAGGCTATGACTCAGCAGAAAGGCACGGCTTCATGTAAAGGTGCCCATTAACGGTACAATTTGGCCTTCAGATGCGATCCTTCGATGCAATTTGAATGATCAAACATAATTGGAAGGTAATTATCGATTGTTCCCATTAACGGAATCATTTTAGAGATTTTTACATTCCGATTAGATCGTAAAATCCAAACTTTCGGATCGATATTTTTTCTTTTCCAGTTGACTAAAGAATCGTTTCACATCGATTTGCGCAACACATGCCACAGTTTTAAAAATTGTGTTGAAAGATCGAATCTGAAGGCAAAATTGTACCGTTAATGGGCACCCTTAAACAGAGCATTTCATTCCAACCTCCCCTTCATGCCCATATGACTAAAGGGGGAGTGTTTTAACCTGGCTGGGTATTTGCAGATTGCCATTGGTCACTGGGAAACGGATTTGGTTCAGATGTACAGTGAGTCACTAAAAAATTAGAGACACCCTTTAGATGAAAGTAAAACAGTCTAACAGTGATGTAGAGTGATGCAACAACACAGAGTTGCTTATATAAGGAACGCTCAGCTTCGGACGACGTAGTTATCATGTAAGTTAATGTCAAAATGGGTAAGACAAAAGAGTTAAAGGAAACACGAAGTAGGATATGGAGGGTGACGTGTTTATTTCCTTTTAAATAATTAACATTGGCTATGCTGCTGATCTGCTGCCTCTAATACTTTAAAGGACACAGCCTAGGAAAGTAGCCCCGGGTAAGTACATCTTGATTTTTTTTTCCTCGGACCTTCCCTTTAAAGGAATACTGTAGGGGGGTCGGGGGAAAATGAGTTAAACTTACCTGGGGCTTCTAATGGTCCCCCGCAGACATCCTGTGTTGGCGCAGCCACTCCCCAATGCTCCGGCCCCGCCTCCGGTTCACTTCTGGAATTTCAGACTTTAAAGTCTGAAAACCACTGCGCCTGCGTTTCCGTGTCCTCAATCCCACTGATGTCACCAGGAGCGTACTGCGCAGGCACAGACAATACTGGGCTTGTGCTATACACTCCTGGTGACATCAGCAGGAGCGAGGACATGGTAACGCAGGCACAGTGGTTTTCTGACTTTAAAGTCTGAAATTCCAGAAGTGAACTGGAGGCGGGGCCGGAGCATCTGTGAGTGGCTGCGCGGGCTCAGGATGTCTGCGGGGGACTGTTAGAAGCCCCAGGTAAGTTCAACTCATTTTCCCCCGACCCCCCTACAGTATCTCTTTAAGCCATAGATCCTGAACAAGCATGCAGATTAGATGTCTACGACAAATCTGATTAGCTGTATGCTTGTTTCAGGAGTGTGATTTAGACCCTATTGACCAGAAGGATAACCAGGAATGCCGGGCAATTGAACTGGAAACAAATATGGCAGCTTCCATAGGTTTCACACCTCGGGGTCCTTTTAAGTGACTTTGAACAAGGGATGATTGTTAGTGCAAAAATAGCTGGTGTTAGCATCTCTATAACTAAGACTCTTTTAGGATTTTCTTACCCAACAGTATCTACAGTATGTTTAGAGAGTGGTATATGAGAAAAAAAACTTCAAGCGATAAGGACTATTCAGGTCAAAAAAAAGGCTGGTGAACGAGAGAGGTGAAAGGCGAGTAGCACACATAGGCCTCAATTCACTAAGCGTTATCAAACACTTTATTAAACGTTTGATCATTTACCTCATGGGTAAAATCTAATTTTGAAATTACGAAGGTGTTATAGATTTATTGAACATTTTATCGATAAAACATTCAATAAATATATAACACTTTAGTGAATTCAAAATTAGATTTTACCCATGAGGTAAATTATCAAATGTTTGATAAAGTGTTTGATAAAGCTTAAGGTGGCCACTAACGGTCCAATTTCTAGCGAAAAATCGTTTGAGCGATCAGAAATTCTGATCGGATGAAAAATCGTTCACTACACCATCAACTAACCAATCTTTACTTCCTATCTACCCCCAAGAAAATCCACATTTTCGTTCGCCGAAAATTCATTCGGGCGACATTTTTTTCACTCATTCATAATCGATTGTGTCCACCAATGGAGATTATTTACAACCAATCCGATCAGAATTTCTGATCGCTCAAACGATTTTTCGCTAGAAATTGGACCGTTAGTGGCCACTGGCCAGCTTTAGTGAATTGAGGCCATAGTCTGCAGAAGAAGGGCAACAACATGACAAATTACAGCTGAACCACAAAGCATATCCCAAAGCACAACAAGATGAATTTAGCAAAGCATGGGCAACAGGGGCGTATCTGGGTAATATAGAGCCTATGGCAAACACTGAAATTGTGCCCCCTCCCCCAGTCAGAGCCCCCTTCCCATCTAAAAACTGCATCCTTTCTTGCATACATGTGTTATGGCTGTCTGTGTTTTTTGGCTCAGTATAATATCGATGTTACTTTTTTGGAAATATCTCTTCTTATTCCCTCTCTGCCCTATTTTCTGAGGCTTGAGTGATGGGGAGGCATAGGGGCAGGCATGGCAGCAAAGGGGCAGGTTGGTGTTGTAGCGCCCATGGCACAAGCCATGCTTGCACCCCTCTAGATACGCCACTGATGGGCAATAGCAGCAGGAGACCATCAAGAATGCCTTAGGTATCACACAAAAATAGACGCCTTTTGTGGGCCCTTGCAACCATCCATGATCGGTCCAAAATTGGTTTGAAGAACATTAAGTCAGAGTTTAACCAGCTTCCATTGCCAGCTCATTCCCCTATCCTATTGAAGACAGTGAAAGATCACTTCAAAGCTTGGAAACGCTACCATCCAATGTGACCCAACTTGGAGCTGCCATTATGGCAGCATGGGACAACATTACTCAGCAACAGTATCAGCATCTTGTTGAATTCTTGCCAAGAAGAATATCGCCTGTGATCAGAGCTGAAGGTGGACCAACTCCTTAACAGAGAGTGTCTCTAATTTTTTATTTTGTAAAAATTCTAATGATTTAAACAGAACCTCTTAAATGCATATAAAACAGACTCTGAAATGTGGCTATTTAATTTATTTATTTTGCAAATAAAAAGGTTAACATTAGCGTAAAAAGAGGGTTAGGGTTCAAATAGTATGAAGGAAACTTTGTATATATGTGTATAATGTAAAAAGGTATATGTGAAAAAAGGAGAACCGAGAGCCCGATATAGTATAGTATGAACAATGGGTATAGTGAACGAGTACAGAAATTATACTCACAAACCAGGGTTACCTTCAGGCAACAACTGTATAAGCAGGTGAGGAGATTAACCTGTCCCCACTCAGGATTAAGAAGTCGCTCTCTGTAGATAGAAGATATCCCCCTCCACAAAGGGTGGATATCAATTGTAACGTAATGTAGAACAGAGGCGCCAAAAGGATAAAAACAGATATTAAAAGGTTTAAAAGTGCTTAGGAGGGAGTGGTGGACTTACCTCCTGCAAGCAGACACAAAAAACCTGTGTATTCAAGAAAGGTAACATTTATTGGTACACTCCAGTGGGTGTTGCAACGCGTTTCGCAGGCTCACACCCGCTTCATCAGGCAATAGATAATTGGAGTACACAACAGTATCTGGTCCCAGTTACACTGAGGCGCCAGGTGTAACTGGGACCAGATACTGTTGTGTACTCCAATTATCTATTGCCTGATGAAGCGGGTGTGAGCCTGAGAAACGCGTTGCAAAACCCCCTGGAGTGTACCAATAAATGTTACCTTTCTTCAATACACAGTTTTTTTGTTGTGCCTGCTTGCAGGAGGTAAGTCCACCACTGCCTCCTAAGCACTTTTAAACCTTTTTATAGCTGTTTTTATCCTTTTGGCACCTCTGTTCTACATTACGTTACAATATAAAAAGGTAATCACTTTTCCAGTGATGAAATGTGAGGATCACTGTGGTTCTAGCCTTGAGCATCAGTGTAAGCAAAAATTAGCACATCCAATGAGAAGCAAGCAAGGAGAGCAAGGACGGTGTCTGGAGCAGTCCAAAGGACCTTACAGAAAAAAGGCAAAGAAACACAGAGTACACAAGAGGCCCATATAGTGTAGTGTAGTTATTAACTGCCCCAGATAAACAGTATTTAGGCGTACAGTAGAAGTCCTTCCTCTTCTGTGGTGGGTCGCTCTCCATGAAAAAACAGTTGGGTGCTTCAGGGGAACTCAAAATGTATCGCCTTGGATAAGGGAGGTTGAGAAACATATGGAGATGGAGGAGTTGGGATGTGGGTGGATGGGGGAAGGGTGGCTCATATCAAAAATGTGTTGTTTTAAAAGAATAAATAGGTAATTTTATTGGACACGTTAAAAATACAATGCGTTTCATGGGTCTCTGTCCTCTTCCTCAGGTCAAGTAATCGGTGTCTGAAAAAAAAATACAAAAGCTCATAGTAAGAAAAGGACAAAATAAAAAAATAAATAGCTCTTAAAGTGGACCTGAACTCTTGCACAGGACAGAAGGAAAACATAAAGAGACACCCTGTATGTATTTAGAGAGTTTAGCCTGTCCCCTTATTAGTGACCAATCACCACTGTCATTTGATCTCTTAGCTGTGTCAGCTCAGGAATATCCTCTGCCATGGCAGAGCAGCTAATTTGTAAACACAGGATGTTAACAATATGTCTGCTTCCATGAAAGCAGGAAGTAGACACCCTGCAGATTTATTGCAGGATTAGTATCAACTGTAACAAAGACATGTTTTTTTCTTTAAAGGTTATTATGCTGTTGCATAGCTTTTAGAGAAGAGAGGAAGTTGTGAGTTCAGGTCCTCTTCAAAGGGACAGTAACACACCATACAGCTTGGCTTCTTACCAACCAGAATGATCCATTTATGTATTGTGTGAACCCTCTGCGGATTATTTATTGATACAAGATGCCATAGCATTCATGTGATCATTGGCTTCAGTGTACATACTGTATATACAAATGCACTGTTTTATCTACTTTTATTGTATTCTGTTCTTTAGTTACTACAAGCTTCTGTTAGTTTTTTCCTATTTCAGACACTGATCTTCCTATTTTCAGACCCACAAAATGCATTGTTTTTTACAGTGTCCAATAAAATTACTATTTATTATTTTAAGCTATATAGTTTTATAGGAGCCATATGTAAGCAAGGATAGCAAGTAACAACTCTTTTCCACTGAAAAACATATTTTTGTGCAATTACTCCGGATTCACAGCGTGATTGTGTTTGCAATTCCCTGACAATTCAGAGGGAAAAAAATATAAATATAGGGAAATCGCAGGAAGATTGCATGTTTGCTATGCAATTTTCTTATTGACAGAACCCAAACACAATGGTTTTCATCATGTTCTTATTCAATTCAATTATTTTACGAAATAGGTGTGTGTGTGTGTGTGTGTGTGTGTGTGTGTGTGTGTGTGTGTGTGTGTGTGTGTGTGTGTGTGTGTGTGTGTGTGTGTGTGTGTGTGTGTGTGTGTGTGTGTGTGTGTGTGTGTGTGTGTGTGTGCGTTATGGTACAGTCTTTTCATAATCCGGGCTGTAATTACTTGCACCTGGCAATATTTTTTTTCCGCTGAGTTTGTGGCAGGGGTGGAATGGTTAAGGTTAGGCATCGAAGAGGGGAGTTTTAAGGGTAAGTGTTGGTGGTGGGTGTTTTCCGGTTAGGCATTGTCAGGGGTGGTGGTTAGGGTTAGGTATTGGTAGAGTGGGTGGGTAGGTGGTTAGGGATCCCTACGGTAGGTGGTGAAGGTTAGTCATCAGCAGGGGGGTGGTTAGGATTATGCATCAGCAGGGGGGTGATTAGGGTTAGGCATTGGTGGGGAGTTTAGAGTTAGGCCAGTGGGTAGTTAAGGTTAGGCCTGATAATAGGGTCAGGTTGGGTTGCATTTCATGATAGCAATAACTCTAAGCATTAGGTTAGGTTGCACTTTCTGATAGTATAACTTATAAATAATTGCAGCTGGTTGCAAAATCTGAAAAAGTTACATTAATTTTCACTACACTGGCACCCAAAATTTCCAGTGATTTCAGGAGAAACCCACCACCGCTATAGCTGTAATTAACATTAGGGTCTATGGTGATGCCCCAGTCAGAGGTGACACACTCTGAAGAGGGACGGGTTGCTGCAGTCCCCTGTAACAGAAGCACAGTACGTCAGCAGACAGAGTACAGGGGTGACACAGTCTGCTGCAGCAGGAGCACAGTACACCAGCAGTGTGGGGTAAAGGGGTGACACTCTGAAGAGGGACAGGGGTGCCAGTCTGCTGTAGCAGAAGCACAGTACATCAGCAAAGTGGGGTACAGGCAGGGGCATATCTGGGTAATATAGAGCATATGGCAAACACTGAAATGCCCCCCCCCCAACCTAGGTCAGAGCCCCCTTTCCCTCTAAAAACAGAAAACTTTCTCACGTACATGTGTTATGGTTGCCTTTGTTTTTTGGTTTGGGATACTGTTGAGTAGCCATGTTCCCCAGATAACCACATAAATTTGATCTGAGGTCTGAGTGGCACAGGGGCAGGCATGGCGTCTATGGTGCTGTGGCGCCCATGGCACGAGCCATACCTGTACCCTTCTAGATAGCCTCTGGGTACAGGGGTGACACTCTGAAGAGGGACAGGGGTGACAGTCTGTTGGAGCAGGAGCACAGTATACCAGCAGCGTGGAGTATAGGGGTGACACTATGAAGAGGGGCAGGGGTGACAGTCTGTTGCAGTAGGAGCACAGTATACCAGCAGCGTGGGGTACAGGGGTGACACTCTGAAGAGGGACAGTGGTGACAGTCTGTTGCAGCAGGAGCACAGTACACCAGCAGCGTGGGGTACAGGGGTGACACTCTGAAGGACAGTCACATGGGTGACAGTCTGTTGTTGCAGGAGCACAGTACACCAGCAGCGTGGGGTACAGGGGTGACACTATAAAGAGGGACAGTGGTGACAGTCTGTTGCAGCAGGAGCACAGTACACCAGCAGCGTGGGGTACAGGGGTGACACTCTGAAGGACAGTCACATGGGTGACAGTCTGTTGCAGCAGGAGCACAGTACACCAGCAGCGTGGGGTACAGGGGTGACAACTATAAAGAGGGACAGGGGTGACAGTCTGTTGCAGCAGGAGCACAGTACACCAGCAGCGTGGGGTACAGGGGTGACACTCTGAAGGACAGTCAGGGGTGACAGTCTGTTGCAGCAGGAGCACAGTACACCAGCAGCGTGGGGTACAGGGGTGACACTATAAAGAGGGACAGGGGTGACAGTCTGTTGCAGCAGGAGCACAGTACACCAGCAGCGTGGGGTACAGGGGTGACACTATGAAGGACAGTCAGGGGTGACAGTCTGTTGCAGCAGGAGCACAGTACACCAGCAGCGTGGGGTACAGGGGAGACGCTATAAAGAGGGACAGCCAGGGTGACAGTCTGTTGCAGCACAGTACACCAGCAGCGTAGGGTACAGGGATGCCACAGTCTCCTGCAGCAGAGGCACAGTACATCAGCAGAGTGGCGTACAGAGGTGGCACACTTAGAAAAAGGACATGGCACATTATGTTCTAGCAAAAGTTCAGTACATCAGCAGCTTGGGGGTAACACACTTCAATCTACACAAGCACGTCTCGGCAATCGGCATCTGCTCGATGCGTTCAGAGGCGGGACATTGGTGACACACTGTGACACACTCTGTGGCAAGCAGCACAAGCACTTCACTGCTCACTTCTCCCACGCACAGGAAAGTGACCACAGAACCGCGTCACCCGGCGGATTAATCCACAGAGCCTTGTCAATCATTACCCGCCCTGCCCTTTCTACATTCAGTAGCCTCTGGCCTATGATCTGCCGGGAAGAGGGGCGTCACCGAGTCGGGCGGAGCTACTGGGGTGTCTGCGGGACAAGGTGGGAGTGGCCGGAGCCATGGGCGGAGGAATACTCGCAGAGGGAGGGTAGTGACGCGGCTCAGGCTGAGTGGGGATGAAAAGTTAGGAGAGAAGAGGGGCAGAGGGGGAGAAAGTGAGGGCGCCGGGGTACGGGCACAAGCTGGACACACTGACTGCAGCTAGTGACAGCACAGCAGGGGGTGAGTGACTGTGAGGTGAGAGAAGTCTTGTGAGTGACAGGGGAGCCCCTCCTCATTCTGCACCCATCCTTCTTCCCACTCTCCATAGTGTGCTCAACTAAGTTTTTTTTTCTGGGGGGGCTGCCATGTCCTCCATTCTGCCCTTCACTCCCCCCATTGTGAAGAGGCTGCTGGGCTGGAAGAAAGGAGAGCAGAATGGCCAGGAGGAGAAGTGGTGCGAGAAGGCAGTGAAAAGCTTGGTGAAAAAGCTGAAGAAGACTGGACAGCTGGACGAGCTGGAGAAAGCACTGGCTACCCAGAGCATCAGCACCAAATGCATCACCATCCCCAGGTGAGGGCTGCAGCAGCCACCTCTCTGCCATCCCAGTCTGGCATGGGACTGGGCATAGGCAGGATAGCCGGGCACTGCTCATAACATTGTATCAAGATCTGGAGATACTTCATTCTCCTCAGTGTCACTTGTGTGCATGGTTGTTGTTATGGGCCTCGTGTATGCAAATGGTTGGAAAGAAAAGTTTTGTGTTGTCATTAGCAACCAGCTGTCACATTGCTCAGTTAACATCAACCAGTTTGGTTGCTATGGCTATCAAGAACATTTTATCAGAGCAGTTTCCATACAGCAGGATAAAAAAACGTAAAAAATGTTTAAACGTTTTCTGAGCACTGCTCACTCATGTTGCCATGGTGTTGTTTTAGGAACAGTTATATAATCAAGTTGATCCATGTATCAGCCATATAGAATTAGTTCTGATAAGATGTTATTTTCTTCTAATCATATCCAAACCTATTTCTATTGTACATGGTGAAATATATTACCCTCTAGGCTACATAGAAACAGTAAAGTGTTCTGAGAATCAGAACATTTTTGTATTTGCCCTTTCAGACAGACAAACAGATTGTATCTTCAGTTTACCATCAGATCCCCGCATCTTGAAATGTGCCGACAGGCTTTTGCATAAACTACATAAATGGCCTCAGACGTAGTAACAGAAATTTTCAGCATGCTGGACAGTCTGTCACAGATTTAGTCATGTTTTTTGTCATTTACTCTAGATAATATTATTTTGCTTTGGTATAGGGCTTTAGCTTCACATTGCACTGCAAAATGAATTAAAGTAATACTATCATTAAGTGCGCATGATGTATGTGAAAAAATGAAGATCAAACAGATAATGCTCATGCATGCAGCATACTGTAAAAAGGGCATATTGATGAAATAATGAGGTAGTAAAACAGTTACAAGATAAATTAGAGTTACAGATTGCCCATCAAGCTCATGGTTAACCAGAACTCCTAGGAGAGTGTAAGGGGCTGAAAGAGACCCTGTATATAGGTAGAACTAATGGGTGAGAAGCATTATTATGCATGTGATTTGTGGAATTGTGGAGGGTGAGGCACTGTTTGATCAATAATTAGATGAAACCAGTAAACCCCTGATCCTCAAAAGAATTGCAGATTTGTTGGCGCAGTTAAGTAGAGAACACTGACTGCTGGCACTGTCTTTGGGGCTTTTTGAGCGGCGCTAGTGTGCGAGTTTTGCACCTCACCACTGCCTGAAGTTTACACCTTGTGTGATGATGTTCCAGCAGTGATGTCTGCTCTGGGGGTGGTGGCTTAGTCAGTGTGGTTTGCGGCCGTTGTCTTGTTCCCGCACAGGCTTTGATGTGCATGCGCGCATGCTTTGGGTGGTGGTGCGGTTGTGGTGCGTACACGCAGGTGTGTCCATACATAATTACATACATTGTTTAGTATATAGAATGACAGGTCATATTATATGCTTGCCTGAAGAGGTATGTTTTTGGGACTGCATTTGGAGATTTTGCAGTTTAAGTGCCAAATGGATAGTGGGAGAGAATGCTTCTGGCTTGCAAGAGTGGGAAGAGATGACTAGTGGACGAGAGAAGATTTGCATTTGTAGTCTTTAGGGATTGTGAGTGCTATATGGATTGTGGAAGGGAGGTCTCCAGATTAAGGAAGAGGTTTTTGAGAATTCTTGCTTGTGAGTATGAGAAGAGGTAACTAGAAATTATGACAGGAGGTGCCAGTACTTCCATAGGAATAAACTGGGCCTTAAGTCAGGGATTGCAGAGGGCACAACAACTTAAGCTTAAAGTTTTCAATGGTTGAGAATGACCGATGTGTTTAGGAAGGGAATTCTAGAGGATGGGTGTGGCTCCTGAAAAGTCCTGTATATGCATTTGCAAAGATATGCAGTGGAGGAAAGAAGAAGGTTGTCCAGAGCAGAGGTTGCGGTTGGGCTGGTATCTGGGAACAAGTGAGGAGATGTATGGAGGTAAAGATTGTGGTGAGCTTTACACGCAGAATTACTGCCATCCTCAGGGATTGGGACCAAAACCCTTGAGTGACAGTTCAGGCTGTGTTCTGTACAGATAAGTCATCAGCATGTGGGCTAGCAACGTATTCTGTGCTATAGGGGGTTAGGAGGGCCAACGATGGAGAGTCACACAGTGGACAAGATGAGTAGAACAATGGGGCTGCCTCAGCTGAGAACCATAGTGTGTGTACAAAGCTTAGGCCAAAGTTAGGACCTTGAAGGCTGAGGAGCTGGAAGAGAATTCTCTGGTGGGTTTTGGTCTGTTAGCTGGTAGGTCACAGTGAAGAGTGTTGCAGTAGTCAAGGTGGAATATTATTAGGCCATGCACTAGTAGTGCCCTAAATGAGAAAGGGATGTGACAGATGACAGTAGGTGTTTATAAATATACATCTGGAATGCTGGATCTTTAGGTGATGTCAGGGGACTACTGTACACATGCTAGATTCCCAGCCAAGAAGGTCCTTAACGGCGAGTTTAATCCAACGTATGCACATAGCTTAAAGTGTATCTGAGATAAACTGATGCAGAGGATTTTTACTTCCCTGAGGCTTCCTCCAGCCCCTGTAGTTTGTCAGCTCTTTCACCATCCTTCTGGTGACCCTTGATTGTGCCACTGTCAGCCCTGTAAAGTCAGTTCCGGCCGTGAGCACCCCTCTTGGTCAGGAGCGTTTTGTGCATGTGCAGTTTGCTAAGACCGTTACTTGGCCTGTGCAATAATGGAGGAGGGGCGTGGCCCAGAACAATGCATGTCCAGTGGTCCACAACCCATATAGATTGCGGTCTTCACAGGAGCATATTGGATTGGACCGAGAGGACAGCGATGGAGCTGATGGACTACAGGGGGCTGGAGGAAGCCCCAGGTAAGTGAAAATCCTTTGCATCAGTTCATTTCAGGTTTACTTTAAGCTTTTCTGTGAAACCAGATGGTGGCATAACGGATAGCACTCTTACCTTTCAGCATTTGAGTCTTAGGTGCAAATCTCCACCAGGAAAATAATGGGGCTATTAACTTGACATTTACATCAGATATCGGCAACAATCCAAGTAATCCACACATACAAAGAAATAAAAAACAAATATGCTAATAAATTATGTGTAGGAAGGTGGAATGACACAACAAATCGGAATTGAACGCATAGATAAGGAGTTGCAAAAAAGCATGGAAAGGCAATAAATCAGCTGAAATCTGTCAGTAGTTTCAGAAAGACCTGGATTTAGCAGGCACAGTTGTTTAAAAGGAAATAATAAGTAATGCACTCAACCGGCAAGGCCTCCACTGCTGAAGAAAAAGCATGCTGACACCGATTTAAAGTTTTCTGCTCAACATTCAGATGAGCCAGTGAAATACTGGGAGATTATTGTCTGGTCATATGAAACCAAAATTGAATTCTTTGCATGTCATTGGACACACCATGTTTGGAGGAGACATGGGACTGCACATCATACCAAAAACACCATACCAATAGTGAAGTTTGGAGGTGGAAGCATCATATAAAGAGAATTTTAAGCACATAATGCTAGCAGACTCCATACAGTTGAAGGACTGATGAATGGAGAAAAGTATCGGGATATTCATGATAGTCTGCTGCCATCTCCTAGGATTCTGAAGATGAAAGGAGGATGGCCATTTCACCAAACACACAGCCGAGGAAACTCTAAATTGGTTTCAGACCATGAGAATAAATCTGACAGAATGGTTCAGTCCCATCTCTTATTGAAAATCTATAGAAAGAACTCAGGATCTGATTTCATAGGAGAGGCCTCTGAAGCCTTCAAAGTTTGAAGAATGTTTTATGTGGAAGAATGGGCAAAAATCACACCAGAGTATAGTTCCTGACTAGTTTCTCCACAGAGGCATCTTGATGTTGTGGTTACCAACAAAGGCTTTTATTCTAAGTATTAAAATGAATGGGAATAGAAAATAAATAAACCAGATACTTACCTAAGGAGAGGGAAGGCTCTGGGTCCTATAGAGCCTTCCCTCTCCTCTCTTGGTCCCCATTCCAGTGCTTGCTCCCTGGTAGCAATATTTGACCAGTTTCGTCTAACACTGCTCGTTCCACCGCAGAAGGAGGCATTCAGAAAGTCTTCGGTAGCCTGAGTGCCCCAGAAGATGGGCCGCTCCGCACTGCGCATGCACGAGCGCCCTCTCTCACGCACTCGTGTGTGCCCTGTATGGAACCACCTGTCTTTGGGGTGACTCAGCCCCTCAAACACTTCTGAAGTCCCCCATGGTGGGTTATTCAAACGGAGGAGCTGCCGCTGCAATGAAGGCACCGGGAGAGGAGAGGGAATGCTCTATAGTACACAGAGCCTTCTCTCTCCTTAGGTAAGTATCTGGTTTATTTATTTATTTTTGCATACCATTCTCATTAGCTTTAAAGTGTACCTGTGGGAAATAAAAGTTCAAAGTTAGATACTTACCTCCGTAGAGAGAAGCCTCTGTATAATCCTGAGGCTTCCCCCATGCTCCTCGCCACCATCGATCCAGTGCTGGTACCTTCCGCACATATTGGTTAAGGGCTTAGCTGTGCACGAGGCTGTAGAAGAAGAAGAGGGTCCCAGCAAGCAGCGGTTGGGTGGAGGAGGAACGGAGAAACCTGCTGATCATCCAGAGGCTTCCCTCTAATGAAGTGAGTATCTAACTCTTGCTTTTTCTTTTCTCACAGGTTTACTTTAAGTAATTTTCAATAACCGTGTTCAATACTATTTCCCTGTACCATTCCACCTTACTACACATAACTTAATTCATGGACTTAGTCGTTTTGATTTCTTTTGTATTCGTGTAATACCTGGGTTGTCACCGGCATCTGATGCAAGTTTCATGCCTGAGAAATGTATTTACTGAGAAAAACCTTGTTTAATACTTTTCCCCACTGTATTTTTACCCTATTTTTCCGTGGGTTTCCTCTGAGCACTAAGGTTTCCTTCCATGTCCAAAACACATATTTCAGATGTGGGAGTAAATTCAATAAACAAAAATGCTAAGATTTTTCATTACAGACTGTGGTAGGGGTTAGACTGGGGACTCCTTTGAGGGATAGTGACATAGTTAGTGACGTGACTATGCAAGGTGCTCAGGAAAATGTCAGCATTATATACCGTAAATAAATCACAGTGATAAAACTGTAACTTTTTGATTATGGCCCAGATTTACGTAGGTTCTGTAGAGCTGGAGATTATTGAATCGGGGCAGCACGGTGGCGTAGTGGTTAGCTCTCTCGCCTTGCAGCGCTGGGTCCCTGGTTCGAATCCCAGCCAGGGCACTATCTGCAAAGAGTTTGTATGTTCTCTCCGTGTCTGCGTGGGTTTCCTCCGGGCACTCCGGTTTCCTCCCACATTCCAAAAACATACGGATAAGTTAATTGGCTCCCCCTAAAAAAAAATTGGCCCTAGACTACAGTACTTACACTACATAATATAGACATATGGCAATGGTAGAGATTAGATTGTGAGCTCCTTTGAGGGACAGTTAGTGACAAGATATATATATATATATACACTGTACAGCGCTGCGTAATATGTCGGCGCTATATAAATACTAAAAATAATAATAATAATAATAATAATAATAATAAAGAGCCTAACTGATCCTGTAGTCCTTGTTAGGATGTATTAAACATTGTTTACTAATAGGTGGGAAGAGTTTGCAATCATCACATGTGTCTCACCATAGTGAGATGTGTAGAAAGTCTAGTGAATAAACAGTTTTGCAATTGCAGTTCTGAGCACCCACTCTCAATGCAAAAATCTAGGTTTTATGAAAAAACTAGAAGAAGCCCACCCATTGAAAAACGGGCACTAGGCCTTAGCCGCGACTCCCCCACAACGCACACATGGTCGTGACCCCTGCGCACATGCATACCCGCAGTCACACCACTGTGCATGCCTATCCCACCTCCGCTGTCCGAAGACCATCCACGTGCCACACGTGCGCCAGGCATGACGCAGGAGGATGCAGGACAGGGAGATTATTATATAGGATAGTTCTTGCTGCAGAACCATGCGGGTGGCTGCAGTGGCGCAGTGGCCAATTCATAACAATAACAATAGCAGCCTTTCCTGTGGTCTGATATGAGCCAGATGAGCGTTAAAGAGAATCTGTACTCTAAAATTCTTACAATAAAAACCATACCATTCATTATGTTCTCCTGGGCCCCTCTGTGCTGTTTTTGCCACTCTCTGCTGCAAACCTGGCTTGTAATTGCAATTTTTAGGCAGTGTTTACAAACAAAAGACATGGCTGCTAAAAGCTTGTGATAGGCTCAAGTAAGCAGAGTGTGTGAGTCACACAGAGCCTGCAGGGGGCCTGGAGAGGGTGTGTATAGCTTCCAACCAATCACAGGCAGCACAGCAAATTCCAGCCAGACTGCCTGAGCCCGACAGACCCGACAGAGGAGAGAAGATTAGATCATATAACAGAGATAACACAGCCACTGTGCAAGTAGGAAAGGCTGCAGTAAGCCAGACCACATTAGGACAGGCATAGGAACTTTTAGGATAGAAGAAATAAGGATGAACATTTTGTTACAGAGTCTCTTTAAAGTGGATCCGAGATGAAAAACTAACTATAATAAGTAACTTATTATATATCTATATATCTTATCTAAAGTTTAGATAGTTTACACAGCAAATCTAGCTGCAAACAGCTTCAATTGAATATGATTATTTCTTCCTGTGATACAATGACAGCAGCCATGTTGTTTGTAAACATTACACACAGGCAAGCTTATCTGCATCTTCAGCACTTAACCTGTGAAAAAAACATAACCCCCCTCCCTCCTCCCCTCTGTCTCTGAAATCTCTGGCTAGTAATACCTCCCCCTCCTGCCCAGGCTGAGCTCCCATGAGCCCTTGCTACTGTCTGAAACTGCCAAGGTTTTCTGAAAAGCTGTGGGCGAGGCTTGTTTAGTTTATAGGGAGTTAGAGTATTAAAACAAAAACAAAAAAGTATTTGGCTTGAGGAATGCCCTATAAACAATAGGAAAAGAACACAATTATGCAATGAGTAAAAGTTCGTCTTGGATCCACTTTAAGCATTTTGCCACCAATCACAGGCCAGATTTTCTCGACTTATGTTTTCCAGGCACAGAGACACTTATGCTTCATACACACTTGAGATAAAAGTCTTTGGAAAAGGCAAGATCACAGACCAATCTTACCACCCTTCATGTAGTATGAGAGCCATACTCTACACAGTCTATTCTATGGAGCTGCACTCCCCATCAGATAAAATCTTTGCAAGATGCTGCACACAAAGATGCCCGTACACACTCAAAAGATCATTATCTGCAAAAGATCTGTTCCTGCAAAATATCCATTCCTGCAAAATGCATTCAAAGTCTATGAGATCTGCAGATCATCATACACACTTGGTTTAACAGACAATCATCTGCAGATCATCTGCAGATCAGATCCACCAGGATGGATTTTCAGATCTGCAGATGATTGCCAGATATGCAGATGACGTCTGTTAAACCAAGTGTGTATGATGATCTGCAGATCTCATAGACTATGAATGCATTTTGCAGGAATGGATATTTTGCAGGAACAGATCTTTTGCAGATAATGATCTTTTGAGTGTGTACAGCATCTTTGTGTGCAGCATCTTGCAAAGATTTTATCTGATGGGGAGTGCAGCTCCATAGAATAGACTGTGTAGAGTATGGCTCTCATACTACATGAAGGGTGGTAAGATTGGTCTGTGATCTTGCCTTTTCCAAAGACTATAGTCTGATGTGTGTATGCACCTTTAGTAATCCTTTCTCAATGTGTGCAATGTTATTCGCCTGAATCTTGCATGTAAAAACATAATAAATGACATTCTGTATTCATACACCCACTACGTCTGCTGCACATGTCATAGTTTCAGCTTATCATAACTGTGGTTACAAAGCGGAGGCATTTCTGTGGTGTCACCAGTAATGTTTCATACATTTGTGTATTAAAGCAAAAGTCACACAGCTTACCGCAGGCTATTTACTATTGAAATATGTCACCACGTTGTTTGTAAGCGCACCTCTCTGCTGTAAAGCGTGCAGTCAAATGAACTGATCCGCATGAATTAAGAGAAGACACAATATATTAGGAGCTTAAATATGTGGAGTATGTTTACACTGCTTTAGTAAGGAAGTGTTTTCTAGGAAAGACACACGGGTTGAATTACTGAAACAGCAATGATCACTGTGCTGGGTGATGGGTGTGTCTGTGTTTACTTTCAACACACAATCAAGTGTGGTGGAATAAAAAAAAAAAGTGAATCTGCTTGATTCAATGTTGGCTACATACACAGGTTTACTGATAGCCATTTATATAGCCAGTCACCATGACATGTGCATGTTACTGGAGTGGCTCTGGCAAGAAGGGCATGTGAGCACATGTACAGGGATGAGTGAAGGTGGGGGAGGGGCTGAATGGACTCACTGCTGAAAATAGTACAGTTGTATAACTGTAATTTAGCAGTTTTCACAGTAGGTATAATTCAGCTGAAGGAATTTCCCCGGTGTCTAAATATACTCCACACATGTCATTAGTCAGCTTTTGTTAACCTTCAAAACACTGGCATTTGAAACCGTTCTACTTTAAGGCCTCTTTCACAGTGGGACGTTGCATTTGATGTGACGTTAAAGTCACACAAAGTGCCCCTAACGCAGCGCATGTAGGTTATGAAATTGGATGTTATTTTGCACCGCGTTATGTGTCTCTTGGTGCATCGTTTTCATCGCATACTGATGGAACAAATACGGCGCATGCGTTACATTAAAAAAACAACATTACTGAGCATGTGCAACGCACATAACGTAGCAGATACATTGCTAAACGCACAGCATGCAGTACTTTTTATTAACGCTATAACGCTACACGTTACACACTAACGCAACGTGTGCACTGTGAATGTCGCACAAACTTTGCATTGCTGTGCATTACTCTGCGTTAAAGTATTTTATAATGTGCGACTTTAACGTCGCACTGTGAAAGAGCCCTAAATGTCAATGAAAAAAAGGTGAGATTTCTTCACAGTATAACAACTAGTACTGGTGTGTAGTTGCTCTGGATGATGCAGAGGCTTCTCCAGTCCTCATCCACCTCACTGCTGCTCGCCGGCACCCTCTTCTTCATAACCGCATTCCATCCGTGTATGAGTGCAGCTGCACCATGCAGGCGCAAGTACAGCCTGCGCAGTAGCACATAGCGGCTCATGACGGGAGGAAAAAGTCACCCATGAGCGGCTGTGCAGTGCAGCCATACCCGTACACAGACAGAGCTGCGGCCATAAGAGCGTATTCAACAAGGGTTGTCAAATGTGTTCAAGGGGTCCCAGTGCTGGAACAGCGAGATTGAGTAGGATGGGGGGGTGCTGGAACGGCAAGATCGACGAGGATGCAGGGGCGCTGGAATGGCGAGATGGGGGAGTGTTGGAACAGCGAGATGGAGGAGAATGGGGAAGCCTCTGGACAATCCAGAGACTTCCCTCTATTGAGGTAAGTATTTTTCATGTTTTTTTTCTCATAGGTACACTCTAAAGAACAAGCGACACCCATGCTAACCTAGAAATAAAAAACACATATATAAGTAGATAAATACTACCTCTACTTACATAACAGATGTATTGTGCTATCCATGTAATGATTCCTGTGAATTGTACAAAGGAAAAGCAGAACATCCTATTCTAGGCAGTGGCCATTTTGCCAAGCTAATGCTGACATCATATCCTCCCTGACTCTTGTTTTCCCCCCCTCCCTTCTCTTGCTCATTGTGTATTCATTAGCTGCCCTCCTCCCAGAGTCTTTTTTTTATTTACACATCCAATCACTGAGTCACCATAGCCTTGCTTGTAAACACAAGTGATCAGCTAGGCAGGGAAATAAATGGAAGAGGAGGAATATATTATAGATAAAAAGAACTCCCAGCATTCAAAAGAACTCCCAGCATTCAAAAAGAACTCCCAGCATTCAACTTTTTGGCACTGTTTGGCACTAGGGCCAGTGCTCCTTTAGTATGTAATAACTCCAAACCATAACAGCAGAAAAAAGTTTTGAATGCAGGATTAGCATCTTTATCACTTAGTGCTCGTTTCCACTATTGCGGTGCAGAATCGCCTGGATTCCACCGCTGTTGAAATTGCATGAAATAGCATGCGGATGCGAATTTTTTCGTGTTTTTTGCATAGGTGAGGGTATTTGCGAATTTAACCATGTCACTGCCTGTTTGAAGTTACATTGGTACCTATGCGAATTCGCATGAAAATTCGCATACCATAGCCGCATGCGAATTTCCTATTAAATACATTAGCGGCGATTCGCATGCATTCCACTCGTAGGCGAATTCGTTGGCTCTTTTGTGCGTTTTTTTACCGCTGAAAAAAACGCACCTCAACAATGCTACAGTGGAAACAGGCCCATCCACTTGCATTACATGTGCGAATCCGCATGCGTTGGACGCATGCGGATTCGCGATAGTGGAAACGAGCCCTTAACCTCCCTGGTGGTAAGCCCGTGCTATGCCGCGCAGGAGGATTTCTGAGGCCCCGCTGGGCCGATTCACATAATTTTTTTTTGCAACGTGCTAGCTGCGTGTGCATTCTGATCGCCGCCGATCGCCGCGCTGCCCCCCCCCCAGACCCCGTGCGCTGCCTGGCCAATCAGTGCCAGGCAGCGCTGAGGGGTGGATCGAGACTCCCAATGACGTCGGTGATGTCATCCCGCCCCGTTGCCATGGCGACGGGGGAAGCCCTTCAGGAAATCCCGTTCTTTGAACGGGATTTCCTGATGAAAGATCGCCGGAGGCGATCGAAGTGGGCGGGGGGATGCCGCTGCACAGCGGCTATCATGTAGCGAGCCCTAGGCCCTAGATTTGCAGCAGATTCGACCATCAGATAGATTTCTGTCAGATGCCTGTCAGGTCGAATCTGATCTGACACATCTGTATCTGATGTTTGCCACACACTAGGAATAGATTTCCAATAGATTTCAGATTGTTGCGGTAAATGTGTTAAGTGTTCGGTAACTTTGCGGTAATTGGTCGGTAATATGTGTGGAAATAAAGCTTTTTTGACCACTGGAGGGCAGCCCATATGCTTGCCACCCATTACACAGAGACGACCCAGGATAGCCTGTCACATTTAAAGTGGGACCTCAACTCTTGTGCAGGACAGAAGGAAAACATATAGAAATGCACCCTGTATGTATATAATTTAGCCTGTCTAATTCCCCCTCACTTGTGACTAATCACAACTGCAATTTGAGCTCTCAGCTGTGCCAGTTGGCTGCCTCACCAGAGCAGGTTGCCTTGCCAGAGCAGCTAATGTGTAAACACAGAATGTTAACCCTATGCCTGCTTCCATTAAAGCAGGAAGTACACACACTGGAGATGTATTCCAGGATTTGTATTAGCTGTAACAAATAAATGTTTTTCTTTAAAGGTTATTATGCTGCTGCTTATCTTATAGAGCAGAGAGGAATTTCCTTCTCGGCATCTATAAAATCATCTAAAAGACTACGAGGTCTAAAAGTGCGCCTTGAGATTAGACACACTCGTGTCCTCTGCCTCCCTCTATGTAAAACTGACATAAACTCCAGCAAACAAAGCTCAAAAGGCTCCATCCTAAAGGTCAACAGCGGAGAAGTGAAAATTATCACCTGCCATTTGTAGGTGATAAAAAAAATCCTTAATTAACACTAACTATTCAAGTAAGAATCTCAAATTGGAGATACATTTTGAGGTAATTACCACACTTTTACCACAAGAGGTAATTTAGGGAGGAAAAAAAATGGTGAATTTCAAAATGGAGATATTTTGGTCGATAATTATCACTACCTAAATGATCTCATGCGGTAACTCATTGTGAATAGGGCCCAATCCCCCATAGCATATCACTAGACACAGATCAACAAAATAGCCCTTTGCTCATACTTACCCATCTACCTGATGCCACGCACACATGTACCTGTAGTTTCACCCTCACCTTATAAGGGAACAGATAAGCTGCAAATGTGATTGGCTGGTTGTCTGTACTGTACTGAGGCTTATATGTGTAGAATGAATAGCAGGTTTTGTATTTACCATACTTGGGATCATTGAGATGTCATCATTTACCATTATCTTATCCATGATGCAATCTTCCTAGAGAAGGAAACAGCTTCTAGGAAGATTCAGACTGTAATCGTCCTGTGCTTACAGCTGGAAATTGGCAGCCAGTTTGTGTGATAACACTATCGCGCTGTACCTTTGACACTGTATGTGTAACTGTGTGTTTGCTTTGCTTTCATTCACAAATAAATAGGATATTGTATTACATGGTATCTGTCACTATCTCATTCAACGTACATTCCAATATTTGTTTACATACAGCAGGCGTGTGCAGCCAGTGATGTGTAACAGGGAGTGGCAGTGTTGATAGACATAGGTGTGATCCTTGCCCAGATAGGACTGTGTATGCACTTAAAGAGGAATCAAATTCTGGAGAATAAAATGAACGGACACACAATCCCTGGTTCTTGCATATTGCGTGGAATATATCATAAGGCGCATTGCTTGCAGTGTCCTGAGTTGCACATAAACCACTTGTACATTTATAACACACTCAGCAAGGACAGGCTGGACTAGAAGATAGGATAAGGGCACTTCCATAACAGTTGCAATGACTAGAGGGTGGCATCAAGTAGAGTCATTAGCATTTTGGGGGGTGGGGGGAGTAATACATTGCCCTCACCCCTACCTCCCTTCCTTCCCCTTTTCCCAGTGTTCATGCCCAAATACCTAATTTGAATGTGTATTGTAAACAGAACACTTTAATTTTCCTCCAAAAGTAACCTTTACTTCTAAATGAAAAACATAATTTCATTAAAGCTTTTAGCAGCATTAAATATTCATTTGTATTCTCTTGGGTTTACTGCTTTGAAGAGTTTAGGCTCCTTTATGTCTAGGGCTTCCCTAGGTAGAGACTGTAAATGTATGTTATTGAAACCTTATTTTCCAGTACTTTATACTCCAGAGATATCAGTATTTACATATAGCTCAGTGATTAGAAGTAGACAGGAGCTAATCAGTAAAGTTGCTCATGTGTAGCAGAACTCAGGGAGAAGCATGTGATAAGTTTCATCAGGTGATAAATTTGCAAGGCTCTGGTTTGCTGTGCTCACTTCCTGGCTTAGCTTACACTGAAATTGGAAAATAAACCTGCAACTGCAATGGAAGTAATGCTTGGAGTACACAATGAGATTTTTCAGCAGATTTACTGTATGGTCAATTTCCCATCGTTTTTCTTATCGATTTCCATTCACTTATATGAGGAATTGATCAGAAAAACTATCGAAAATAAGATCGGACCTGTCGGAAATTATCTATTGAAATGTGATGCACAATCTATGCACCCCAGGGATGGCAATGTTGTATCTTGGAACAAGTAGTTCAATATTCACTAATATTCACCAATCCAGTAAAGGTTACACCATGAGGGGAGGGTGTCATCCTTTAAACTCTCTTGGATCACTGGCTGGTGCACACTACAAGAGCTTTTTAACCACCCTGGCGTTCTATTAAAATCGCCAAGGTGGCAGCGCAGCAGTTTTTTATTTTATTTTTTAAATCATGTAGCTAGCCTAGCGCTAGCTACATGATAGCCGCTGTGCAGCGGCATCCCCCCACCCCTTCTGATTGCCTCCGGCGATCAGAGCAAACAGGAAATCCCGTTCAGAACGTGATTTCCTGCTTGGCTTCCCCCATCGCCATGGCGACGATCGGGATGTCATGGCGTCGGAGGGAGTCCCGATCCACCCCATAGCACAGCCTGGCCAATCCCCGCCTGGCTGGCCAGACTGCGCAAGGGGGGGGGGCTGTAACGCGGCGGGTAGCGGCGCATCGGCGGCGAGCGGCGGCGATCGATCACAACACGCAGCTAGCAAAGTGCTAGCTGCGTGTTTTTAAAAAAAATATTGTGAAAATCGGCCCACCAGGGCCTGAGCAATCCACCGCGGCGGTCATGGACGAGCTGAGCTCGTCATTACTACCAAGGTGGTTAAACACTAGAGATTTTAAAAGGGAATTTTTACAAAATCACATCGCTCCAGTGAGAACATTCACATAGGATAACATTAGCAAGAGCTTTTAAAATCACAAAGCGCTTAGAAAATCTCTTGTAGTGTGCACCAGGCCTAATATGTGTTTTTTTTGGGTTGTCTCATGCACTCACTGCCCCACAATTATATTCTTCATATCTGTGAGTTGAACATGCTTTATGCAAGTCCATTAACCATCAGCCTTTTTAACAAGACTTTTTGTTTTTACTTTTAAAAAAGTTATGCAGCGTGCAGTTGCTGAGAAAGGGAGCGGGGGATGTGTTAAATGCATTTACGTTGTGACTTGAGGCTGCTTTCACAGTAAGACGTTACAGGCGCACGTTAGTGCAGAATGTAAAGCAAGCCCAACTCACAGCAATGTAAAAGCAATGGGCTGTTCACAGTGCCCACGTTGCGTTACATTGTAACGCTGCACGTTCTGTGAAAGTGCAGCATACTGTGCGTTAGTTAGACTGCTTGCCCATGCGCAGTAATTAGCCACATGGCTAATTAATATTCACTGCACTGCTGACGTGCAGTGTTTTCTTCCTGGAGCGGCCGCTTTGTGCGCTGATTGGCTGGCGGGACTACGTGATGCGGAGTCCGCATCACATGGTCCCGCCAGCCAATCAGTGCCACGGAGATGCAGTGCGCACAAAGAGCTGCATAACGCGGCTCACTCTGGCATCCTCCTTGAACACCACCAGGCGTTGCGTTAGGGGCACGTTATGCGACCATAACGTCCCCTAAAACGCAACGTCTTGGTGTGAAAAAGGCCTTATAGTTCCAGTAGTAAGTGGCTGGATAGTGTACTATTGGCTGGATGGTGTACTAGTGGTTGGATAGTGTACTGGTTAAGGGCTCTGCCTCTGACACGGGAGACCAGTGTTTGAATCTCGGCTCTTCCTGTTCAGTAAGCCTGCACCTATTCAGTGAGGAGACCTTGGGCAAGACTCACTAACACAGCTATTGCCTATAGTGCGCATCCTAGTGGCTGCAAATCTGACACTTTGAGACCGCCAGGAGAAATGTGTAGCATTTGCCTGTCTTTGTCAGTATAACTTTACATTTGTGACATGCTGTTTATTCAGAAGTCAGTTATTTTTTATTGGGGTTCTTTATGAAGCTGTGATAGATGTCTGTATTGGTAATGGAGCTGCAGCCTTGGCTTCACATATGACTGGACTGGTGGGGCAAAGTAAGGTAAGTCAGGGTGACTGAGGATATTCTCCTGCCATCGGTAATAGGATACAGGATTGCAGGTGTGCAGGAGTTTGCATATCTGCAGGCGAAGTTATGATAACATTATACTTGTGGAATCTCTTTCTTCTCAGTAATGTTAGTAATACACTTGTGCCCTCCTCCCACACAGTGCTGCATACAGGTCTAGGGGCCGGTGACTTCTATCCTCACCAGTAAGTGCCGATCTGCAGAACATATTGTTTCATCTCTCGAGGATTTATCATAACAAATCAGAGGGGTTGTAGTTCTGAATGTTTAAATTCATTATAATTGCGGGCTTGTTAACCCTCCCCCCATCCTGCTGTATCAGGTTGCAACATAAGAGCCCTGTTTCAATTAATGATAACCATCTGTACATGTGGATTTCTGTGTATGCAGATGTTATTCTCACTATGGAACCCTGGCAGGGCAGAGGGGGCGAGGAGCAGTAGTCTAGATGGATTCACTTTTATTGCCTCCCGCAGCTGCACTACTAGACTCAATGAGCAAATTTTCAACTCTAAATGCAGAATAGAGGCGGCAAATGTCGCTTCTTTTTGCAAATGAAAACATTGGATTTTCATTTAATGGTCATCAACCTTTCTGTAAAGGATTACATGTGTACAGTTTGGATGTTAATGTAGAGATTGTATTGGTTCTGTTCCAGAGCCATAAATAAGATAAGTACATCTTTGTGCAGAGGGAGTAGCTTGCTTGGTAACTTCAACCTGGCACTCATTTTGAGCTTTTCAGCAGAGTTCATTACTTTGTCATTGCTTCATGATCTTTGTGTGCTAATGCCAAAGATCTGGTGGCGATAATGTGGTTTCCTAATAAACCCGCAACATGTTATGCTTTCAGTTACCTTAATGCAAAAGATTGTTTTGCTTGCACAGAAAATAGAAAACTTCAGTTCATTGACGTCACATTATTGTTCTCATAAGGCATTTGTAGCGCACTGACAGTTTTTGTAATGCATTAAAGAGACTCTGTAACAAATTTTTCAGCCTTAGTTCTTCTATCCTATAAGTTCCTATGCCTGTTCTAATGTGCTCTGGCTTACTGCAGCCTTTCCTAATTGCACTGTCTCTGTAATAAATCTTATCTCCTTTCCTCTGTCGTGTCTGTCGGGCTAAGGCTTAAATGTGTGGAATGTGCAGGGCTGCTTGTGATTGGATAGAAGCGATACACACCCTCTGCAGGCCCCCTGCACACTCTGTATGACTTACACACTCTGTTTATGTGAGCCTATCACAAGCTGGTTAGTTTGTTTGTAAACACTGCCTAAAACTGTTAATTACAAGCCAGGATTGCAGCAGAGAGTGGCAGAAACAGCACAGAGGGGCACAGGAGAAAATAAGGAATAGAATGGTATGCTTTCTAGTGTAAGAATATTAGAGTACAGATTCTCTTTAAGGAGTACACCGAACAATATCTGTCACTAGGGCTCCCTCAGAAGACTTACAGTCTAGTCGCCACACCTTATTTTTAAGGCCTATTTGGAAAAATTTCAGTTAAAGTGAACACGAGGTGATATAGAGGCTGCCATATTTATTTCCTTTTAAACAATATCAGTTGCCTGGCAACCCTGCTAGTCTGTATGGCTACAGTACTGTCTGCATCACATTAGAAAAGAACATGCAGCTTATCTTGTCATTCTGACAAGATTGTCAGAAACCCCTGACCTGCTGCATGCTTGTTCAGGGTCTATGGCTGAAAGTATTAGAGGCAGAGGATCAACAGGATAGCTAGGCAACTGGTATTGGATAAAAATAAATAAATATGGCAGCCTCCACATCAATTTCACCTCAGATTCACTTTAACTGGCCAATTTGTTATTGGTATGTGGGGGAACACTCTTGCAACACAGTGAGAACATATGGGCCTGCGATTAACTTTTCCTCCTGAGTTTTCTCCTAGTAGATCATTTTTCATCTTTTATTTAAAGTAACTTTTCAGCATTCTGCAGTTGAAAAGGTACCAAAAAGTAGTACTGTCAACATTATTTTGAGTATTATTTTGGTTGCTGGTGATTTAAAAGGCATTTTATTTACAAGTCAAAAAATATCACCTAGGAGAAAACTCAGGAAAAAAAGCAATTTGCATATGGGCTCAAGACTCCATCCAGTTAATGTCTTGGTTGGGAAATGAGAAATGTTTACAATGAAATACATTAAAACACATTAGTATTCAGTGATGCTTTTGATTCTGCTGACGTAACCGTTGAAGGCTTCAGTATCTTTGCATGTCATGTCGAGCAGGTGCCCCAATTTTAAGCTCCATAAAGGAAACTTCCCTAAATGATGTCCACTGTTTATTTGAGTGAGGTGACTTCATGTGTAAATATCACTTCCTTCCTTTCCCTTTATTCTCTGGCTTGACATCAGCATTTCTAAGTGCTGTTATGTAGCAGCTCCCTCTGATTACATATTACGTAGTCAAGCTGAAAAACAACTCTTCTGTCTCATGCAGCGTTTTACAAGTGGCAGAAGTTTTGGTCCAGAGGAAAACAGCTGCAGCCAGTTTTTGATACTCCTTTCTGTCCTCACAAGGTTAATTAGAGAAGTATATGAATCACAGTTGGATGTTTCTATATTCCAGCAATTATATCTTAAGCATAGGAAGATAATGAATGATTTTGCCCAAACTATATTATTCAGAGTTGCATTACTGAGCTGATCCATATAAGGTATAATCGTTATAGTAAACTCTGATATAGTAAAACTTCAGGTATAACTTAATGTCTAGGCCCCAGCCAAGTGCCGTTAAAGCGGACCCAAACCAAACATTTTTTTAATTCAAAATATTTAGTTGCACCACTCTGACACATACAAAGATAAATAAACACTCCTTCAAGCCTATGAGCATTTCAGTGCCTGCTTTTCACCCTTCTCTTTTCATAACTAGGGTTATACAGGTGGCAGCCATTACTTCTGAGCTTAGTAGGAGGTTTTAGATCATGGGTGTGTTTTTCATCAGCTACCCTCCCTCACAGGGGCGTCGTCTATGTGAAATCTCACACAAGCTGAGATCACCTCCCTTTGACATCATCAGTAGCAGCCTGTGTTTTGTTTTTGTTTTTTATCTTCTCCACCAGTTTGCCGGAAAAATCCCGGCAATATGAAAGGAAGGGAGGGGTTCCTCCAATAAATGTAAAATATTTTATATTTGTCATCATGCAGCTGAAAAAAGGCTGCTATTTATCATTATAATTTAGAAAATAGATTGTATTTCTGAAATCTTGTATTTTTAATTTGGGTCCACTTTAAAAGTATATGGGAGTATCTCCTGGTATAGTAAACCCGGACATGATAGAACTTCTGTTATAGTAAAACATTTTGGCCCCTTTGGTATTCTGTATCTGGCTATAGTGGAAAGTGGGTGGGCGCATGCTTCACACATCAGTCGGAGACCCATTGGTCATGGTTGGTGGGCAGGCGCATGCTTCATACATCAGTTGGGTCATGGTTGGTGAGTGGGCTGGCAGCCAGTTGTGGCCTACTCACTACCTGCATGCTACTCTGGACCCCAGCCGCTGCATGGGCCAAAGACTGTAAGCTTCATCTACTGGTGAGATCTGTGCTTCCTATGGAAGCTGCTGCCTGATTACTGAAGGAATTGCCTACAATATGTGACTTGCTTGTGCATGGCTGCAACGTTACAGCATCATCCAGGCTGCACAGAAATGTGGACAGAGGAGCACACTATCAGTACTGTAATCGCATTAACTGGTGAGACCTATGATTCCTGTGCAAACTGCTGCATAATTATTGCATGCAAAGCCTTGCATACTGTGCATTGTGACTTTAGATCTAGATACTGTCTGTGCTCACTTGCTAATGCAATGAAAAGAAAAAAACACTTTGGCCAGTCCTTGAAGTTTACTATAAAGTGATTCTACTGTATACTAATGTTAAATTATTACAGTATGATAGAATTGTATTTTTAAATTATGATGGTACGAAAAAAATCTTCAAATGCAAGCCTTGTCCTCTTGAATATTCACTTGAATGCCAGAGACTATGTTATTGTAATGAAAACTTTGGTGTGTATCTACATACCTCTTTGTTTAAACATAGCGTTAAGCCCAATACTCACGGGCTACAATTGTCGCCGCAAGCACGTGGCACACGCGTGTTGTGGCGACAGGTAGTCCGTGAGTATGGCGCGCGCGTCCCGAACCGTCGCTCGTCGCTGCTGTCGCCAGGCGATTGGCGTGGTCAATCGCCTGGCGACAGTTGCTGCCGCAACTTCGCCGCAACTGTTGATAGTCCGCGTGTGTATGCGGACTAGCGACAGCAACCAATAGTCAGTGCACGGAGTTTCTGGGAGGGGGGGAGGGGGGGAGGAACGTCGGCGACAGCTTCCGTCGCACCACTAATCCCTCTTCAGCAGTGTGTATGCAGAGGGACCCGGCGAAGAGCTGTCGCGGATCTGTCGCGCACACGCTCCCGTGTGCTAGCGACTAGCTGCATTTGTAGCTCATGAGTATGGGCCATTAGAAATACAACAGGTAGAGCTTGGTATGATAGGATTGAAGCAGGTCATTTCGGCACATGCTCACTGCTGTGCTGCGTCTGACCTGAGAGCTGCCGTAGATGTAATGTTATTAGTTACGTCTATAATGGCACAGCGGGATTTACAGTGTTCGGGTACCGGCGATAGCTGGAGCACAAATTTCTTCTCCTTTTGAGTTGCTACAACTCGGAAGGGGAAAAGTATTTAACGCCGCCTGGACTTTCAGCAGCAGCAGGGTGAATTGTCATTCAGCTCCCCCTGCGCCTTACTGAAGCAAATCCATACGTACTCTGAAAGGATCCGTGGCATAAGATTTCGTTTCTTAACTAGTGAGATGGACAGAGCTGTTCATCAGCAATGCAACACATCTTCTGTAAGGGTCCATGGACAGAAGTGGTGCAACCAGCAGAGGGATGAGTTTGGAAGGTGCAGTCCTCCTAATTAGTGCACAAGTTATGTCCTATCATCAGTGTACAACAAGGACCAGAGGCTGCCCTCCTCTGTTATCTAACATTAAGCTATTTATGATCATTTTTAGTCATAATAATAATCGTTAAAGTACTATTGTTGTCTGGCAGCAGCAGGTCATTAGTGTAAATATCTGACAATTAGTATTGGTTGGGAGATGTTTTGGTAAAGCTGATTTTGGGTTGTAATGTACTGTAGTCCTTTGTGAGTTTACCTTATCCTTTTACTATATTGTTAAGAAATGCCCACGCCATTCAAGGAAATCAAGGAAGTAAAGTACGGAAATATAATAGGAAATTAAGGCATACAGTGAAATGCGTGCACTAGTCTCAGTCATGTTGCTCTTGGCTCTTGAATCCATCTGGTAAGTATCATTAACACACTGTTGCTCCATTCCCAAGTCAGTTCCTTTGTGCTAAAAGCTTGTTCTCAACAATGGAGAGCAAGTGACCACGATACTGCTATGGGGTGTCCAGGATTTGAAATCCTTTCTCCTGTTTCTGCTAGTTCTGGTGAATGCACCCCAAATAGCTGAGCAGGCTTGTGGTTGGTTTGAGTTTCCCCAACAGAAGCTTATTTCCATTGCTTAGGCAATAAATAGTTTTCCTCTGTAACCACAAACCATGTGACTTTGGAATCTGTGCTCAGGGAGTGGTGCATACACAGCTACTTCTGTGTACACTGAGCCCATTCCTCTCCCATCTTAAAACTCACCGGAGACAGTCTGAAGGAAGGGGAGATATATTTAGAGACATTTGTACACAGCAGATTCAGGGGGCTGTGATACAAGTCAAGTTTTATGATTCATTCAGAACAGGTCTTAATTTGCCTACAGTCAAAACAAAATGACAGAGCAGTGATATGGATTACTGTAAAGGAGTCTAATTAGGATTCAGCTTTATTCATTTGTAATTCAGCAGATGTGTATTTAACTCAGTGGGCCATATGCAATTCACTTTTTCACCTGAGTTTTCTCCTAGGAGATAATTTTTCATCTTCAATTTAAAATAACTTTCCAGCACTTTTCAACTACAAAAGTACCAAAAAGTAGATGAAAAAGTATTTTGAGTATTTTCTTGCTTTTTGGTGGGTTAAAATGCATTTTATTGACAAGTTTAAAATTATCACCTTGGAGAAAACTCAGGAGAAAAAGTGAATTGCATATGGCCCACTGAGTTAAATACACATCTGGTGAATTATTATACTTAATGTACAAAGTGAAAAAGTGAATTGCATATGGGCCCGTGTTTCTAAACATTATTATAGCATGTACTCTTTTATTAATAACTGTGTTGGCCCAGTACCCCATATTCTGTATAACATTCTCCACAGTTGTGCGTACCGTATATACTCACGTATAAGTTGACCCATGTATAAGCCGAGGTACCCACTTTTCACTCAAAAACCAGGAAAAAGGGATTGAATAGCTTATAAGGCCCCTCTCCGTATAGCTCCTTTTCACAGTATAAATAGCTGTGCTTACAGTATGAGACCCCCCCCCCCCCTCCCTGTAGCCAGATGTACCTCAAGGTGTTAGGTAGCCCCCCTCCCCATAGCCAGATTTACCCCCAGTTTGAGGCATTCTCCCCTCACCATAGCCAGACGTGCCCCAAAGTGTTAGGCAGCCCCCTTTCCCATAGCCATATGTGCCCCCAGTATGAGGTATCCTTCCTCGCTATAGCCAGACGTTCCCCAAGATGCTAGGCAGACCCCTTTCCCATAGCCAGATTTGCCCCCAGTATGAGGCATTCCCCCCTCGGCATAGCCAGACATTCCTCAAGTTGTTAGACAGCCCCCTTCCCCATAGTCAGATGTGCCCCCAGTAGGCAGCTCCCCACCCCTTAGCCATATGTGCCCCCAGTAGGCAGCCCCACACCCCATAGCCAGATGTGCCCCCAGCTCATGCTTGTTTCAGGTGTGAGATTCAGACACTACTGATACCAGTAAGATCAACAGGACAGCCAGGTGAATAGTATTGTTTAAGAGGAAATAAATATGGCACCCTCTCACTACAGGGCCACTTAAAAGTTTTGTTTTTGTCACTTTCAGGTGTTTAGTTTACATGTTTGCATTCAGAAGGAATAGTAATAAAAAATAAAGTTTATTTCATGTTGTCTCCTGGCACAGGAAGAGTCAGCCCCCTCTGTGAAAACCCCCATCTGCAGCAGCCAGTACTTCATTTTTTCTTTCCAGTGTTTTTCAGTGGGGATTTAAATAAGACTTATGGGGCAACACAGTTCTTATGTATGGTGCAGTGTGACTCATAGTAAATGCACAACCTTAATTAGCCAATGTGCACAGGCAGCATATTTTTGGCGGCTGCTATGAGGGCAGGCGCTTTGTATTTAGCGTAATTGCATAAGTGTTTTGGTTTTAAGATTCGCTCTGATTATTAAAACGCCTGGTCCCTTAAACTATGGTTTTCCTTCCGACTCTTTCGCCCCAGTCTTCTGGGTTCAGTAAAATTAGGTGCGGCATAGAGAGCAGACAACACAGGGGTGAGAGCTCCAGGCATTAATGCAATTAGTCTGTAAAGAAGGCTGGTTACAGTAATAGGCGGCATTCACAGGTATCACATTGCAGCAGACAGTTTATTCAATCTCCACTCTAGAACAGCATGATCTCTCTGCCTGCCTTTAACCCCTGGCTACCCTACAAGACTTCTCTGCCCGCCTCCCCCCCAAACCCCAACAAAAAAAGGCTTCTCTTTCATCTGACGTGTGGCAGCAATTACTGGCAACCGTCCAACTGTTGTATAATCAGCTTCTAAGACTCTAACGTTTACGGTTGGTGTATACGCCAAAGAAGCAATGGAAATTTGTATGGGTAATTTGTACCTGCTTATTTGGCCCAGCTTCAGTAACAGAAAATGCACTATTTTTACTAAAGTTTTTGTACTTAAAGTGTACCAGAGACAAAATTAATTTAACATTTTATACATACCTGTGGTTTTCCCCTCTGCAACGATCGCTCCAACGCCGCCTTCCTCTGCCTCCTGGTTGTCCCATTACACGGCCCATAAGTTTGGCCAGTTGGGGTCAGTCAGAGCATGTGCAGTGCGGCTGCGCACGCCCCCGTCTCGCTCCTGCTGCTTGGAGCGTTCTGCACCTGTACAGTAATAATGTGCAGGCGCAGAGCACCCCCTGGCATGGGAGAGCGGAGGGGCGCGCGAAAGCGGCCGGGCCGCACATGAGCAGTGTGTCCAACCGGCCAGACTATCGGAGCTTGTAACGGGACAACAAGGAGGCGGAGGAAGCCGGCGTGGGAGCGATCAGTGGAGGAAGCCACAGGTATGTATAAATCTTTTATTAAACTTCATCTCAGAGTCTTTCCAAGAAGGTAATGTGAAGCTCAACACTTTCCAAATACAGTAAAGTCCCGGTTATCCAGAACTCAATTAACCAGCAGTTTCAAGCAACCAGCACAAATTGCCGGCAGTACACGCAGTGTTCAAGGCCAACTTCTTAGGCCCGGTTCACACTGGCATAAAAAAAATGGTTCGATTAGTGGAAAATTTCACACAGTAACATTTCTTTTTAGGCCGGTTTCACACTGCTGACCTGTGGTTGTAGTGCGGTGCGATCGGCTGATCGCCCTGCAAAGCCAAAAAAGCCTATGGAGATTACTGTGGAAGTGCCCAATAATCTCCATTATGGCTGCAGGCCAAGCAAGAAGTAATGCCCTCTAGCATTCACTACCTGTGGCATGTGTGCCGCAGTGTTGAAAATGTAAAAAATACCTGCGTCCCCATAGACTTACATGGCTTTAGGTTTGCCATACGTCACCACACATGTTGCCCAGCAACGCGGTGTTGAGGCAAATCGGGCAGTTTCGGTGGAGCGCATTGCACCGCGGGAGGTATGAAAAGCCCCGTAGACTTTCATTGGCGTAGCCTTAGCCTGCGGCAGAATAGGCCAACGTTGTGTTAGCCTATTCTGCCGCAGGCCAAGGCTACGCCAATGAAAGGGTGAAAGGGTCCTCAATAAATCCAGGCAGTGTTTGCAGGATGTTTTACGTTCTCTGTTTATCTTCAGCCCAGGAGTACTTCAGAAAAGCAGGCCTTGGGGAACAGTCCACAATAATGTGAAGTTGACTTAAAAAATGTTTTACTTCAAGAATAGTAGTTTCATTTTAAGACATTTCATCAGCTCTTGTCTTTGTTTAATGTATATGTTACGGCCAGAACCCGAAGTTTGGCCAGAACTAGAAGTGGCCGGCCACTTCGGGTTCTGGCCGGCCAATGCGCGAACTGGCCGCTGCGCTGCGGCCAATGTGAGAAATGAAACAATTCCTGTAAGGTTTAATGTGATGTTGTGGCCGCAGCGCAGCGGGGGGCAAAAAATGTATCACACATCTTTACTTTATTCAATGGCATTAAGCCGCCCGGCTTTTTCCTCTGCCTCTCTCTCCTCCCCCCCCCCCCCCCCCCCCCCGCCTCTCTCTCTCCTTCTCTTTATGGGCACAGCCGGGCGGGGACACGCGTGTCCCTCCGGAGTCGTTCGTCGCGGCAGGGGAATCCTGCCGTTCTTGCAGAGCGGGTGCTGGCAGAAGCAATGTCTGCAGCCTCCCCCGCTCTGCTCTCCTGCCGCGAGGAACGACTCTCCTGGACACGCGTGTCCCCGCCCGGCTGTGCCCATAAGAGAAGGGGGGAGAGAGAGGCGGGGGGGGGGGGGAGGAGAGAGAGGCAGAGGAAAAAGCCGGGCGGCTTAATGCCATTGAATAAAGTAAAGATGTGTGATACATTTTTTGCCCCCCGCTGCGCTGCGGCCACAACATCACATTAAACCTTACAGGAATTGTTTCATTTCTCACATTGGCCGCAGCGCAGCGGCCAGTTCGCGCATTGGCCGGCCAGAACCCGAAGTGGCCGGCCACTTCTAGTTCTGGCCAAACTTCGGGTTCTGGCCGTAACATATACATGTAACAGAATGAGTATGTCCTGTACAGCTGTGACACAATGACACAAGGTGGTGATGTACTATTCTCCTGGATTGATGATTCCCTCACGGAACATTATGTTTCATAATAAGTGCAAGCGAGACAATTTGCAGCCAGCTACACGGCTACACCTAGGCGATTTCCCCACTCTGTACATCTCCTCTCCCATTTAACTTAGAGCTTTACAAATGTTAGCATTAACTGTGTTATTTTTTGATTGTTAGCGATTTAAAGCCGGGATATAATAGTTAATAACACTAATGACTAATGTTTGCATAAAAAAATCAAGAAAACAAATTAAGAAATCCATAACACGCAGGATTGTCACATCAGGGATCCAATTAAAATTATCATTTGAAAAAAATATATATTGTTTTTATAATGTAAACTTGTGGGTTATAGGAGAAACAAAATTAACAAGATTTAATGGACTGAGCGACCATTAATTTTAATTTATTAATTTATTAGCAGCAGTTATTTGTATGTAACAGGAGAGAAATGTTATTATTCTGCTTGAACTGCTCACTGATATAAACAGCATCATGGAGCGCTTGATTTAAATTGAAATCAGATCCTATTCCCCTTGGTTTCTCCAGTAATATCTGCTTGTATTAAACACTGTGGGCTGCACTGTAAATATCCCCTCTTAGCCGCGCTAGTGTGCCAGTGGTTTAACCCTTTACTCCTAAATATAATAGATGACATTCCTCCTTCCGCTAGCAAAGAGAATCAGGAAATAGCTTCAGAATTTACTAGAGATGGGTAAAATTAATCACAGTGTAACTGAATGTGCAGTTTCTTTCATTAAACCAGTAGATAACATTTTTATTGAGGAAGAAATGTCCCCCACCACCAGACCTCACAATTGGTTTGGCTCATTGGGAGCTGTCTGCAGTATTTGAGGGGGGATTAAAGGATACCTCAACTGAAATGTGACATAATGAGATAGACATGTGTATGTACAGTGCCAAGCACACAGATAACTATGCTGTGTTCCTTTTTTTCTTTCTCTGCCTGAAAGAGTTAAATATCAGGTATGTAAGTGGCTGACTCAGTCCTGACTCAGACAGGAAGTGACTACAGTGTGACCCTCACTGATAAGAAATTCCAACTATAAAACACTTTCCTAGCAGAAAATGGCTTCTGAGAGCAAGAAAGAGGTAAAAGAGGGGAATTTCTTATCAGTGAGGGTCACACTGTAGTAGTCACTTCCTGTCTGAGTCAGGACTGAGTCAGCCACTTACATACCTGATATTTAACGCTTTCAGGCAGAGAAAGAAAAAAAGGAACACAGCATAGTTATCTGTGTGCTAGGCACTGTACATACACATGTCTATCTCATTATGTCATATTTCAGTTGGGGTATCCTTTAAAGCAGAGTTTGAGCAGCTCTAGATTTGTGGAAAGACAATATATGTCATAGCCTAGGTGGCGCTGTACAAAGTAGAGGGTAGGACATATCACTACAGACAAGCTTAGAATGAAATGTTTTACAGGACGCCTGACCAGAGGCAAAGCTACCTAAGGATCGCACAGAGGTATGTTCATGCTGGATCCACATACCTCTGTGGGTCCTGTAACCACTCCTTGGAAAATGTAAAGAGGGGAAGAGGCAGGCTTGCTACAATGTTCCCTCTTATCACCCTTCCACTCCCTCCTCTTCCCTTAAGGGGAGGGCAATAGGAGGGAACATTGCCGCAAAACTGCCTCTTCACGTCTGAAAATTTTACTTAAAGCAGACCTGAACTTCCTCTCTGCTCTAAAAGATAAGCAACAGCATAATAACCAAAAACATTTCTTTGTTACAGGTTACAGAACTCCTGCAATAAATCTGCAGTGTGTCTACTTCCTGCTTTCATGGAAGCTGACAAAGGGTTAACACCCTTGTTTACATATTAGCTGTGTCTGCCGAGACTAACGAATTTCTATGCTGACGCAACTGAGAGATCAAATTACGTTTGTGATTACTTGAAGATGAATGAATTAGACAGGCTCTTCTCTAAGGGCTGGAACCCACACGAGCGCTTTTGGCAGCGTTTTGGCAGCGCTGCGATACGCTAGCACTTTGCCAAAACTCTGGGCTAATGTTAATGGATGGGGCAACTTCCACAGGAGCGTTTGCGTTTCCCAGAAACGGAAACCGAGAACGTGCAGCATTTTGGGAGCGTTAGCGCTTCAATGTAAAGTATTGAAACGCTAGCGGAAACGCTCAGCAAAACCTAAACTAAGCAGTTTTGCTAGCGTTTTGCGGTTCAGCACACTGTAACAAAATGAAAAATAATTCACAGGACCAATCAGGATAAAAACACGAAACGCAAAACGCTTCGCAACCGCTGAGCAAAAAAATGCAATGTTGCAAAACGCGACCGAAAACGCGCATGAATCCGCTTGCAAACCGCTCAGACAAAACGCTAGCGGTAGCGCTTCGCGTTTGCTGATTTCAGTGGGTTCCACTCCTGAGAATACAGAGGGTGCATTTCTCTATGTTTTCCTTGTGTCCTGTGCAAGAGTTCAGCTCCATTTGAAGCCAAAAGTCACATTTTCAGTGATGGAGAGGAACAGACAATGCACTGAGGGCGATCGATTGTTTCTGATTGCCACGTAAATCGATCGGAAATGATTGGTCATGCCCTTTGAAGGCCAAATTCCTGCCAGCCAATCTGATCATATTAATGGAATCAGTCCGTTTAGATACACAATCTGGCCCTTAATGGGCACGACCAATCGTTTCTGATCCATTACCACTTGCGATCAGGAATGATTTGGCTGCAGAATTGTACTGTTAATAGGCAGCTTTAGGATTGGGCTCTGCAAGTTTGCGATCCTCACTATAGGTTCTGTAGCATTACAGGAAGAGGTGGCATTTTGGTGTTTTTTTGGATTAGCTGCTTTTAAAGGGAACCTAACATGAGGCTTCCATGTCTATTTCCTTTTAAGTGATACCAGTTGCCTGGCAGTCCTGCTGATCTCTTTGGTGCGGTAGTGTCTGAATCACACACCTGAAACAAGCATGCAGCTAATCCAGTCAGGCTTCAGTCAGAGCACCTGATCTGCATGCTTGTTCAGGGGCTGTGGCTAAAAGTATTAAAGGCAGAGGATAAGCAGCCAGGCAATTTTCATTGTTTAAAAGGAAATAAATATGGTAGCCTCTATATCCCTCTTGCTTTAGGTTCCCTTTAGGCTGCTTACACACCAAGATGTTACAGGCGCACGTTAGTGCGCCTGTAACGCTCCCCCAACGCACAGCAATGTAACACAAGTGGGCTGTTCACACAGCCCACGTTGCGTTACATGTAACGCTGCACGTTCTGTGCAAAGTGCAGCATGCTACGGCGTTGGAGCGGCTATAGCCGCGTTAGACTGTTTGCACATGCGCAGTGGGGGGCGGAGAGGAGGCGGGGAGAGCCAGCTACAGTAGCCGCGCACATGGCTACTTAATATTCACTGCACTGGCGGGCGCTGATTGGCCGGCGGGACCACGTGATGCGGAGTGTCTCGCTCCGCATCACGTGGTCCCGCTGGCCAATCAGCGCCACTCTGGGAGACATTATAGGACTCGAGCCGCCTAACGCGGCTCACTCTACCGTCGGCTCTTGCAGCACCATACGTTGTGTTAGGTGCACGTTATGCGACCTTAACGTGCCACCTAATGCAACGTCTTGGTGTGCAAGAAGCCTTAAGCAAAGCAAATTTGTGTTGCATTTCTGAGACCTACATGTTAGCAACAAGTTCTACAATGGATTCAAAGATAAATATGGTTTGCAGTTATTTTCACGCGGTATGACCTGAGCTGCTGTGTGATTTTTGCTGAAGTGGAAATGTGTATGCGTGGCAAAAATAGTAAAGGGGCAGGAAGCTTGAGCGCTCGTTTTAAGAAGCACTTAACTCATTTTCCGGGACATCACAAAGAGATTTTGTACTTGTTTGTGCTGCCCAGATTAAGCAGTGGTGAATTCTCTAAAAATAAAACTTCCATACACTGATAACAATGCGCTAACACAATGACGGAGGACTGTGCCATGCCTGCTTGGGAGGATAGAAAGGAAAGCATTGGTGGGTTCATACAGAAAGTAATATCCCTGATGCTATAAAGAGAAAAAGTTTTACTCTCTTTTATCTTCAAACACCCAATCAGGACTTTGTGTTTTTCTGTCTTACCATAACTGAGCTTCAACGACCAATTTATCACTCGTCTAAAAGTTACTACAGAGTACCCAGATACCTCTTGGTGACCCAGAACCACTAGGAGAGTATAAGAGGCTAAAAGAGGCCAAAAAGCCCTCTTACTGTGAATCTATTTAGTTTTGCAGTTAAAGGGGTCCTGTGGCAGTATCTGAAATCAAAAAGTGTCACTTACCTGGGGCTTCTAACGGCCCCCTGCAGATATCCTGACCCACGCTGTCACTGAAGAATCCTCTGTTCGCCACCACGGGTCACCGTCCAATTATTCTTCTAACTAGACGAATGTCGCGCATCCTTGCTCCCGCTCGCATCTCTAGGAGCTTACTGCGCAGGTGCAATACAAAGTTTTCCCGTACTGCGCCTGCGGAGTAAGCTCCTGGAGAAGCGAGCGGAAGCAAGGAATGCTCGCAGCCACAGTGACATTAAATAATTGGACAGTGACCCGCTGTGGGGAATGAAGGATTCTTTAGTGACGGCACAAGACAGGATATCTGCAGGGGGCTGTTATAAGCCCCAGGTAAGTGACACTTTTTGATTTTAGATACCGTCACAGAACCCCTTTAATGTGTCTTGTATCTTGTCTGCAGAGCCAATAAAGCTGAGTACTTACCAACCGATGGGTCCTTGACAACAAGCGTTCATAGATTTCTCTTCCTGCTTGCATGATGGGCACGAACAGGAAGTCAAGCAATTGCAGTACTTTGCGCTGAGTCATCTGGGATCTGAAAAATCTGATTCGTCGTGACGGTCGTTATCGTGCACAGCGCTAAAAGTCATTCGTGTGAACACGTTCATGTACACACATCGTGAGATCATGGAAAGGACCACTTGTTGCTCAAAAAATTGCTGGTCATTGGGAAAATCACGTGGTGGGTACGGCCTTAAAGGGGAACTGAAGAGAGAGCTATATGGAGGCTGTCATGTTTATTTCCTTTTAATCAATACCAGTTGCCTGGCAGCCCTGCTGGTCTATTTCTCTGCAGTAGTATCTGATTAAAACCAGAAACTAGCATGCAGCTAGTCTTGTCAGATCAGACTTATAAGTCTGAACCACTGAAACACCTGATCTGCTGCATGCTTGTTCAGGGGCTATGGCTAATAGTATTAGAGGCAGAGGATCAGCAGGGCTGCAAGGCAACTGGTATTGTCTAAAAGGAAATAAACATGACAGCCTCCATATACCTCTCTCTTCAGTTCCCCTTTAAGACAGGAGATGTGCAGTAAAGAGAAACTACATGACATAGAGTAATCCCACTGTATTTTGCTTTGTTTGGGTAGATAATAGAAAGTTAATATAAGTAACAGGTGGAGGGAATCTTCACACTTTTGCAGGTAAAACAGACATTGATGAAATCTCTTCAGGAAAGAAAGACATTAGCAAAAATCTGCATTATGTTCTAACCATTTTTTTTTTTTGTCTAATACAAATCGTTTTGGTTCCGACTTTGTCCCTGTTGATGGGTGTTCTTCACTTCTTGTTGCTGATGACAGAAGAAGTGAAGGGAATCTGAGTGACATTGCCTGCTTTGCTGAAACTGTAGTGACAGCCTGAAAAATGATAGCAAGTGACCTTAACCAAATATGGTTGCTTTACAGAGGACTCATGGACAGTGGTTCTGCCAATCAAAGCTACTAGCCACCTACCCTGTGTACAGGAGGAGAATGGGAGGACTGATAACTCAAAATAGGCAACTGCTATGTTCCACAGGGATCATTTGCTGACATTCAGCCTGATTCACAAAGCGGTGATAACTCAGTTATCACGCCTAAAAGACTTTAGGCATGATAACCTTTGCACTGCTGAGTTAGCACCGCTTTGTGCTGATTATCGCGCGCAAAGTCCCGCGCGCAAAGTTAGTCCCATAGGTCCTAATGGGCACTGCGCGCGAAGTGCGGTGCGAGTTTTGCGCGCGGAAAATTCGCGCGAGTTTTTTCTTATCATGCCTAAACTGAGTTTAGGCGTGATAAAGGGCTTTTCACTGGCGTGCTAACTGTTAGCACCGCTTTGTGAATCAGGCCAATTGTATTGTTGAGAAAAGTGATATAAGATCATGGAAAATAAACATCCCTCAGTGGTGCCCCTGCCACAGAGCAAGTGAATGAACTTATAATCAGGGCTGTGGAGTCAGTACAAAAATCATCCGACTCTGACTCCTCAGTTCATGAAACCTCCGACTGACTCCAGGTACCCAAAATGGCTCCGACTTCTTGACTCCCAACTCCTTGGACTAATACGTACAAGGGCTGAGGATTTGGTACAAAAATCATCCGACTCTGACTACTCAGTTTAAGAAACCACCAACTCCGACCTCAGGTACCCAAAATTACTTCGACTCCCCGAGTCGAACTCAGACTCCACAGCCCTGCTTATAATTGCATAGGTAAAAACAAATTATACCTGGATTGTTGCATACACTTTTTCACTGTCCACTGTGGTTAATTCACACTGCAAGTGATTCCTGGCACTTGGTAAAGCTTTTGAGATCAAGACTAATGCTAAAACAAAGCCATTTCACGCTATGAACTTGGTGCTGACTTCTCTGAAAACCCTGATGCAGGCAATGTAATGGCGCTAGTGACTAGTGATTGTAGCAACATAGGTGTCTGTGGAAAATGCCTGTCAATGCTAGTGAAGTTACTAACAGCATTACTTGGCACCTGCTAAAAGCGCTAGCCAGTGCTAGTCATTGCCTGCTAAAAACAGCCTGGCAGTGCTTGTAAAGCACCAGTTAGCATACATTAAAACTGCCAGTTAGTGCCAAACAACTGCTGTAAAAGTCCCAGTCAGTACTTTTTCTGGATTTCCAGTGTAAATGAGCCAAAAAATCATGCTGCAGGAATGATGGTGGTGCTGACTATTGATATTGATGGAACATGCCTGCCAGCACCAGTAAAATCACTAGCAGGCATCAGTCAGTGCCTCTTAGCACTAGTCAGCACCAGTCCACAACTTCTAAAAGCACCAGTCAACGCCTGCTAAACATGTCTGTCAACACCTGCTAAAAGTGCCAGTCAGCCCCAAGCCTCCTGTAAAAGAAGCAGGTGACTAGCTTTTTTCAGCTCTTCCATTGTAAACGAGCTCTCCTTTAGGCAGTCAATTAAGAGATAAATATGGATTTATCTCTAGATTTTATTTATGTTTGTGGTCAGCCTGTAAGAATCAAGCTGTAATCTCATTGGTTTCTTTTTAAAGAAAAAAAAATATACCAGTTTCCAGTCAACTATAATTATCTAGTTACTGTTCATTTTGATGTTGGCAAATTTACAAATTGATGGTTTCTGTGTTTCTAAATTATTTGCGTTCTATTTATTGTGCCGCTAATTAAATGGTTATAGCCATGACACTCAAGTTTACAGCAGTAGATGTATGACTAGAGGCACCCTCAGTGACACTGAAGCAGATAAACAAAATTCTTTATTTATTTGTTTGGGAAGAAGAGTAAGGAAATGTGAATACAGTAGAGTCCCAGTTATCCGCAAACCAACTAACCAGCAGTCTCAACCAATCACAACAAATTGCTGGCAGTACTTAAAGGAGAGGGAAGGCTCTGGGTCCTATAGAGCCTCCCTGTTCCTTCTACGGACCCCACGTTCCAGCGCTGGATCCCCCATTAGCAGTCTCTGACTGGAAGCTTTTGCAATATTCGGGAGCCCAAATGCCACCAAAAACAGCCGCTCCGTACTGCGAGTGTGCGAAAATGCATGCTCATGCATTTGCAGTAAGTTGCTCCATCTGCCTCTTGAGACATTTAACTTCCTTATCCTTAACAGGAGTGGATTGAGTGGCAGCTTCTGATGCCTTCCGCCACAACCTGATTGGGGAGGGTGGTGAGCTTTAGCCTCTCCCAGAATGCACTGTCTCACTGCCGAACCTAAAAAGATGGACTGCAGTTATCAGCAACAGTCATTTGACCACCACTATTTACATTGCAATTTAGGTGCAATATTTAGGGTTGTTTTTAAAATAATCAATGAATGTTAATGTAGTAGGAGGCCATAAGAGCAATAAAACATTTGGCTGGACAGGGGCATTAAATGCGACTCTGTGGATTGCAGTATATTTGTAGGTAGAAGGAGTTTTCCATTTTTCACCAGTGACACATTCTGGAAATGTGAATGTAGCTCGAACTTGACATTATTTAAACAATAAATTCCCATTGAAAACAATAAAAACTGCTAAAATGGTGTTCCATGTGTGTAATTTAGAGCTTTACTACACCCTGTAAAACTGATGGATGCAACATGCTTACTCCATTTCAGCTGGGTCTACTAACGCAGGTCAGATTGCAGGTCATAATATGTTGAGTAGCCATGTAACATGCCACCAGCAGAGCTCTAAACTGCACATCAAGTCTGTGTTATAAGATCTCGGTGAATCTCTGCAGACCACCAAACCTCAATGAATCTTCATAGAGCTTCAAACCTTATTGAAAGTGTGTTGAGTAACATACTGGGTATTTTAGTGAAACGCTGTAAAATTATGTGGTGAATGCTTCTGCTGTCTGTGCAGCAAGGAAACTCCTTTGGACATAATTGCACTTCCCAGTGCTCCAGCATCCTCAATATGCCGGCAGCATATGTCTTATTCATTTAAATCGGGTAGTTCAAAAAGCTGCCTAATAAAACAAATATTTTTTTTTTAGTTCTCGTAAGAGCTAGGTAGAGGTATCCTTGCATACATTGGCCTCAATTCACTAAGCTTATCTCCTGTCTTTTAAAACGTTTCTAAAGTTGTTACCATGGTGATAAGGCATGTAGTATTCAGGGAACATTTTACCTCAGGAAAACCTAAAGTTAACTCTTCTGTCTTTAAGTTAACTCTCCAATCCTTAAAATAACTCGAGTTAAAGACAGGCTGTTAATTAACTGTGTGTGAAAATAACTACAGAGGAGGTAACTTAACTACAGAGGAGGTAACTTAACTACAGGGGAGGTAACTTAACTACAGAAGAGGTAACGTAAGGAATGAAGAGATAAGATAACTCTCTCACTGTGTGGAGGTAAGTTTTCTCTTGCATTATTATCTCCAGCATGATCTTAGTGAATTGAGGCCAATGTGAGTGAATTGGAAACCTCGTCAAAATTCCCCATTCACAGTGTTTTTCATTTTTTAGTGGTTTGCATTATTATTATTATTATTATTAATTTACGGTACATAAGGTTTACATTTTCCACAGAGCTTGACAGAGTGTAGTACGTATCACTAACCATCTCTCGGGAGAGCCCACAATCTAATTCCTCCTTTATTTTATTATAATGTAGTATTTTTATAGCACCAACATCTTCCACAGCACTGTACAGTGTATATAGTCTTGTAACTTAACTGTTTATCAGAGGGGCTCACAATCTAATCCCCACCATAGTCATGTGTCCATCATAGTCTAGGACCAATTATAGGGGGAAGTCAATTAACTTAGCTGGCCAGCATCTTTTGTATAGATCCTTTCCAGGGGGTGCATTTGTCAAGAATAAGGAAATATGGAGAATCCCCCGCCAAATCTGCCAGATTTGAATTTCTTACTGTAAGTGACAGCAACGTAAGAGAAAAGCAATTTATCGTGCATTTTGCTATGGGAAAACTACTGATTATGCATGTGTATTTTAAATTAGCAATTTTTTTCTCTATAGTGGTCCTTTAAAGGAAACCTAAACCCAAAAAAATGAGTTTCACTTACCTGGGGCTTGTACCAGCCCGATGCAACCATCCTGTACCTAAAACCGCGTCAAAATCCATTTTTAGGCGTTACGGGTGCAATGCGTAAAATTTTACGCATTGCATTCGTAACGCGGAAAAATGTACGCGTTAATGTCCGCGATAGCTTCCTGCATCAGCGGGAATGCATAAAAAGGTACGCATGGCGGCCGGCAAAAACAAAACTAGCTGGCAGCGGGGGACCGGAAGAGCCATGAGTGACTGCGAGGGCACAGGATGGCTGCATGGGGCTGGTAGAAGCCCCAGGTAAGTGAAACTCCTTTTTTTCGGTTTAGGTTTCTTTTAAGGGTAAGTGCATGCTTTAATTTGCTGTGTTGGCATGGTTTAATATGTTGGCACCATAAAAATACAGGAAAAAAATAATATGCCTAGGACAGTAGTAGTCCAAAATACCCATGATCATAACCACATTTTATGTTTTCTAGCATGGCATAAGGAAAATCACATCCCTGTAGCGATTGATATTAGGTTTGTTCAGACATTGAGCAGGCCTAGCTGAGTTGCCAGTAAACTGATTTTTTCTTTCATTGTTCTGCTTAGGTAGCTGCTGTTATTGTGGATGTTTTGTTATGCCCCAACTCTGTTATAGAAGCACTAAATTACTTGAGATAAATAAATCAGCTATGTCTCTAGAGTAATTTTCTGCTCTGAACCCTGTGCACATATGAAGGTGCGACAACAGCGCTGTTGTTCCTAATCTTAAATACTGCAATTTTTAGCCTGCAATAAATATCTGCTCAGCGAGCCGTGCTATCGTATTTCAGGAGAGGCATGTCAACAGGTCCAACCGGCAAGAAGATGTGCATGTGGGACCAATAGAATCAAATTGTTTATGAAGGAAAGATTGGATTTCTCTAGTAATACTGTTGAGGCTCCCAGTTTAAAATAAAGGAGGGGGTGGGAGCTCTTTTATTTCTGTATGTTGTTATAACTTGGAGCTGGAAGTTTACTTAAACTGATAACTTATAGCTGAAAAAGGAGGAAGAGTGTCCCAGCCAAGAGCAGCTTTGCAATTTGAAATGCTGAGATACTCATAACAGCTTGCTGGGAGGCCAACGGCTGAAATATAAGAGACCAAAATGTTGTGGTTTGAAATGCTTGATCACCCTACGAAAGATCATTACAGAAAGTGCTGCAAGATGTGTCATATAATGCTTATTGTGCTCCTAGCTTTGCTTTGGCATCCACATTTAAAGGGGCTCTATAGCAAATTACCGGTAGGTCATTTTAAATTAAGAGAAATCATGAAACATATATTAACAGAGGTGCCTGGCTCTTCTACTGACCACATATACTATTGCTCCGTTGTTATTGCCTGATGAAGCGGGAACAAACCTGCAAAACGCATTGCATTGTCCCCGGAATATGTTACTAAACTTATTGTATTTGACAAAAACATTGGCAATTTTTGTGTCTGCTTGAAGGAGGTAAGTCCACTACTGCCTCCTCATGTTTTAAACTTTTTAGATACTTTTATCGCCTCTGTATCCATACTACGCATGAAACATGAATGTAGGGGAAGTATTAAAAAAAAATTAAAAAATGAACCTAATCAGTGGGCATTCCGTCACCTGTGTAACCTTCCTGGCGGTAAGCCCGAGCTGAGCTCGGGCTATGCCGCGCAGGAAGATATCTCAGCCCCTGGTGGGGCGATTTGCACACTTTAAACTGCTGTACGCGCAGCTAGCACTTTGCTAGCCGCGCGTACAGCTCGATCGCCGCCACTCTGCGGCGATCGCCCACACGCAGCGGCGCAAGAGGGCCCCCCCCCCCCCCCCGCCAGAGCCCTGCGCTGCCCGGACCAATGAGTTCCGGGCAGCGCTATGGGCTGGATCGGAGACGTCTGACGTCCATGACGTCATTCCGATCGTCGCCATGGCGACAGGAGAAGCCAAACAGGGGAGCGCGTTATATACGCGTTCCCCTGTTTGCTTTTGATGCCGGCGACGATCGCACTAGAGGGACACATGCGCCCTCTAGTGGTGTTTCATGTAGCTACCACTCTGGTAGCTTTACATGAAACAAACAAACAAAAAAAAAAAAAAAGGATTTGTGGCAAAAAAAATTAACCGCCAGGAGGGTTAATTAGCGACGGAAATGCAGATCAGCTCACTCACTTGTAGGGGCCACAACTGTCATTTTTTAAATACACTTCTCTCACTACAAAGATGTAGCAGGAACGGTGGTACTTTCCTTTTTACCAGAGCTCCCTCGCACCACTGCTGAAGTTCTGTTATTATTCTATTAAAGAGGAGCTGTTAGGTATAGGGTCTCAGAGAAAAAAAACACATATATCAGTAGATTAATACTGGCTGTACTTACATTACATATGCATTGCACTGTCCACGTTTGGATTTCAGAGATTTTTTATATAGTATTTGCAGAGATTTATGCTCCTGACAGTTCATGGCAGGTTCCATCTTTGATTGTCTGTGTCTGAAGCCAATCGTGATATCCTCCCTTACCCTGCTTCCTGGTTTAGTATTCATTAGCCCGCCCAACTCCCAGCCCTTAGACACTCCCACCAGTATCGTCAGCTCTGTCAGTCTGGGGCAGGGATGCGGGCATATCGCCGCCGATCGGTCAGTCCCGGGGGGGGGGGGGGTGCGGGCATTGCCGCCAATCTATCAGTCGGGGTAGGGGGGCATCTGTGCGGGCATTGCCACCGGTCTGTCAGTCCGGGGGGGGGGGGGAAGGTTGTGCGGCATCGCCGCCGATCTGTCAGTCTGGGGGGGGGGAGGTGAAGGCTTATCGGCGCCAATCTGTCAGTCGTGGGGGGGTTGTGCAGGCATTGCCGCCGATCTGTCAGTCGGGGTGGGGGGTGGGTGCTGGCTTTGCTGGCGATCTATCAGTCCGGGAGGGGGGTGCGGTCATCGATCTGTCAGAGTCCGGGGGGGGGGTGGGCATTGCCGCCGATCTGGCGGGGGGGGGGGGGGCGAGCATTGCCGCCCCCTAGTCAGTCCGGGGGAAGGGGGTGCGGGCATGTCGCCGCCAATCTGTCAGTGGGGGGGAGTGCGGGCATTGCCACCAATCTGTCACTCTGCGGGGGGGCTGTCACAACAGAAGCGTAGGAGAGGAAACCAGGAGGGATAGAGGAAGCAGCCGATCAGGCTGCAGTAAACAATTAGGGCGGGATAGGGAATTGAATGGGAGGACCAGGGAGGGCAGTGGAAAGAAGAAAAAAACCCTCCCAGCATGCTCTGCAACATCTGTTATGCGGCCTCCCTAGCAGCCTGGGGAAAAAGATTATTGCTATTCAGCCGACAAAAAAGTAAGCTAGATTTCTAACTTTAGTATTGCATGTTTGGCTTCCTTCCAAACTGTTTAAAATAGAGATTTAAATTAGCTTTTTTTGCCTAATGCTGGGCATAGACAGTTCGTTTTATATTATCAATCGAGCCGCTGATGGCTCTATTGATAATATTCATCCTGTCCGATCACCGCGGTGGGTCGATACCGCGCTCGATCCCCGCGGGCGGACAATGGTAAAAACGAAACGCTGATAAGGAAGTGCCCGCGGGGACGAGCAGGGATCGATACGCGCGGATGAGCGGTGACGCGCCGGCATCGAGCCGCTGGCTCCATACCGGCGCATAAACGAACAGTCTATGCCCAGCATAACAATTACTCTTTAAAGTGAAACCGAGAAGAGAAGTTAGGCTGCTAGTAAGAGCAGCGTAGCTGGGTAGAGTAACTTTGTCAGTGGCTGGAAGTAGCTCTGGATGGTAGGAATCTACCATATTCTCCTAAATCCTTGTGGGATGTCATTTTTATTGGCCCCATTAGTGAGTGAGTGAGCTGATCTATATCTCCATTGTTAATAACACATGTGGCGTAATGTCCACTGATGATGTGAGTAATGTGACGGCTCTGCTTATTTTTTTTTTTTTTTTAATACTAATACTACGTACTTGTTTTATTATTTCTTTTAATTCAAAATGACCAAATTTGCTATATTACCCCTTTGAGTGACCCTAAAGAGTGATAACGGGTTAAAAAGTCAAGTGTCATTGTAACCAGTCATGCCATTACAGATAGCCTTACGTGGGATTTAAGGCAAATATAAAACCTACCTTTTAGTTGCATTCATTATTCACAAACCTTAATTCACATACTGCTTATTAGGTAGTCACATCAGTGTTATTTATTATTATTTAGTATTTATATAGTGCCGACATTTTCCGCAGCACTGTATATTGTCTTGTCACTTTACTGCCCCTCAGAGGAGCTCACAATCTAATCCCTTCCATAGTCATAAGTTTATGTATGTATAGTGTAGTGTATGTATCGTAGTCTACGGTTTTAGGGGAAGCCAATCAACTTATTTTTTTTGTTATCTTTACATAAACTTGCCAGAAGTCTGTGCGTACCAGAAATCAGGCAGAACCAGTAGTGCTGTGGGGCAAGCACTGCTGCATGGTTACAGACTGTCCTATTAACATGTTAAAGGCACTGTGGGCAGAGGTTGGTGAGATGGGCTTTCTGGGGGTACAGCTTAGAGAGGACAGCACTATAATGGTGATACTGTAATTATCAATGGTCTAGTGAATTTTACTAGAATACAACCACTGGCAGGGAAACTGCACAGATGTAGGTTCTGAATAGCGGTGTCCTCTTCAGGCTAATAAATATGGTGGAGTGTTCAGAACTAAAATAGGGTTGCAGATATTTTAGCAGAATTCTAACGAATATTAGCAGGCTCTTGGTTGGGACTACTGCTGTTCGTGTTACATCATCCTGCTGTTCAGGGGCTGGCCAGTATTGAGGTCTCTGCAGTAAAACTTTGTGGTGCAGGAGGTGACAAGTGTGTGGGCTCACAGGACCAGATTTCTGGAAAGACTACCAAGGCCCGGGCCTTGGGTGGCTGCTGGCCAAAGGGCGGCTGGGCATAGGAGAGGGATTGCTGCATATGGAAGAAGAGGCTGAAAATGGAATACAAAGATTGCAAATAAGGAGCAACACATGGAAATAGGGAGCTGCTGCCCGAGGGACCTCTATAGAACTGAAGGAGGCTGCTGGATGTGAATGTTAGACATGGAAGAGGGTGCTGTGCAAGGAATAGGAGGGGGTGCTGCACATGAAAGGGAAGCTGCACAAAAGTTGGCCTAGGGGCGTAAAAAGTATAAATCCGGCCTTGTTGTCTCATGACCAGATTAGTTAAAAAGTGACAAATTTGACATCACACAACAGTAATTATGGGTGCATACACATCTTTATTGCATGTTACAACGTAATTGAAGATGATTTATCTCATCAGCAGGCCCGGATTTACCTCACAGGAGCGTATAGGCACTGATATCCTGGCACCTTAGACTTCACTCTCCATGAAACTACACCCTACACCAAACTGCACCGCAAGTGTGCTGGCTGTCCCAGCTGCCACTGCTCCCTTACTTCCCTTGCCTGTCATAGGTATCTACAGGTGCCCCTTAGTATTAGGTAGCCAGAAGTACCCTCAATATTAAGTAGCTACAGGTGCCCCCAAGTATTAGGTAGCTAGAGGAATCTCTGTATTAAGTAACTAGAGGTGCCCTCAAGTATTAGGTAGCTAGAGGTTCCCCCGAATGAAGGGAGATCTGGTTAGTGAAATGCTAAGACCTGGGTGAGTAAACTCTTATTTAAAGAGACACTGAAGTGAAAAAAAAAAATTATGATATAATGAATTGGTTGTGTAGTACGGATAATTACTAGAACATTAGTAGCAAAGAAAATATTCTCATATTTTTAGCAAAGAAAATATTCTCATATTTTTATTTTCAGTTGTATAGTGTTTTTTATAACATTGCATCATTCTCTAATATTTGCAGTTTACACACTACTCAGCATTCTAAATTCTTTTACAGAGCAGGCCAGTGAACTATTGACCTGTCCTTTGGAGAAAGAAAATACAGTGCCAGACATTTGAGATAATAAGCTTCAGAATACAGAGCTCTCTGCGACTTTGAAAGTCATGGAGCTCAATGGCTCTTTTGCATAGATAGCAACTGGAGATTCTTAACTCTTCCTGTACTGAAAAACAATATTAGACTTATGTCTGTGCTCCTAATGTTTTATTTCTTAGCAGTGCCTACAGTGCATTATGGTAAATCCTGCCCTTCTCATCAGTATAGGAAATCCTGGAAGCAATGAAATCTAAATGAGCTAAAGATCTGAATAGGAAACTTTACTTATGATATGTTAAATAAAGCAATCTATGAAACTGTGTTCTGCATATGAAGGAGCATGTTATGATAAGGGATGTTAGTGTGAAAGCTCTGACTTTGGGGGATTGCTGTGAGTATGTGCTGGTAAGTACTCTAGCAGAACTGCTGGTTGGCAAACCATATTGTGTCCTCATTAGCAAGCAAAGTGCTCTAAATGCCAACTTACATCATATATGCCTTAAAAGGATCCAGAATAACTTTATGTGGTATCCTCAGTTTACCTGTCATAAATCCTACATTCCCTAATGTCAGAGCTGCAGATATCTAATAACTGTATCTTTTGTGCAAGGGAAAAAACCCTCTTTTTAATGTAATTAAATATTTGTTATTACTGTAAAGGATAAATACTTACTGTGTACCGGTAATTAAAGCCAGTTTGGTGGAAAGGCATTCCTGACCTAGTGTTTGTCAGCAGTAGAGTCAGTGCTCCAGGCTTGAAATTCCTGTGTATGGTATGTGATAAATCACAGCACCTAAATACAGAAATAGGATATGATCTGCGCCGTCCCAGTAAAGCACACAAAAGCACATTGTTGGGGTTGAGTGAGGAAGATGATGCTAGCAGGGAACAGTCTGCCAGGCAGGTTAGGAGACAAAAAGGAATAAACCCGTATTGTATTCAGAGGATGTGGTTGGAATTGCAAAATAAATAGATTTTTCAAATTACTGTACTTTTAGTGAAAGTATGGTACATGTAGGAACCACATGACTGATATAATACAGCTTCATACAGACATATGAGGAGTCTTGCCCGGCAGGGATTGGGGTCGATGCCTCAGGCGACAGTACGAGGCCAAGGCTGTAAAGATGTGTCACTTACCTCCAGGCTAGCGGCATGTTCTGTTGCTATGCAGCAGAAAGGAGGGCCGATTGAGCGGCATGTAACTAATGAGAGCTGGCGGGGTAAGGAGAAGAACAATACCCTCAGCCAGCTCTCTGCCAAGATGATCTGCCGGGCAGACCACTGGCCAAGGCACTGAAAGGGATCAGAAGCTGCTGTACACACTCGATTTTCGGCAGAGGCGGCCCCGATCGGTTGCCTTGGCAATAGACCCTCTAGTACAGGGATGTCAAACTCCAGTCCTCAAGGGCCGAAGTCCTTACACACAGAGATGGGGTTTCGAGTAGAAAGCCTCTCGAATTCGAAATTGTAATGAAGTCCGTTGGGCTCATATGCGTATTACTCCACTCACACGCGACCTATGGGATGCATTTCCTCCTTCAAGTGAGAAGAAGGAAGTGCAGTAGTGAGTTGTGGAACGTGTCCCATAGGTTGCATGCGAGTGGAGTGATGCACATAGGAGCCCGATGGACTTCTGGGTAAGTAACCCTTCGTCTCCCATGCTCACACCTGCCTTAATCAACCATTTCAATTTTCGAATTCGAGTGGCTTTCTACTTGAAAGCCCATCTCTGCTTACACATTTTTGGCAGAGCTCAAAATAATTAATGGGACTGAATTAGGAAAGCATGTGTACAGAACTGTAATGTGCAATCCTTTTGCTTTGACAGCTGTTTTGGCATGATGTCATTGCCAGTCAGAAATTTCCTGATGAGGCATATTTAAATTTGTCATTATTTTTGGACCAATAGGAAGTCTCAGGGAAAATGTAAACATCCTGTTGCTGGGGCTCCCTTACATCCGGTGCATACATACCTCCAATTTTGATTTGCCAATCACTGACCAATTTTACCATCTCCATGTAGTATGAGGGACAACGGACTTTGACTGCTATAATAAGATTGTGCAGGTAAGCTCTCATACTACATGAAAGTGATAAAATTGGCCAATCATTGGTCAATCAAAATTGGATGTATATACCAGGCTTAAAGAGAAACCGTGACCAAGAATTGAACTTCATCCCAGTCAATAGCTGATACCCCTTTTCCATGAGAAGTCTATTCCTTTTCACAAATGGATCACCAGGGGGCTCTGTATGGCTGATATTGTGGTGAGACCCCTCCCACAGAAAGCTGTGAGGACCATGGTACTCCTGCCAGTTTCCTGTCTGTGAACCTTGTTGCATTGTGGGAAATAACTGTTTACAACTGTTTCCAACTGCCAAAAAAGCAAGCAGCATCTACTTCCACTCACATCACCTGCCAGCAGTAAAAATGTGATAAATGTCAGAATTTAAATCAGGGACAGGAAAGATTTTACAATGGGCAAACACTGACTAAATCATTTATACATAATTATTGTAAAAATGAAGCACTTTTTTATTACATTATTTTCACTGGAGTTCCTCTTTAAGTACTGTATAATTACTCTAAAGCCTGGTACACACATCCACTTTTGTTTAGCCAATCACTGGCCAATTTTACCACCTCCATGTAGTATTAGAGCTTACGTACACAACCTTCATAGTATTCCACATCTGTTGGCCATCATACTACACGGAATTGGTAAAATTGGCCAATCAATATTGGATTTGTGAGCCTTTTACACACTTTCAATTATGATTAGCCAAATACCAACCAACTTTACCACCTCCATAGAGCATGATGGTTACCTACTCACTTTGCTCATAGTATTCAATAGCTGTTGACCATCCTACTACATGCAGGTGGTAAAATTGGTCAGTGATTGGCCAGTCATAATTGAAAGTGTGTACCAGGCTTAAGACTTTAAAATATGGAGAAAGAAGACAGAGGCTAAATGATATTGCCTAATGGAGCTGAGTTTGCTGTGCTTTACATAATGAATCACTTATGTGTAGCTGCTGTAGCCGAGCATGCACAGAATTATCACCCTCGAAAATGAGAAAGCCCAGCCAAAAGCGCTGGCCTGTTATGGAAAAGAAGAGTGAAGCCAGCTGGTTTGTGAATCAGAATTGTATAATAAGCTGATATCTGCTGAGAGCGGCTGGATACAGTTACAGACCTGATCTGCATGTTTAGCTTTTAACATTTATTTAGCTTAATATTTCTAGTTAACGTCTCTGTCTCCGAGGATTCGCTGTCAGCTGTGATGTGAAGAGAATGCTACAGGACTGATAGGGGTGGGGGTAATAACCTTCCCAATGTCAGCATTCAATAGTCATGCTTAACTTAATAATGCAGGTCAAAGGGCAATGGTGTGTCATGTGTCACAACACACTGCAGTCAGTCCGGCTACAGCAGTCTATAAGTACATACACTATACAATGTGTTTAATAGATTAGACATTAGATTTCATATTAAATTGAATCTACTGAAAATTATGCTATTTACGATTGACAGCATGATCGAATTATCAATCGATTATTGATTGGACATGCGGGTTCGTTTCCTGATCAATGCGAGCAGGTGCACAAGAGGAAGGGGTGGCTGCAGTGCATGACTGAGGTTCCCAATGCTTTGTACTTCATTGGACAGTTCAGGAGGAACGGTACCTGATTGATTATTGTTGGTTACAACATTTTGCATATTGTTATTTCTATAAAAAAAAAAAACCCGTACATTACCGCCATGAAGCTGTCGTTTTCCTGCAAAATTTTTGAGCTAAAACTTGTGGGATCGGCTTATCTGCAAGTGACAGGCCTATGTGCAGGGTTACCAACAGGACTATGTGCGGGATTACCTTAATGCGGAACTGAAAAAGATTTAAAAACAAACTGTTTCACTTACCTGGGGCTTCTGTAAGCTCCCAGCAGCTGTCCTGTCCCGCGCCGGTCCTCCACGATCCTCCGTTCTCCTGCTGCCAGCTACTTTCGGTTTTGCCCCCCGGCCAGTGCGCCTGTGCGGCTCTGGCCATGCGTATCTTCTACTCATTCCAGTCTGCAATAGCGCTAGTGCAGATGGGAACGCATAAAAAGGATACGCTTGTGGCACCTCGATTTGCAAGTTGAGAAATGAAACATAGCGGCGGCGGGAGAACGGAGGATCATGGAGGACCGGCACAGGACAAGACGGCTGCTGGGGGCTTGCAGAAGCCCCAGTTAGGTGAAACACTTTGTTTTTAAATCCTCTTCAATTCCACTTTAAGCAGATTACACACTGGAAGCCTACCCGTATCCATAGCCACCTCTCCTTGCTTGTATCCCCTGCAGCTTTGCAACTCATCATGAGGGCTTTGGGACTTCACCACAGTCTCTTGACAGTGAGCCTGAAGCCTGAACGGTGAGTTCCGAAGCTGCAGGGAGACACGAGGACTGGAGTGAGGAGAGGTAGCTATAATTTCCAGCATGCTTGCAGCATTAACATGCTCCCAATGTGTATGGGGAGCTAGGGTGTGACATTGGGGGCCTATCGGTGGGCCAAAAGTGGAGGTCAGCTTATCCATGTATGGGGTTATCCACGGTGATATATGGTACTCTGGGCCTGATGCTGTAAAGAGAGGCATTTCCACTTGGCTTTTTCACTTCAAACACCTAATTAGGTTCAGTAGAATTTTACTTGTTCAGATAAGAACCTGATATTTAAATTGAAAATAGGGGCGGTGAACTATTATTCGTGCATCAGACCCTTTGTAAGATTAGCCCTCTTGTATTCAGAGCTCTAACTATAGTGTTTTGTTTCAATAGAATATACAGCATGCTGATGTATTTAACCACTTCAGGACCACAGTCTTTTCGCCCCTTAACCACCCTGGCGTTCTATTAAGATCGCCAGGGCAGCTGCATGAGGGTTTTTTTTAAATTAAAAAAAAACTATTTCATGCAGCCAACTGAAAGTTGGCTGCATGAAAGCCCACTAGATGGCGCTCCGGAGGCGTTCTTCTGATCGCCCCTGGCGGCCAAAAGTAACACGGAAGGCCGCAATGAGCGGCCTTCCGTGTTTTGTTTACTACGTCGCCATGGCGACGAGCGGAGTGACGTCATGGACGTCAGCCGACGTCCTGACGTCTGCCGCCTCCGATCCAGCCCTTAGCGCTGGCCGGAACTATTTGTTCCGGCTGCGCAGGGCTCAGGCGGCTGGGGGGACCCTCTTTCGCCGCTGCTCGCGTGTGCTGCTCTTTATTTGATCAAAATCGGCCCAGCAGGGCCTGAGCGGCACCCTCTGGCGGTAATGAACGAGCTGAGCTCGTCCATACCGCTAAGGTGGTTAAGGACCAGAGCCTTTTTATCCATTCAGACCACTGCAGCTTTCACGGTTTAATGCTCGGTCATACAACCTACCACCTAAATGAATTTTACCTCCTTTTCTTGTCACTAATACAGATTTCTTTTGATGCTATTTGATTGCTCCTGCGAGTTTTACTTTTTATTATATTCATCAAAAAAGACATGAATTTTGGCAAAAAAATGATTTTTTTAACTTTCTGTGCTGACATTTTTCAAATAAAGTAAAATTTCTGTATACATGCAGCGCGAAAAATGTGGACAAACATGTTTTTGATTAAAAAAAACCCCATTCAGTGTATATTTATTGGTTTGGGTAAAAGTTATAGCGTTTACAAACTATGGTGCCAAAAGTGAATTTTCCCATTTTCAAGCATCTCTGACTTTTCTGCGCACCTGTCAGGTTTCATGAGGGGCTAAAATTCCAGGATAGTACAAATACCCCCCAAATGACCCCATTTTGGAAAGAAGACATCCCAAAGTATTCAGTGAGAGGCATGGTGAGTTCATAGAAGATTTTATTTTTTGTCACAAGTTAGCGGAAAATGACACTTTCTGACAAAAAAAAGAAAAAAAAAAGTTTCCATTTCTTCTAACTTGCAACAAAAAAAAATGAAATCTGCCACGGACTCACTATGCTCCTCTCTGAATACCTTGAAGTGTCTACTTTCCAAAATGGGGTCATTTGTGGGGTGTGTTCACTGTCCTGGCATTTTGGGGGGTGCCTAATTGTAAGCACCCCTGTAAAGCCTAAAGATGCTCATTGGACTTTTGGCCCCTTAGCGCAGTTAGGCTGCAAAAAAGTGCCACACATGTGGTATTGCCGTACTCAGGAGAAGTAGTATAATGTGTTTTGGGGTGTATTTTTACACATACCCATGCTGGGTGGGAGAAATATCTCCATAAATGACAATTGTTTTATTTTTTTTACACACAATTGTCTATTTATAGAGATATTTCTGCCACTCAGCATGGGTATGTGGAAAAATACACCCCAAAACACATTATACTACTTCTCCTGAGTACGGCGATACCACATGTGTGGCACTTTTTTGCACCCTAACTGCGCTAAGGGGCCCAAAGTTCAATGAGTACCTTTAGGATTTCACAGGTCATTTTGAGAAATTTCGTTTCAAGACTACTCCTCGCGGTTTAGGGCCCCTAAAATGCCAGGACAGTATAGGAACCCCACAAATTACCCCATTTTAGAAAGAAGACACCCCAAGGTATTCCGTTAGGAGGATGGTGAGTTCATAGGTTTTTTTTTTTTGTCACAAGTTAGCGGAAATTGATTTTAATTGTTTTTTTTCACAAAGTGTCATTTTCCGCTAACTTATGACAAAAAATAAAATCTTCTATGAACTCACCATACTCCTAACGGAATACCTTGGGGTGTCTTCTTTCTAAAATGGGGTCATTTGTAGGGTTCCTATACTGCCCTGGCATTTTAGGGGCCCTAAACCGTGAGGAGTAGTCTTGAAACCAAATGTCGCAAAATGACCTGTGAAATCCTAAAGGTACTCATTGGACTTTGGGCCTCTTAGCGCACTTAGGGTGCAAAAAAGTGCCACACATGTGGTACCGCCGTACTCAGGAGAAGTAGTATAATGTGTTTTGGGGTGTATTTTTACACATACCCATGCTGGGTGGGAGAAATATCTCTGTAAATGACAATTGTTTGATTTTTTTTTACACACAATTGTCCTTTTACAGAGAGATTTCTCCCACCCAGCATGGGTATGTGTAAAAATACACCCCAAAACACAATATACTACTTCTTCTGAGTACGGCGATACCACATGTGTGACACTTTTTTGCAACCTAGGTGCGCTAAGGGGCCTAACGTCCTATTCACAGGTCATTTTGAGGCCTTTGGATTCTAGACTACTGCTCACGGTTTAGGGCCCCTTAAATGCCAGGGCAGTATAGGAACCCCACAAGTGACCCCAATTTAGAAAGAAGACACCCCAAGGTATTCTGTTAGGAGTATGGTGAGTTCATAGAAGATTTTTTTTTTTGTCACAAGTTAGCGGAAAATGACACTTTGTGAAAAAAAAAACAATACATATCAATTTCCGCTAACTTGTGACAAAAAATAAAATCTTCTATGAACTCATCATACACCTAACAGAATACCTTGGGGTGTCTTCTTTCTAAAATGGGGTCACTTGTGGGGTTCCTATACTGCCCTGGCATTTTACGGGCCCAAAACTGTGAGTAGTCTGGAAACCAAATTTCTCAAAATGACTGATCAGGGGTATAAGCATCTGCAAATTTTGATGACAGGTGGTCTATGAGGGGGCAAATTTTGTGGAACCGGTCATAAGCAGGGTGGCCTCTTAGATGACAGGATGTTTTGGGCCTGATCTGATGGATAGGAGTGCTAGGGGGTGACAGGAGGTGATTGATGGGTGTCTCAGGGGGCGGTTAGAGGGGAAAATAGATGCAATCAATGCACTGGGGAGGTGATCGGAAGGGGGTCTGAGGGGGACCTGAGGGTTTGGCCGAGTGATCAGGAGCCCACACGGGGCAAATTAGGGCCTGATCTGATGGGTAGGTGTGCTAGGGGGTGACAGGAGGTGATTGATGGGTGTCTCAAGGTGTGATTAGAGGGGGGAAATAGATGCAAGCAATGCACTAGCGAGGTGATCAGGGCTGGGGTCTGAGGACGTTCTGAGGTGTGGGAGGGTGATTGGGTGCCCGCAAGGGGCAGATTAGGGTCTAATCTGATGGGTAACCGTGACAGGTGGTGATAGGGGGTGATTGATGGGTAATTAGTGGGTGTTTAGAGGAGAGAAGAGATGTAAACACTGCACTTGGGAGGTGATCTGATGTCGGATCTGCGGGCGATCTATTGGTGTGGGTGGGTGATCAGATTGCCCGCAAGGGGCAGGTTAGGGGCTGATTGATGGGTGGCAGTGACAGGGGGTGATTGATGGGTGGCAGTGACAGGGGGTGATTGATAGGTGATTGACAGGTGATCAGTGGGTTATTACAGGGAATAACAGATGTAAATATTGCACTGGCGAATTGATAAAGGGGGGTCTGAGGGCAATCTGAGCGTGTGGACGGGTGATTGGGTGCCCGCAAGGGGTAGATTAGGGTCTAATCTGATGGGTAACAGTGACAGGTGGTGATAGGGGGTGATTGATAGGTGATTGATGGGTAATTAGTGGGTGTTTAGAGGAGAGAATAGATGTAAACAATGGATTTGGGAGGTGATCTGATGTCGGATCTGCGGGCGATCTATTGGTGTGGGTGGGTGATCAGATTGCCCGCAAGGGGCAGGTTAGGGGCTGATTGATGGGTGGCAGTGACAGGGGGTGATTGATGGGTGGCAGTGACAGGGGGTGATTGATAGGTGATTGACAGGTGATCAGTGGGTTATTACAGGGAATAACAGATGTAAATATTGCACTGGCGAATTGATAAAGGGGGGTCTGAGGGCAATCTGAGCGTGTGGACGGGTGATTGGGTGCCCGCAAGGGGTAGATTAGGGTCTAATCTGATGGGTAACAGTGACAGGTGGTGATAGGGGGTGATTGATAGGTGATTGATGGGTAATTAGTGGGTGTTTAGAGGAGAGAATAGATGTAAACAATGGATTTGGGAGGTGATCTGATGTCGGATCTGCGGGCGATCTATTGGTGTGGGTGGGTGATCAGATTGCCCGCAAGGGGCAGGTTAGGGGCTGATTGATGGGTAGCAGAGACAGGGGGTGATTGACTGGTGATTGACGGGTGATTGACAGGTGATCAGGGGGGATAGATGCATACAGTACACGGGGGGAGGGGTCTGGGGGGGGGGTCTGGGGAGAATCTGAGGGGTGGGGGGGTGATCAGGAGGGGGCAGTGGGCAGGGGGGGGGATAAAAAAAAAAATAGCGTTGACAGATAGTGACAGGGAGTGATTGATGGGTGATTAGGGGGGTGACTGGGTGCAAACAGTGGTCTGGGGGGTGGGCAGGGGGGGGTCTGAGGGGTGCTGTGGGCGATCAGGGGGCAGGGGGGGGGAAATCAGTGTGCTTGGGTGCAGACTAGGGTGGCTGCAGCCTGCCCTGGTGGTCCCTCGGACACTGGGACCACCAGGGCAGGAGGCAGCCAGTATAATAGGCTTTGTATACATTACAAAGCCTATTATACTATTTCCATGCGGCGATCCGGGTGCTAGTAACCCGCCGGCGCTTCCGAACGGCCGGCGGGTTACTACGAGCGGTGGGCGGAGCCAGTCCCCGGCGGCTGATCGCGTCACGAATGACGCGATCGCCGCATAGCCACCCACGCAGCCGCCCCCGCCGATGGGCGTATTGCGGTCGTTTGGGCCCGGTCTTTGCCGCCGCCCATCGGCTGGGGGCGGTCGTTAAGTGGTTAATTCACAAGGTGATCTTAAAGAGAAACTCCAACCAAGAATTTAACTTTATCCCAATCTGTAGCTGATACCCCCTTTTACATGAGAAATCTATTCATTTTCACAAACAGACCATCGGGGGAGCTGTAAGGCTCATATTGTGGTGAAACCCCTCCCTCAAAGAAATTCAGAGTACCTACTCTTGGCAGTTTCCTGTCTGTGAACCTTTTCTGCATTGTGGGAAATAGCTGTTCACAGCTGTTTCCAACTGCAAAAAAAACATGCAGCAGCTACATCACCTGCCAATAGTAAGTAATGTCACCATGTAATAAATGTCGGAATGTAAATCAGGGATTTAAAAGATTTTACAAAGGGCAAACACTGACTAAATCATTTATATATAATTATTGTAAAAATGAAGCACTTTTTTATTACATTATTTTCACTGGAGTTCCTCTTTAAGCTGGCGGTCACAATTGTCTGTTTCTCTTTCTGCATACTGTTTGAGGAGTACAGAGAGACCTGAGTCAGTAAAACACAAAATTAGATTAGTTTTTAACCAGAATTATTGCTGCTGGCATTATAACGCCCATATAATGTATATATTCTATTGTAGGCACTGTTTTAGTATTTGCAGAGGAAGTACTCAGCAGTTTTGCTGCAGTGGCTTTTGTAGCATTTAGAATGCCATTAGTAGAGACAGACATGACCTTGGAGACCTCTTCCCTTTCCTCCATGAAAAAGGCATTCAGTAGCAAGTGCTCCTCTGATCTTTTGACAACTGTAATCTGGATTGCCATACTTAGCAGAGAAGATGTGTGGATACACATACTCACTAATGAAGACTGAAATGACTAAAGGAAAAGCCATTTATGGGCTAATCTAATATGTTACCTCTTGAACAGATTAGCTGCATGTTACAGGTTCAGACTTGATGTCATTCCCCAGCAGTCTCGACTGCATCCAAACCTAAAAGTTGGAAATAGCGTTTCTGATCCAGTAAAATGGTTAAATTGAGAAAAAAAACCTGGCTATGGAAGCAAGCAGAACGGGTTGTTTTAAATGTTATTTAATTGGAAAAGTTAAAAGAGTGAGACCCAGAAATGCCATTCAGATTGGGAATCCTTTGAAGGTTGAGTACAGTGTTGAATTTGGGGGTTGGGAATGCACTGGTTAGATTGTGAGGAGGGGCCATATAATAAAGAACTAAAAGCAGAAAAATGGGCTTTAATTTTCAGTTTTTCTTCTTCAGAATTCTCTTTACATTGCAACAGAAAATTTACCTGGGAACCAGTGACAGTGTCACTCGTTCCTAATGAGCTCTTTGGATGGACATTTTAAGTATACACTTCAGACTGCTCGTTTCAGCGCCAAAAGTAACCAAAATGCTGTCCACATGACCTGTGTGTCTCTCACAGGGGGCGTCCTTTATATCTTCGTTCAGATGTGTGGGCTACTCTTGTACTCCGATTTGGGTATTCTAGGATAAGGTAAGGAAAGATGAAGCCAGCTCAGACTCACTTCTGGAGGTTAATCTAGATAGAGAAGGGGTGATGGAATCTCTGATCTTCTCCTTCACCCAAGCTGAACATTTGGAGTAATGGTCACTTGACCTTGAAAAGAGACAAAAGAAGGGTCGATGCCCAATATTGTGTAATATACTCAACACTGGGATTATAATTAGAAAAAAAACTGAGGTACTCACAAACCAGGGTTGCAAGATGCAACCACCTTCTGCGCGTGTGGAGAACACCTGTACAACACTCAGGTTTTCGAGTAAATCTCCCTCTTAGCGGTCACTCTCTCTAAAAAAAAGTAGATTAGGGAGAGAGGCTCATCCCTCCTAGGGATGGTAATATACCCTCCTAGGGAGGGCAATATAACAATACTGTGCTAAATGAATAGCAGTGCCCTGAGTTTCTATACTGCAATTCGTTTGGCACAGTTTTGACCTGAGGAAGTGAGCATTACACTCACGAAACGCGTTGTCTGAATTGTGCAATAAAGTACTGTGTTTTTCAACATAAAGGCCTCAATTCACTAAGATCATGCTGAAGATAATAAGGCAAGAGAAAACTTACCTCCACACAGTGAGAGAGTTATCTTATCTCTTCATTCCTTAAGTTACCTCCTCTGTAGTTAAGTTACCTCGTCTGTAGTTATTTTCACACGCAGTTAATTAACAGCCTGTCTTTAACTTTAGAATTCTGGAGTTAAAGCTAAAGCTAAACCGCCGCTATCCCGCGGCTTAACGGGGGTCCCTGATCCCCCAAATCCCCTCCGTAATGCGGGGGAGCGCTTCCTGGTTGGGGCAGGGCTAACCGCCGCAGCCCTGCCCCACGCGCGTCTGTCAGCGCGTATCTCCGCCTCTCCCCCGCCCCTCTCAGTCTTCCTTCACTGAGAGGGGCGGGGGAGAGGCGGCGATGCGCCGCTGACAGACGCGACTGGAGGCAGGGCTGCAGCCGTTAGCCCTGCTTCCAGGAGCGACCAAGCCTGCGACCAAGTGTCGCAGTGGGGGGTTTGGGGGTGAAGGGACCCCCGTTTAGCGGCGCGTATGCGGCGGTTTAGCAGGGGCACACGTGCCCCTGCTAACTATGAGCTCTGAAGCGAGATTTATTCTCGCTTCAGAGTCTCTTTAAAGTCAGAAGAGTTAACTTTAGGTTTGCCTGAGGTAAAATGTTTCCTGAATACTACATGCCTCATCACCATGGTGATAACTCTAGAAACGTTATTAAAGACAGGAGATAAGCATAGTGAATTGAGGCCAAAGTCTAGACACCTTATTGAGGTAAGATACCTCTTTTATTTCTATTGTTGTGATATTCATATCCATAATACACAATCCTGGGTACCTCTCCATCCAGTTTCTCTACTCAAGTTGAAGTTTGGGGACGGAACATAGCATAAAACATGCCTATAGCAATTTTCAGACAATTATGGCATCTGATTGAAACAGTTACATGTAATCATAGGCTGTTTGATTTATGCCGGGCCATATTAAAGGCTGTATGGTCTCATTTCTGCAACTAGATATGCCATTGACTCCCAGAAATAAAAGATAATTCCACTGATTTGTTGAGTGAAAGAATGCAGAAATGTTGTGTTGTAGCATGGAATGTGACCATAATAATAGCATTAAACTTCAGAATTTACATTTGGTGCAAATAGGAAGTCAAAGCTGTGTGGCTTTCTCAAGAGGCTGGCTGCTGCCAGGAAAGTCACGGATTGCTACATTTGAGGAAGGCATTATATAAATATATAATTAGATGAAGGGAAAATCCTGTTCGGGTGTGTAATCTACAATTGGAAGGCCATTTTCAAAAGTTACCTCTGCTTAGCTGAGCAGGAGAAACATAGCCTGTGAACAGAATGTAATTCTAAATTGAATTTTTAGAAACTTTCACATCTTGTCTTGCCTCAGCTACTCCACTAGGATGGGATGTGATGTACTCTTCATCTTGCATGTAGAAACTTGGTGTTTGAGGATCCACTATTGAAGCATACCTATTGAAATGTACATAGAAGTGGCTTTGTGCACACCAGGGGCGTTGCAAGGATCTGAGACGATCCGGGGCAGCTTAAAGGACAACTGAGGTGACATGTGACATGATGAGATAGACATGTGTATGTACTGTTGGACTGGGTCAGACTATAGCATAACCCTCACTGATAAGTAATTACAGCCATAAAATACTTTCCTGTCAGTAAATGGTTTCTGAGAGCAGGAAAGAGATAAAAAGTTAAATAATTCATAGATTAGAAATCTGGCATACTTCAATGAAGGTGTCATTGAGCAGAGACAATGAAACAGTAAAAACTTAAAAAATAGATTTAAATATAAAATAAAACTGTGGGATATCTTAAAATGTCATTTTTAGGATAAGGAGGACAGATACAATTGTTTTTCTCATCAGATTATTTTCACATTGGATGTCCTTTAACATACCTCATAGTAAGCACCCCAAGTCCCCCCAGCATAGAAAAAAGTTACCTCTAAAAGAAAGATAAATAGTCTAGCCCCTTATTTACTATTAGGCACCACACTTCAGGCATGCAACCCCCCTTCTTCAGCTGTACGAGTGCAGAGCTTCCATCTACTTCCTTCTCCACGTGGTATGCGCCACTTATAGTAGAGGCTTCCCAACCTGGTGATGCAGCTGTGTAGCTAGTATGGGCAGTGTGCACCATTTGTGGTAGGAAGAAGACAGAAGCTCTGCACTCATACAGACATGGGGCAGTGGATCAGGAATGTCCACCTCCCAGCAAGCTGTCGCTCATGGTCAGTCTCTGAGGTCTGCCAGACACTTTGGGAGAGGGGAATCTGGACAAACGGGGACAGTGGCAGAGGTTCAGAGCAACTAGCCCCTTACCTTTTTGCCTAATGATGCCACTGTTGCACACAGCAATATACTCTCTATGACCAAGCCATGACTAACAGCCATAGTCACAAGTAAAAGGCATAATACATGGGTACAAGAGATCTTAAAAAATGAACAGTGCTAGAAAAACATTTGTGGTTGGATTGAGTCTTTACGGTAACTGATTCACACGGAAAGAACAATAACCTGGACCCATCCACTCCCAGCTACTGATCACTGCTTATTTGCCAGTAAATAACTGATAGAAGAGTGTTGCATAACTGCTGGTTTGCCATAAAACTAGTCCCTGTCTGCTCCTTACTGTGAAGGGGTAGAGAGAACTACCAGTATACCTAATGATAGGAATTGTGTGGTAAGTAAGTACCAACCACTCAAACCATGAAGAGTCAAAGTTGCAGTCAGGACAATTTTAGGGTGATGTTAATCAGGTCTATATTCTCTTCAAACTTGGAGAGATTAATTGGCCCACTTGTGTAACCAAGAATAGGAAGTTAGGTAGAACTTACCAAATGGTATTGCCAGCAGCTATAGTGAGGAAGGGCTAAAATGTTTGTCAAGTGTTACTGTAGTCTCTGTCCCTACTGAGATTCCCACGCTATGCAAAATTGTAAGAAAAAAGATTTGTTGGAAGTTACATTTTGATGTACAGTACAGTGATCTGCTAATGATCCAGGTGCTTTGCCCTGATCACTGCTCCATATGAAGTGTTTGGCCAGCATTTATACATCCCGAGCCAGATTCATGTTTATCATTATAAGGTTGTTGGAAACTCCGAAAAAAGGAGATATCTACTGTTAATGTTTTTTATTGTGTTCATATTCACTAGAATGTTTGAAGAAAGTCATAATGATAACTCTGTGTGTATGTGGATAAGTAGCACAGTTCCCTGTTGTGTATAAAAAAAGTTAGAAAGCAATACTAATTGGATTAAAGTCATCCTTTTCAACAGCAGGGAATGATTTGTCAGTGTTTTTTTTTCTTCCTGCCAGCAAAGGCTCCTCTGAAGGCACCAGACTCTACCTTGTGCTAAAGTCAGTGGGAGTAGTAGAGCTTTATGGCTCCAGAAGTAAAATGTGAATAGTGCTGTAATTTCTCTGTTCCAATTAAATAGCATATCACTTGAAATGATGTGCTTTTCTCTAAACCATTCATTTTTTTTATGCTGACCTACCCTATCCAACTGGATTTAGCTACGGTTCATCAATTGGAGTGACTAGAGAGTGGGGTACATGTCCCTGTAGCTTTGTTCTCCATGCATACGAATGATATGGTTGTTAGCTGACTTAGCTGGTTATGGTCTCATTGGGAAATAAGGACTACTGTCGCGAAAAACTGTAAAATGCGTGTAAACATATACAAATGAGAAGTATTTTTCTTCCAGAGTAAAATGAGCCATAAATGACTTTTCTTCTATGTTGCTGTCACTTACAGTAGGTAGTAGAAATCTGACAGAACTGACAGGTTTTGGACTACTCCATCTCTCCACAGGGGATTCTCAGCTTGGCCTTTATTCTTTATAAAGACACTCCCTGAAAAAGATTTGTACAGATTTATACAAAGATGCTGGCCAGCCTCCCTGTTCACTGCGCACTTTTTTGGTATTTGGACAGAGAAACTGCCACTCACTAAATGCTTTTGAAAATAAACAAAACCCTGAGAATCCCTCTATGAGGAAATGGGCCAGTCGAAAACCTGTCGGTTCTGTTTTCTGATTTCTACTACCTACTGTAAGTGACAGCAACATAGGAGAAAAGTATTTTATGGCTCATTTTACTCTGGAAGAAATGTACTTCTTATTTGTATGTGTTTACTTGTATTTTAAATTTTACAGTTTTCGCGATAGCGGTCCTTTAACCTCCTTGCCGGTTACCCCGATCTCAGCTCGGGGTAACCTGCGCAGGAGGATTTCTCAGGCCCCGCTGGGCCGATTTTCACAATTTTTTGCACGCAGCTAGCACTTTGCTAGCTGCGTGCATATTTCGCTCGCCGCCGATTCCCCCTCAAGACCCCTTGCGCAGCCTGGCCAATCAGTGCCAGGCAGCGCTGAGGGGTGGATCGGGATTCCCTCTGACATCACGTCATCCCGCCCCGTCGCCATGGCGACGGGGGAACCCCAGCAGGAAATCCCGTTCTGATCGGGATTTCCTGCTTTCAGAGAGCGCCGGCGGCGATCGGGTTAGGTAGGGGGATGCCGCTTGTCAGCGGCTGTCATGTAGCAAGCCCTGGTTAAAAAAAAAAAATTTAAAACTGCTGCGCCGCCCCCTTGCCGACACAATTGGACCGGCAAGGGGGTTAACTTGTTGAGTAATGGGTTGCCTCTGCAGATTCTTTTCGATCTTGGAGAAATATGGATATTGCTTTCTTATCACTATTCTTTTGGTTGGTATGAGGGATACTTGCCTAATACATAAGCATGCTTCCTGGCCAAAATAATATATGATTATGTTGCTATTTTCAGAGCAGTGGTGCAGCTGTCAGATTTTCTGCTCACCGTTTTATGTTTGTTGTGACTAAGCCAGTGGGGCTCAGACCATACAGTGAGACAGTAGTGGGTTTCTCATGTGCATGTACCTCTGAGACTTCATTTCCTGCACTGTCACTACTATACATCCTGCACTCTACTTTTGTGGGCTTCACCAAACAACAGAGCATTGTTTACATTACTCCCTATGACCTAATTTTCTCTCAATGTTTTACAAGGGTCACGTGAAGGGGTCTACAGTATCGTGTTGCATTATTTAATTTAGACCACATCCTATGTATTGATTTTAAATAATCACAGTGCTTAAAGGTACAGTTTGTGAAGCCTCAGATGAAGTGAAAGTTTCGTAGTCATGAGATGCAGGTCAGGCCTCTTTACGATTGAGACTGATGTTTTTATGCACTTACAGTATATGTTGGACTTACGGTAAGTACATGTATGTTGGATTACATTTTAACCTTACAATCTACTTGCCCCTGGCCCTCCCATATGTGCGCAGAGAAATCTGGAGGGCTGGATTATCTTGGCAGAGTGCAGACTAAGGGCATTGTTCCTTACCCTCCCACTCAGTCATGCACCACGCACCATGTCCTGTAAGCTAGCAACATATCTGTACAACACTCGGCCCTGAACTATGTTCAAGCCATCGAGTCCCAGCGGGTGGCAGTACTCATGGGTGTACTCACCCTTAGAGCATGAATATGTACCGGTAATTGTCTTCCCTTAATAAAAACAATAACTGGTAAATAAAAGGGGTTGATTGCCAAAGTAGATATTAGAATAGAGATGGCTCCTGCTGCTATTCTGAATTTATGAAACTGTTGGCCCAGATCAGAAATTTATCTGTAGCGCCCTCCACGGGGGATTCAGAGATTACATTACTTGTGCAGACTCTGAACACCATGTACATTAAGTACCCACTGGCAGATTACCGCCAGATGGATCGGGAAGCTCCGCCGACGAACAATCATTCCTTGATCTATCTGGCCAAATCTGCAAGTGTTTTTTGCGCGGTCAGAAACAAACAATCGTGTAAACGATCATTTATACAATTGCGGCAAAACCTGCAAAATTCAATGAGGATCGGGACAATCCTATATGACTTAATCGGACAAGTCGGTTGTTTGAACAATCGCTGAAGGTGGCATGCATCGTTAAACATCATTTAATTAATTTCCGTTAAACAGTGTTGCATAATATCATGAAAAAAATTGTTCATCAGAAAATCACTTAGTAAGTATTTGCCTTAAGTTCAATGCAGACGATTATGGGTTGAATGAGTAGTGTTTGGAAGTGCCCCTTTGTGTTACTACTTTGTGGAGAGATGTACAAATTGTAAAGGCGTGTACACGTGCAAGATCAATGTCGCCCTGGGCGGAAAAAGTACCCAATTGCAGGGTCGAGGCAGACAGACACGTCACTAGTGCGCAGGTTAGCGACGTGTGTTGTTGCCATGTGGGGGTGCGGAAGGCCAACAGAGCAACGTGAGAGTGACATCATGCGGGAGCCGGATGATTTGGAAGAACAATGCTTTCAATTATAGCTTGGCCAAGCGATCCACCAGGACAGATCACTGGTCAAGAGGGGTCGGGGGCACACACACGCTGGATTCTCAGCAGAGGCAGTCGTTATCTTAAAGGAAATGTCAGGCAAAATGATCATATTTAAGCTCTACTTACCTGGGGCTTCCTCCAGCCCATTGCAGCCGACATGTCCCTCGCAGCAGCTCCGCTCCCAGCAACCTCCCCGGGGTCCCCGCGGGTGCAGAGGCTGGCCTTGTGAGGTCATCCTTTACTACATCTGTGCAAGCGCTGTTGTCCATCAAGTCCACGTTGTTCGGAGTGTACTGCACAGGCGCGGTGCTCTCGCAGGCGCAGTAGAGGACAACCTCGCGAGGTCGGCCTCTGTACCAGCGTGGACCCTGGGCCGGCAGCTGAGAGCTGCGCCGTGGGATGTGTCGGCTGCAAGGGGCTGGAGGAAGCCCCGGGTAAGTAGAGCTTGAATGTGATAATTTTTCCTGACATTTCCTTTAAGTGAAGGTATTGGGAATCACAGATGGATTGTAAATCGTTTTCCTCTGTTCCACGTGAAGAGGTGGCATTTCCTCAGTCACGGTTGCAGATCACTGTACAGTTTTGCTGAACTTCCACATTCCAGACAGTTGACTTATGATAATTTGCACAGAGAAGTAGCTGCAGCGATACTCTCCCCTGGCACCCAGCTCAGCAGTGATGAAGTGTCTGCTTTTTCTGGAATAGTTTTCGCATACGTAAACTGTCACATTTCTTTCCTCTTTTGCTTGACCAACCGAATCCCTGGGTTTTTGATGGGCTTTAATGAGGAAACAAAAGTAAATGTGTTATTTTCCTTCCCCCTTCTAATGTGAGCATCCGGATAGCACTCGTATGAGCACTTGAGCTGACTCTTCCTAGCCATGTGTTTCCTGCCGCTGACGCGATGCTTGTAGGTGAATGGAGGCAGGTATGAATTGCTCATCTGTATTCCGTACAGTAAGTAACCATAGACAGGCCAAAAATATGCATTTTTATAACTATCATGGACCAGCAGCGCTTAGTCTCCCGCTTAGCTATACATATTTACTTTGGTACAATCTGCTCCAGTGTTCTTAATCATTGCTATATAATATGTATTCCTTGGTCAGTTTCACCTCAAAATAACATTGTCATGCAAGAAAGTATTATTTGCATTTAGATCTAACTGGTACTGAGCGGAAAACCCTGTACCATTTTATTTAGGAGATAACTTTTCATCTTCTGCTTAAAATAACTTTTCAACACTCAGCAATTGAAAAAGTACCAAAAGTAGGTGAAAAGGTACTGTCAAAATTATTCTGAGTATCTTTTTGCTTGCTGGTGGCTTAAAAGGAATTTTATTATTATTATTGATTTATAAAGTGCCAACATATTACGTGTCGCTGTACAAAGTAAGAAACAAACATGGGGTACAAAACAATACAGACAATGGTGTACAATATAAAACATACACAATTGGTACAAAATACAGAATTGGTCATTACAGTGACAAAAGTAGCATGATTAATAAAATATATAGCAAATTCTAAGATACAAAAGGAGAGAGAGCCCTGCCCTTGCGAGGTTACAATCTACAGGAATAGAGAAGGGACCAAGAGATGGGGTAGTATACAATATCTATACCTAGTGGCAGTGCGTTTTTAGGTTATCTAGTAAGGAGTACAACTTGGTCAGAGGGGAATGGCCTAAGTTAGAGTGTATGCTTGTTGGAAAAAGTGAGTTTTGAGGGAGCGTTAAAAGATTTGAAAGGTTGGCGAGTGACGGATGTGTTGTAGCAGGGGATTCCAGAGGAGGGGTGAACCACGTGCAATATTTTGTATACGTGAATGTGAATAGGTGATTCTAGAAGAGGACAAAAGAAGGTTGTGTGCAGATCTGGGAAGGTGTGAAAATATCACCTAGGAGAAAACTTAGGAGGAAAAGTGAACTGAATGAGGGCCAGCGTTCTTAAAGGGAACCAGAGAGGAACGGGGGGGTGAAAAAAGAAAAAGATTTTATACATACCTGGGGCTTCTTCCAGCCCCATAAGCCTGAATTGCTCCCACGCCGCTGTCCTCAGCTTCCTGGATCCGCCGGTACCGGGCCCGTCACTTCCGGCGGACGCGGCCAATTGTCCGCATCACAGGGGCTCCCTCCATACATGTACGCATGCGGCTGCGCAGTTAGCAGCCACATGCGTATCTGTATGGGGAGAGCACCCTGTGATGCGGAGAATTGGCCGCGTCCGCCGGCCGACTTGCCGACTCGCGGCAATGACGAGACCCGGTGGCGGCGGATCCAGGCAGCGGAGGACGGCGGCGTGGGAGCGATCCGTGCGTATGGGGCTGGAGGAAGCCCCAGGTATGTATATTGCATCCTCTCTGGTTCCCTTTAAAGGGTAAGTACATCCAGATTTATTTTTATGGTTAATGATAGTCTGGTTGGTTTCTCATTTGCTTATTAACGTTTCTCTTGGCAAGCCAGTAATGAAGTCACTTTGCCATAATTCTTATCTTCTTCTCTACCGAACAAGGAAGGTACATTTATCTGCACACCTGTCTTGTTCATCTAATGCCTAACCAAGCACTTAGGGCTAGTCCACACTAGGTCCGGAAACGTATCCGTGGCTGCGTTTTTTCAGCCCTGATGAAAAACGGAGTCCCGGATACTAATGTTAAAAATAGCAGCTGTCCTCACCCAAGAAAAAAACTGATCCGTCTGCGTTTGCAGGGACCCGTTCTCAAAACCTGAACGGAAGGTCCGGATCTGCTGCATTTTCACACAACTGATCAGGACCCTGATACACGCAGGGGTAGTGAAAAGCAATGAGAAAACGCAACTCCATCTCCACAGGCAAAATAGCACCAAAAACGAATGAAAAAACGGATAGCCTGAACTTTATTATTGGCCCAAAAAATCCTCCCACTACCTTCCTAATGGCAGAGACGTTTTCTGTCTGTGTTTTGGGGTAAAAAACTGAACGAAAACTGATGCACTTTTTATGAAAATTGATCAGTTTGCAGTCTGGTGGTACTTCCCCTGATCCCGGACTGCAGTGTCCGTCCTGCAACCGTGCCTAGTGTGGACCTAGCCTTACCGTATATACTCAAATATAAGTCAACCCCGTGTATAAGTCGACTCCAATATTTGACCCTCTTAGGCTGGAATTTTTATTGACTTAACCACTTCACCACTGAGGGGTTTTACCCCCTGAACACCAGAGCAATTTTCACCTTTCAGCGCTCCATCCATTCATTCGTCTATAACTTTATTATTACTTATCGCAATGAAATGAACTATATCTTGTTTTTTTCGCCACCAATTAGGCTTTCTTTAGGTGGGACATTATGCCAAGAATTATTTTATTCTTAATGTGTTTTAATGGGAAAATAGGAAAAAATGTGGGAAAAAATATTATTTTTCAGTTTTCGGCCATTGTAGTTTTTAAATAATGCATGCTACTGTAATTAACCATTTCACAACTGAGGGGTTTTACCCCTGTAACACCAGCGCTATTTTTACCTTTCAGCGCTGCCTCCATTCTAGTATTTATGTACTATGATTGGTTATGGGGACTGGAGAGTCCCCATAACCAATCATTGTACTGCAGAGCCGGGGTGTGTGCGCGCGCGGGTCGCGGGGGCGCACGATCGCGCGCTGCACATTTGTTTACATTACATTGTTTTGAATGAAGACGGCTTCTGTTTAAAGCCGTCTTCATTCTACTCGCAATCGGCGAGGCTAAATGGATTTAGGAACGCTCGTTCCTAACATCCAATTAGTCACCTGCTGTGCGGGCTGGCTGGAGTGTGCGCGAGAGTTCCCCGCCCACTCCCAGCCAGTAAATAAACAAGTGCGCCTTTCTCCATCCCTGGGGGTGAAGCGGTGCGCAGAGGGACGGAGAAATTTAGCACTGGGGGGGTGAAGTGGTTAAAACCCATGAAATGTATTTGCTCATTTTTCCCGGTTATAAAACCGTTTAAATTATGTCCCTATCACAATGTTTGGCGCCAATATTTTATTTGGAAATAAAGGTGCATTTTTTTCAGTTTTGCGTCCATCCCTAATTACAAGCCTGTAGTTTATAAAGTAACAGTGTTATACCCTCTTGACATAAATATTTAAAAAGTTCAGTCCCTAAGGTAACTATTTTGTTTATTTTTTTTATTGTATTTATTTATTTATTTTTTTAAATAACAAAAAAAATAAAAATTGGGGAGTGTGGGAGGTAATGAGTTAATTTATTGTGTAATACAATGTATTTGTATGTGTAAAATACTTTAGGGTGTAGTTTACTATTTGGCCACAAGATGGCCACAGTGAGTCTGTTTACATGCGACCGGACGCTTACAGGAAGCAGTAGGAGGCTGGGAGAATCACAATGATCGCGCTGTTTCTAATAGAAGCAGCGGATCATTGCGGGGGCTTAGATCAACGAACGGAATTGGATTTTCCCGTTCATTGATCTCCGGGTGAGCGGGAGGCGGCGTGCACGAGCGGCGGGTGCGCGCGCACGAGCTGCGGGAGCGCGGACAGCGGCGGAAGGTACGGATTTCTCCGTCCCTGGGGGTTAAAGGATGCAAAAAGGGACGGAGAAATTCGTACCGCCGGGGGTAAAGTGGTTAAGTATAAGTCTACACAGCAAGGTTAATGGCTGCACTTGGGGACCAGAAAAAATTAAAGGACAACTGAAGTGAGAGGTATATGGAGGCTGCCATATTTATTTCCTTTTAAGCAATACCGGTTGCCTTGCTGTCCTGCTGATCTATTTGCCTGAAGTAATGTCCGAATCATACACCTGAAACAAGCATGCAGGTAATCTTGTCAGATCTGACAATAATATCAGAAACACCTGATCTGCTGCATGCTTGTTCAGGGTATATGGCTAAAAGTATTAGAGGCAGAGGATCAGCAGGATAACCAGGCAACTGGTATTGCTTAAAAGGAAATAAATATGGCAGCCTCCATGTCTCTCTTGCTTCAGTTTTCCTTCAGCAGCTGCACTTGAGGACCAGGAGTGGTTAATGACTGCACTGCATACAGTATTGCAGCTATTAAACCCTCCCGTCCATTAAGTGCAGCTAATAGCTCCTCCAGGCCCCCAAGTGCAGCAATTATTCACTCCCCTTCCTGCAGCCCCCCCCCCCCCCCCCCCCCCCATCCCCTGCCACCCCTTTCAGACCTGTTTTCTTGACATTTCCTTTATCAAGGAAGTGTCACCACTGGGTAAATTGCTGCAGATGGGAATGTCACTAATAGTACACACATTACTCAGTGTGCTCAATGTTGCCCATGACTCATGTATAAGTTGATCCCTATACTTTTTTTAGTGAGTCAGACCTAAATTTCTAGACTTATATTCGAGTATTTACACCATATTTATTTAAATGGTGCTAACATCTTCTTCAGCAATTAACAGAATACATAGTCAAGTCTCTAACTGGATCTCATAGAAACTCACAATCTAGTCATATTTTAAAAAAGCATTAGACAGCTAAATGTTGAGATATTGAGTTGATAGTCGCTTTTTCGAATTGTCTTCTCTGCCAAAACACTTCTAATGCTGTCCAACCAATGCTACTATTCAGGTAGCATTACTCAGCCCAGACACACAGCATTGCAAGGAACTTGACCTTGCAATTCCTTTCTGCAGTCTAAGATATGGAACCAGGGCCTGGTCAGGAGAGTGCGTAACCTGCTAAATAGGTTGTAGAGAATAGCAGCTACTGTATTGTATTATTATTATTATTAATATTATTATTATTGTTTCTCCTCCAAGGAAGCCTACAGGCCAGCCTGTGTAACACAGCTGAGTCTGGCTGGGTTGAGCATTGTATTACAGTCTGTGCACTGCTGGCAGAGGATTACTGGAAACAAGTATAAAGAGCTTGCAGCTTTTTGAATTAGCTGCATTGAACCCCCTGTCCAGGCAAAGTTTTATTAAAGTAATGGCTCCCTCCATCTCTGACTACAGTAACATTGTAAGTTTAAGTGTTTTAAAATGGTGGGTAATGACCACCATTGGTTGGGAGCATGACATGCCCCCCTCCTGTTTCCTAATTGGAAGGGGTGGTAAACAGAAGCTTAACCATGCCTTCTCTCCCAAGAGCCAGTGCGGCATGGCCATGCCCAAGAGCAGCAGTCACATGACTACCACTGTTTTCTAAGAACTAAGGTACCATAGTTAGCTGTCCCCCTCCACTTAAGTTAATAGTGCTTCCCCAGGGCCCCTGCAGAGTTGTGGCAGAGGAACATACTCACCTGTCTGACCTTCCTGCACTCCTTCCTGTCTGTGTCCTCATGTCTTTATCCTCGTTGGTGCGCCCTCTCATGACCCGGTGGCATGTACCTGGATATTTTATTACCGTATATCCCTTTCCTGTTTTAAAGAGTTCAACTACCTTTTCCTGTTGATCATTTGACATTTCTTTTACTTTACCAATGACTGGATGGAAGATGCAAGGGCCTATCAGGAGTCCAAAAACTCATTGACCTTTTATATACGCCCACTAATTACAAGCAAACAGATCACAGGTGAAGATGGTTACCATTAATAGCCATTAACCTCCCTGGCATTATGATTATTTCTGGAATTAGGGTCTAAAAGCCATACAATTTTCTCTCAAGCTTTTAGACCCTAAAAGCAAGAAAAAATACATACTACAGAGTGATCTGCAGCAGCCCTTGCATATAACTCACTCAGACTCGGGATTACCGCTCTGAGCTGTGGATTTCCTTCCTGAGCCTGATTTGGGATTACAACTAATGAGGTTAAAACCCATTTGTGTCAAGTTCAGCGTATGTTATCAGGCCAAATCACCAGGGTATGTAAACTTTAAATCAGGGTCATTTGGGTAGTCACAGACAATATCTAGATTTGAAAGGTGAAATAAGCACAGCATAAACGCTAAGCTAGTCTCGCCCATTCTTGTGTCCCATGACACGCTAGAAGCTGGTCACAGAAGTTTGCCATATTCTTTCTTAGTAAGGCTAAATACTATTGCCTGGAGTTATGCTTGAAGTTCCCCTGTGTTTAATTTAGACATCCTGTCATGCAGAATAGTTTTATTTTTGAATTCCTGCGCACCTGCTTGGCCGTTTGAAGTGAACAGAGGGCAATTTTCCTGCTTGATCGCTGCACATGCCCTTTAGTAAATCACCTCTATCCGTGGTGTCTCCTCATCAGTAGCTCTCTGTGAGGACTGCTGCTGGGAAAGGAAGATATCTCTGGTGTCTGAATGAAAACTCTGTTCCAGTCACCGGAATGCAGAGTATGCCTGCTCTGGCTGTAGGTGGATGTTTTCTTTGTGGTTGACGCCTGGAGGTGGCAGTGCCCTCACAATTTGCATTTCTTTCAACAACAGCAGCTTTCATTCACTTCTGATAAAATATTAGTCAGCTGGACCGGAAGCCACTTGTGTTTCTCAATGCTGTAAAAAATGTTCTTTTTTGTTGAGTAACAGCAGCTCCTGTTCTTTTTAAAGCTGCGCTCCAGATACACCTTATAACACTGATGCAATATACATGACAGCTTTTTTTTTTCACTTTGCTGCTGTTTGATAAATAGGCCCCATGAGCTTGGCAGAGGCTAGTCATGGGAGTTGCTTGTAAGGTGAATCAGAAGTATCTCCTACTGGTTTCTACAATTCCTCCTCTCCACCAAATTTTACTGTAAATGTTTTAAAGTGAATGGGAACCGCATTTAAAAAAATTAGGCAGATACTTACCCAAGGAGAGGGAAGGCTCTGGGTCTTATAGAGCCTTCCGGCTCCTCTCCTGGTCCCCTCATTCCAGTACTGGCGCGCCCAGCAGCAGTGTTTGACTAATTTAGTCAAATACTGCTTTACCCGGCCGAAGGAGGCTTCAGAAGCCTTCAGGGAGCCCGAGTGCTCCTGAAGAAGGGCGGCCCTGTACTGCACCTGCGCAAGCACACTCTCTTGCACGCTCACACCTGTGCAGTATGGAGCCGCACATCTTCGGGAGGACACGGCTCCCGAAGACTTCCAAATACCCTTTTGGCGGGGGATTGAAACGGGGGGAGCCAGCACAGGATAGAGGGCACCGAGAGAGGAGACGGAAGGCTCTATACGACCCAGAGCCTTCCCTCTCCTTAGGTAAGTATTTGCTTGATTTTTTTTTAAATGCGGTTCCCATTCACTTTGACCCAGTTTATCATAAAGAAATTGGGATCTTGTCAGTATGTTCAGAACTCTCATTAATGCAGCTGTCCCCTTTCTAATGCCAGATATGAAGAGAGGCAACCTCCCCATCAGTGCCAGCTTTCTACATCTCTGAGTGGCTGATCGTGGCCCCATGACAGGCAATATCAGGAAGTAAAATTACTTATCACTAGGAAGTATATATACATACTTGCTATTACACTATTATTATTGTTTAGTATTTATACAGTGTCAAGATCTTCTGCAATGCTTTACAGAGTATATATAGTCTTGTCACTAACTGTCCCTCACATGAGCTCGCAATCTAATCCCTACTATAGTTGTATGTCCATTGTAGTCTAGGGCCAGTTTAGGGGGAAGCCAATTAACTTTTTTCTGTATGTTTTTGGAATATGGGACGAAACTGGAGCACCAGGAGGAAACCCAAACAGACACAGGGAGGACATACAAACTCTGTGCATATAGTGTCCTGGCTGGAATGTGAACAGGGGTCCCATCAATGCAAGGCGAGAGTGCTGCCTAATACACCACCATGCTGTGAGGATTGTAGAAATTCCCACCCACATTGGCAGTGTTAGGAGCAAAAGTAAGGCCAGTTTTCAGTTTAATTCAATATAGATACAGTAGCTGCGGTTTTATTGTTTTTTGTAAAGTTTGAAAAAAGTAACATGGAAGTTTAAGGGGCTGATATTAAACTGTTAGTGCTGTCACAGAAATAGAACAGTACAGTTTTTGATATGGCTACTCTAAAATCTCACAGCCTATTAAGGCATGGAACTGCACTACAACACTGTTCACAATATATGTGTTGAATGGCAGTCGGGAGATACAGCCACTTCCTGTGACTTTGGTCTTTTCTCAAAACATGGGATTTTCCCTCCCTTCTGCAAACACTGAACTGGCTAGAAAACACCTGACTGAAAATATTTAAAGTGTATCTCCATTACATTGTATGACTTTCAGTACAGCCCAGTTCTGCCAACATCAAACTGGCACATGTAGATTCGGGTAATACTGACTAACTGTACAGTTTTCTTGCAAACTTTCAGAACTTTTCTTCAGGCAATGATACAGAGCTGTCAAAAAATATATTAGGTCAGTGTAAATGGGTCACAGGCCACCTTGATATACAAAGGAGCTTTATTAATATTATCAGGGTGACAGTCATAGATTACTGATGATGCATCAACAATAATTAGACTCACATTCGTCCGCACAGTCATACATGTGCCACAAAAATAGATAGGTGGGGGTCCCTTTTAAGAAACAGTTTATGCATTGCAGCAAGCCACAAAATCAGTTCCTCAGATATTGCTGAGCGATCACAGGCAATATGCTAGCAAAGCCAACTGAAACTTAGTATTAGTGAGCCAAAGCGCAAAAAGATGAATTGCTAAATGAGCCAGTGCACTGGGTGCTCTCACCACACGATCCTCGCACAGTCCTCTCCCTCCTTCAGATGCTGATCTATAGGCCGAGCTGCTCGAGGCTGTCTGCCGCTCGAGGATGGCACGAAACGCGGCCGCTCAAGGCCCAGACGCTGGCTCCGTTGATTATTGTCCGCCGACAGCGCGGTGACGTCACACCTCAGACTCGCTGTTTTGGCTCCGCCCACCTACGTTTTGCATCGTAATTGGATGCTTCCTCAGGGCTGTATCAGAACTGTACAGTGTATCATGCTTTGTTGTCTCTTCCTACATTAAATCGCCCATTAGAAGCTCTTTAGAGCCTGGAAACATCTGCTCCTACCTGCCGGCCCCCTCCATTGGCGCATGGACCTCTATTGATTCTCTATAGCAGTACATGAACAGTGTCACCATCCTCTAGTTCACAGGTGTCAAACTCCAATCCTCGAGGGCCGTATCCATGCAAGTGTTTAGGATGGCCTGAGAAATGGAGAAATGTGTTCTTGATGAATCACAACTTTACTAATTGAGCCCCATCAATTAATTTGAGCTATGTCAAAAAGTGTGAGGACCTCGGGCCTTGGGAGTGAAATTTAATATCCCTGCTCTAGTGGAAATGTAAAAGAGTGTAAAGGAATAACATAGGGAAAGGTTTTGTTGGGGAAAGTGTATACAACAATGGTCTTGGTTATTTTCCTAAGCAGGAGGCAAGAGAAACTCTTTTCCATGTGAACACAGAAACAGTTAAAACCGAACTCTTCTTCACACTACCCAAAACAGAAAACATTTTGACTGATATTCCGGTCAAGTCTTACAAAGGGTTATCAATCTTTCAGAGCCTGCTGGAAACCTGGGTAAAGTTTTCCTGCTCAGAGGAGACTTGGCGTTATGTGCCCACCTTGCTCGTGAGTCATACTATGGCGTTGCTGCAGGGATGTTGGCAGCGGCGATTCTGGTTCTGAGTTTTTGCTCAGCACTTAGATCATTGTATGAACTGAAGTGTTTTGATTATGAAAGCAGAGGCTGGAAGGGGGAGTTAGCTGGTAATATTGTAACTGGATCTGTGGCGTGTTTAAGTGATTGCACGCCACGCGTGGAGTGCACTTTAACAGCTGCAGAGCCGCAGCCCCTGAACGCCCTTACATGTAAGACAATACTCTGGAGTTATTTTGTCGCATTTATGACTAATATCACCTGCTATTAACTACACCCTGATGGCCAGACCTCTCACAGGCATTTCACACAGAACAACTACTAGCACTATAACCTAATCTTAATGAGACAGGTGATGTCATTTCCCTGAGGTTTTCTGGAATTAATTTCATTTTTCTGAGAAGACATAAACCCTACATGGCAGCCAGCGAGAGAGTATGTGGAGAGAAAGTTGCTGCAGGTCTCATTTATTCAGTAGGGAGAGGGAACTTAAAATATGCCACATGAGAAACAGCAGAAAACTAAGAGCTCAGCCTGGTGACTGCTGGCCTCATTGTTACTATATTGGAGATATATACAGTCAGTGAAGCAAGTGGAGGGACTGTTCCTGACATTGCTGTTGTAGTTAGTCTGTGCATTGAGTGTGTTTTTTCAGTCACACCACAATTGGACCAAAAATATAGAGCAAATGAGAGTGAAGGTAGCTCCCTCCCCCTCATGTGTGGTCTCTGAGGAAGTGAACATAGCTTGTGAAACGGTTGTCAGGCCTCCATTGCACCTTTTTGTGTCTGGTAATGGTGAGACCCTTTTGAAGCTCATCTGGTGCCCAGAACTTTTTTTCTGCATTAAAAGCAGAGCGGAGATAATGGTAGCGGAAAACGGCTAAAACGTGATAAGTTAAGGCAGTGGTCCTCAAACTAAGGCCCGCATGTAATGATCGGTGTCAGCACACAGAAAGAATCTGATTATTGGTGAACTGCAGTATTACCAAGAATACAGATATATACCTGATTATTGATGATCTGCAGAATCACCGATAATCCAAGTATAACTAACCTCTGGACACCTATATAGTGTGAGTGTTTGGTGCAACAGTAATGACTTTGAGTAAGACCACCCGAGGAGCAGGTGGTCTTTGGCAGTAAGGGCGATACTGCCTTCTGAGAAGTGCAAAAACCTTCCAGCAGCCTGAGACCTCCAAAGGGGTGGAGTCCAAGGCTGAAGGTAGGAAGGACCTGTGAGTGAGTGACACCTGAAGGTGGATGTCACTAGCAGGTCTGGAGACTATCTCTTAAGGAGAGAGATAGCTCTCAAGGTCGGGCAAGCCAGGTCGGCAACACACGGACAGACAAGGTACAGAGACAGAAGGTTGATTCGGTATCCAAAGGCAGGCAGGGTTGGCAACAGATAATCAGATATGCGTAGGTACCGAATCAGAAAGCAGAGGGATAGTCAGAAAAGCCACAGGTCATAACAGATATCAAACAATGCCTAGTCTTGGGTGTGAGGTCCGTGGTCTCTACACCCTGGAACTAGTCTGGAGTATAATATGATGGTACACAGTATCCCTAGTCTTGAGTGTGAGGTCCGTGGTCTCGACACCCTGGAACTAGTCTGAAGTATAACAGAATGATAACACAAAGTCCCTAATCTTGGGTGTGAGGTCCGTGGTCTCGACACCCTGGAACTAGTCTGAAGTATAACACAATGATACACAAAGTCCCTAATCTTGGGTGTAAGGTCCGTGGTCTCGACACCCTGGAACTAGTCTGAAGTATAACACAATGATAAACAGAAGTAATCTGGGTCAGTGTGAATTCCCAGGTCCTCCTGGTTCTAACACACTGTGAGATCTGACTATGGCCTGAGTGCTTTCACGTAAGTGTTCGCAACGGCAGACAACCTGAGACTGACCAGCAGTAACTATATATAAACAACAAGTGTCAGCACCAAGGCAGAAGGCGACCGCAGCCGAGAAGGACAATGTCCAAAAGTCCACACAAGCAATGAATATATAAAGTCAGCGCAGGTCTATAGTAATACAGCTTTCGTCATTTTCTGGTATACAGGATCTTTGAACAAAAATGTAAAGAAGCAAGGCTTACCAGATTCCAACAACCCACATTATAAGGTTGTAAACGAGTTTGATAGATGGTCCGCAGAACTTTCAAATGGTGTCGTTTCACCAGCGATGTTGCACACCACAGATTCCTCCGGAATATATTAGATATCCTGAGGTCGCAGAGACTCGCCAAAGAGGAGTCGAGTAGAATAGTGACATGAAAGAGATGTACGGCACATCTAAGTGTAAACCGTCTTTATTACATAATAAGTAAAACAATTTAAAAACAAGGATAAAAGAAACTCACATACGGGGCCCGTGCACTGGGAACCCCGAAAAAGTAGCGCGCATAAAATGGTCAATAGAAGACCTCAAATAAAATGGTGCCGCCTGTCGCCTTCCCCCGACATTTTATGCGCGCAACTTTTTCGGGGTTCCCAGTGCACGGGCCCCATATGTGAGTTTCTTTTATCCTTGTTTTTAAATTGTTTTACTTGTTATGTAATAAAGACGGTTTACACTTAGATGTGCCGTACATCTCTTTCATGTCACTATCCTACTCGACTCCTCTTTGGCGAGTCTCTGCGACCTCAGGATATCTAATATATTCCGGAGGAATCTGTGGTGTGCAACATCGCTGGTGAAACGACACCATTTGAAAGTTCTGCGGACCATCTATCAAACTCGTTTACAACCTTATAATGTGGGTTGTTGGAATCTGGTAAGCCTTGCTTCTTTACCTTTTTGTTCGAAGATCCTGTATACCAGAAAATGACGAAAGCTGTATTACTATAGACCTGCGCTGACTTTATATATTCAGTAACTATATATAGAGCGGCGCTCTCCGGCGCCACCCATCAGTGATCAACCAATAGTCACTTGCTCTGAGGTCAGCTGATCCCTCCTTGGCTGTCATAAAGGTTCTGCCTCTCCGTGCGCGCGTATTCCTCAATCTGCGTGAACTAACAGACCCAGCCACACCAGACGCATGCTGCTGCGTGCAAACAGCCGCGCTGGACGCGGAATCAGCCGCCTTGCTGTCAGTACACGCGGCGGCTTTTCCGCGTTCTATTACACCGCAGGCCAAATGTGGTCCCCTGAGGCTTTTTTACCGCCTTCCCCCCCCCCCCCACACACAAAATGTATTACTTATTGATATGGTCAGCTACATCTTTAAATATTGGTGGTCCACATAAAGAATAGCAGTGCTGGCACCACCCATCCCCATCCACATGGAAGCCAGAAAGCAGTAATTCGCTGTTTTCCAATCAAACTCCAAATTATCTGACACTGCTGTCCAATTGGACTGCAGGTTGTCACCTGAGTATCCTTCACTGTCCGGCCCGCAAAGACTTCTACATCATTTTATGTATACTCCGGCCCCCCAGCAGTCTGAAGTATGTTGACCTGGCCCTCGACCCAAAACGTTTGGGGACCCCTGAGTTAAAGTGAATGTTTACCGTATTAAAAAATAAAAAGTCAGATACTCACCTAAGGAGAGGGAAGGCTCAGTCCTAATGAGCCTTCCCCCTCCTCTCCCGGTGCCCGGTCCCGCACAGGATCCCCCGTGGCAGTATTCGACCAGTTCGGTCAAATACTGCCACTTCCGCATGCCTTCAGGAGCTTTCGGAAGCCTTCGGGAGCACTCGGGCTCCCGATGACGTGGCCGCTCCATACTACGCATGCGCGAGCGCCCTCTATGACGCACTCGCGCATACGTAGTATGGAGCGGCCCGTCTTCGGAAGCCCGAGTGCTCCCGAAGACCTCCGAAGTCCCTGCGGCGGCGGACGCGAACGGGGGAGCCAGCGCAGCGCCGAGGGCACCGGGAGAGGAGAGGGAAGGCTCATTAGGACCGAGCCTTCCCTCTCCTTAGGTGAGTATCTGACTTTTTCTTTTTTAATACGGTACCCATTGGCTTTAAGGTATAAGGAAAGTCGGGGAGGATTTTTTAAATACTGGATACACTTATTTGGGTATTTTGGTTACTAAGGAGTGAGAGAGTGGTTTTTAGTTATATCCCTAAAATGTACTACAATGTGCATTAAAATAGGAGGCTTAGTTTCTGTGAAGAGTATTTTGGCTTGCAGATGTTCTCACTGTCCCCCCCCCCCCCCTTTTTTTTACCACTAATAACTATACTATTCCTCTTTCAGTAAATACAATACTATATGACTTAGTGATACATTATTAACTAGCTGTAACGCTCGGTGTAACACAGAGAGGATCTGATCATTGGTGATCTGCAGTATCACCGAAAATACAGATATATACCCGATTATTGATGATCTGCAGTATCACCGATAATCCGATATATTTCTAACCTCTGGACACCTGAGTAATATGAGTGTTTGTGCAACAGTAATACTTTGAGGAGAGCACCCGTATGGAGGGTGCAAGGCAGTAAGAGGTACTGCTCAGAGAACAGATTCTTTCCAATGGCCTGATGCTCCCCAAGGGGCGGAGCCAGGCTGAGAGTGGGAAGGACCAGAGAGTGAGTGACACCAATGGTGAAGTGTCACTGACAGGTCTGTGAACTATCTCCAAACAAGGAAGATAGTTCTCGAGGTCGGACAGGCCAGGTCGGCAACAGACAGACAGATCAGGTACAGAGACAGGAGACAGATACAGAATCTTAAGACAAGCAGGGTTCAGCAAAAGAGTATCAGATATAGCGAAGTACCAAATCAGAGATCAAGAGAGTGGTCAGGAAAGCAGAAAGTCATAACAGATAATAACAATGCCTAGTCTTAGGTGTGAGCTCCGTGATCATCAACACCCTGGAACTAGTCTGATATATAACAGAGTGATAATACAGTTCCCTAGTCTTGGGTGTGAGTTCCTTGATCATCAACACCCTGGAACTAGTCTGAAGTATAACAGAATGGTAATACATTTCCCTAGTCTTGGGTGTGAGTTCCTTGATCATCAACACCCTGGAACTAGTCTGAAGTATAACAGAACGGTAATACAGTTCCCTAGTCTTGGGTGTGAGTTCCTTGATCATCAACACCCTGGAACTAGTCTGAAGTAATAACAGAATGTTAATACAGTTCCCTAGTCTTGGGTGTGAGTTCCTTGATCATCAACACCCTGGAACTAGTCTGAAGTATAACACAGAAAATATCACAGATTCTTACAAGGTCTGAGTGCTACCAGGTAGTGATCGCAACGCCAGACACCAGAGAAATGACCAGCACCCAGTATATATACACAAGCGCTCACCGGCGCCTCCCCTAAGTGCTGGACCAATGAAACCTGATAGAATTGTCAGCTGATCGGCTGGATCAGCTGACACCCTTTTGACTGTCATAAAGGCTCTGCCTCTCAGCGCGCGCGCGCGTCCTTCTGAACCTGTGTGGACTATCAGTCCCAGCCACACCAGACATGTGTTGTAATGTATCTGCTGGTTTGAACGCGGGGCCAGCCGCACCGCTGTCAGAGCATGCGGCGGTTTCCCCGCGTTCAGCCATACTGCTATTGGTAGGCCCATGCGTGCAAACCGCCGCGTCGGACGCGGAATCCGCCGCCCTGTCCACTGGGCATGCGGCGGTTTCTCAGCGCTCCGTCAGGCTAGTGGATGCCATGTTGGACGTGGAATTAGCCGCCTTACTCTGAGTACTCGCGGCGGCTTTTCCGCGTTTTCTCACACTAGTATTTAGTAGGACATTACTAGGCCATGCCATATCATAGAATGAATGAACTGGTCAGTAAATATCTATAAACGGGGAGAAGAAAGCAGGACAATACATTCATAATTCCCCTTTCCCATCTGTAAAATTGTTTAAAAACTGTGAGCCATATACATGAAGGGAACCAGGGGAAGAGGTAAAATAGGACTGTTGTGAATGGTAACCAGGAAGGTACGAGGAAAATTATGCAGAAAGTATGTTTGAGATTGGCAATGGTTCTGCTTTACTTGCTGCAGTACTCTCACAAATCGGCATTTTACTGAGCACTGTTTGAGAGAAACTCATTTAAACACAATTATGTTGAGGAGTGAGGTGCCATTGTTGGCATCGCCACATTGTTGCTACTCCGTATTTTGTGGTATGCTCATTGAGTTGGTGGTTTGGGCACCCAACCACCGTCTGGAGCTATATGACATGGTGGTCTGGACATCAAGCTCTGAAACCAAAACAGCTTTGGTTGTGTGGTTGGTTACCTAAAAATGGGCTGGTGCAGGTGCGGTGGATTGGGCACAAGTGAATGCCGAGAACAAACACCAAAACTGCCAAAGAAAGCCAAAGAGTTCCAGTTTCAGAATAATATACACTGATCCCTGTAACCAGTAGGCAGTACTGGTGTTGAAATCACTGGTGCCGAATTCATACATGTTCTGTGTATCTCCTCCATACAGCAATATAGAATTGCTTTGCATCCTTTGCTATATTTATTTTCCTTTGTTAGATGTAATCTAGCCAAGAATGTACTATTTATAAAGGTGGCAATCAGTCTGATCGCCGGGAAAGTGTTATCATTACTGCAAAAAATAACTTTTCAAATAACCATGCTTATAAAAGTGGTAATCAGCTGATGAGATCAAAATTGTGTAACTTTTTTGCCACTTTTATATAATAATAATCTGAACATTTGTATAGCGCTTTTTTTCTGTCGGACTCAAAGCGCTCAAGAGCTGCAGCCACTAAGAGTGCGCTCAAGAGGCCACCCTGCAGTGTTAGGGAGTCTTGCCTTGAACTCCTTACTGAATAGGTACTGACCCTAGCCAGGATTTGAACCCTGGTCTCCCATGTTAAAAGGCAGTGCCTTTAACCAGTACACTATCCAGCCACTTATATGACTGCTATTTTTAGCAAAACATTCACTTTCACAGTCTGTGATGGCTACATATAAGTGGCAATAAACCTGATCAGCATTTTATGGATAGCAATATAATTTACCATGATGAAACTGGAAAGCACCTAACATATACACAGAACAGTTGCGTTTATTAAACACAGTGATCAAAAGTCTTAAAAGGGAATCTGAAGTGAAAATAAACGTATTTTATACGTATGATATAATGAATTGTATGTGTAGTACAGCTAAGAAATAGAACATAAGTAGCACAGATACAAGTCTCATGTTGTTTCCAGTACAGGATGGGAGAGTTAAGAAACGTCACTTGTTATCTATGCAAAAGAGCTTCTCTGAGCTCCCCGACTAATTTAACTAGATAACAGTGCTATTTTCTGAAGCACTTATACATCAAAGAAAGCTCTGTTCTGTGTCATAGTTTAAAATGCAGAGTGTAGTTTGTAAACTGCAAATATTAAAGAATGAAGCAATGTTATAAAAAAATCTATATAACTGAAAATAAAAATATGAGACTCTTTTCTTTGCTACTAATATTCTATTAATTGAATACATACAGTTCATTATATCATAGTTTTTTTTTAGCCTCGATGCCACTTTAAGGAGTAGCAGAAAATGGCTGTAAATAATACAAGTTATCTGACTGTGTACTGCTACTCCCTCTGATCATCTGTGAAGTTCAGGGCTGGTGATTTGTTCAAGTGGATATTCTGATTGCCAATTTAGGTTAGGTGTAGTTCAGCAATCAAAGCTCTGATTCCCCCTTTTTAAAAAAAAATAAAAAATAAGATGTTAAAAAAGTGGAGAGCAAACATTCTTGTTTTGTTTTCTTTGCATAAATAAGCCTCAGTAAAATAAAACGGGTCCTTTGGCTCAAGCTTCCAGAAGTTCTTCAAGCCAGTACCAATCTCTCAATATCTCAAAGACTGAGATGTGAGCTACAAAATCCATCAAAATTCTTTGTCAAGTTATCAATGGGCCATAATTTAAATTTAGTCTAAACCAGTGTTTCTCAGCATTATTATAACATGTTCTAATTTATAAAAGGTGTCTGATTTCTACCCTCTTTGCAAGTCTAGAATCGGAGCTGGTCTGTCCAATCTAGGATCTAGCGGGACATTTTTAGCAGCCAGCCCATTTGACAATAGTGTATTTGAATGGGACTGAACCCACTAGTGCGATTGCGATTAGGGCTAATTGCTGTCACAGAATATGCAGCATTTTGAGCACATTTTGAGCATATTTTTGCTCAATGCTAAGTATAGAAGCCATGCAAAATCGCTTTGAAAAGCGATTTGGGGGGCCGAGCGATTACAATTTTAAATACAATTTTAAATAAACCTTATTATACTCACTAGGTGTCCAGAAGAAGTTACAGGCGCTTCTCTGATTGTTCCTTGAAAAGCACCTATGACCTCTTCCTTTAGGCTGCCTCCGTAGAAGCGCTGTTTAGCGCGAAACGGCCGTCAGGCATCCTGTGCCCAGCACCCACCACCACCTACGCCTCCTCTCACAAGGGTATGTGTTTTATTCCATGCCACTTTTTAAAAATGTTGCACGTTTGCACTTTACCTATGCTACAATAAATTGAACACTTGCAGCAGTGCCAGCCTTCCTGCTTTCTTTGTTTGCCTGCTACATGATGTCTCTGCTTGAACACGCTGAAGAGGTTCCAGAGAAGAGGTGTATTTAAGTCCTCCTGTGCATACTGCATGTTCCTGAAGCTGAGTTATGCATGTCATACCGCTGTAGTGCCAACCGTTTGTTCTCTTTTGGTTTTTCCTTTTACAAGTACTCTTACCAAGGACTAGTTTTAGTCTATGACTAAAGGGAATAAATATGGCTCCATATCCTTCTCACTTCAGTTGTCTTTTAAAATTCCTAAGTGTTGGCAGTTAAGAGACGAATTTCATGTTACATACTTTCAATCAACAAGATTGTAATATGCAAATTAGAGGAGTCGGAGTCGAGGAGTCGGAGTCAGTGGAATCCTAAACTGAGGAGTCGGAGTCGGTGGATTTTTGTACCGACTCCACAGCCCTGTGTGTTAACCAGGGCAGATTTAAATGGTTGTTTGAACCAGTGTCCTGCTCAAATGCTTTTTTGCAAAAGTGCAGAAAAGCATTTGGAAGATTTCGGCAGCATGTTGCTTCCAGGATCACCTTACATGCCGGGCAAATGACACAAAAAATAATGATAAAAATGGGATTGACTGTAAACAACAGTACTGCACTGCACTTAGCAATAAGCGTAGTGGCCGACATTTACAGCCCTGAAAACTGCAGTGTAAACCGGCCCTTAGGGCTATAGCCCACTAGATCACTTTTAACCACCTTTGGAATCGCCAAAGCACTAGGCTAATTGAAGTCAATGGAGCGGAGCCCACAGAGCAATTGGGATTTGCCAAAATCAAAAACACGATTTTTGGAGTGATTCAACAGCTTTTTAGGAGTGATTCAATAAAAGAAAGTGATAGTGTAAAATTATTCTAAATCGCTCTGGAATCACTGTTTTAAGATGTAAAATCACTCTCAGCATTTTGAGAGTGATTTTGAAATCACAAGTCTCCAGCTGGGATTTGTAAAAAGCTCTGGCTACCTGACCCTTGTGGTTTCTCAAACTGTGGCCTACTGTGGATAACCTCATCCTAAGCATCTACCTGTATATTTGCTAGGGGCCCTTCAGAATTGTGTATATATACTTTGCAAACATTCCCGTAGGTGTTTAAATAGATTTACAAAAATACTAATTCAGCTTTGATTATGTGTATAACATAGGTACAGTCTGAAGTATGCATAACAAGAGTTGAAAAATTAGATTCTAAAAATGTATCAGTATTAAAGGATACCCGACTTGACATGTGACAAGATGAGATAGACATGGGTATGTACAGGTACTAGCACACAAATAACTATGCTGTTACATTTTTTTCTTTCTCTGCCTGAAAGAGTTAAACATCAGGTACGTAAGTGGCTGACTCAGTCCTAACTCAAACAGCAACATTGAGCAAAAACAATTAAACAGTAATAACTTAAAAAGTAGATTTAAACATAAACTAAAACTGTGAAATATCTTAAAAAGTCATTTTTAGGAGAAGGAAGGTGGATACAATTGTTTATTTCATTCGTTTATTTTCACCTTGGGTGTCCTTTAAGAGAAGCATTGCAGTAGGTGAACACAAGAATATATTTGCATGGACGCTACTGGATGCATCACTTGGATTGGTGTACAGGAAGACACCAGATAAGCAAAACACTGCAGTAGCGTCTACCTGTCATTAGTGTTGCCAATATTTAGCAGAAATCACAGAGAAGTATGAAATCCGTTTTATCTCCCAATTGATTTGTAACGTTATAAACATTCTAAAGCAGGCTGTACAGCCAAACAGAGCCTTACAAATCAATCAGCTGATCAGACTGGTCACATGCTTCTCCTTGAGTTCTGACAGGCACAGGCAACCTATCCTGTCATATCCCTTTACTAAAGAGAAATCTGATGGTTAAAAGTTGAACATGTAAAAAAATGACCAGTGTAGGGAAAGAAAGCTTTCTTGTTGAAGCCATACCATAGCAGCCCCCTAGGGAGTTTGTATACAATAGGTCAGCCATTTTTGCTTATGGGGAGGATTGTGAAATAGCTAGTGTTCGTGACATTAGCCAGCCTGTATGTATGTATTCTGAAATGTAGAAGTTGTTCTGCTTGAACTCGACCTTGCCTTGTTTGAATTTTCTGTTACTGATGTAATAATGTGTAATTCCTTTGCTCTGATGGCCTTGTGTGAGCTTTCCAGTGCAGTTCAGAATACCCAGCTTGGTCATTATCAGCTTATAAACCATCTTTCAGACAGAAGCCCTGGAAGTCTCACATTGTGCAGAATGTGTCTGACATTTGTCCTTAGTTGGCAAGCGCTGGAGACGTGTGATACACTGCTGGAGCCCCACAAACAGGCCAGCTACATACTGCACAGGGGACGGCAGGGAAGCCAGCGTAAAAACCAGCTTCATCATTTAACAAGAATGTGAGAGCTGACATCCACAAGGAAAGCGCAGAATGTCAGTAAAGAATAGCCAAGAGAAACGCTCAATTCAGCATGTTGTCAAATGAATGGGGCGATTCTTACAAAAAGTTTGTTTATTTCAGATATTGTTTTAAAAGTGGAATTAAAGGGATTATTTCCTTGGTGATATTTGCCACCCCCAGTTTTACTCCACAGAAACAAATCTGTGTTCCCGGCAACAGTTTAATGATGGCGTCGCACAGAAGGGGTAGAAAGGAAGACTGGTCAGGGAGCTACATCATTCTAAGGGGCTGATGTTTTCCTTACCACATTGATTTTGTTCTTATAAAACTGAAAAAAAAGTATTTAAATGTTAATCTATTTATTGGTGTTTTCACTGATTTGTATTAATATTTGCAATAAAAGCTAATTATTTACTAGCAAGCACTGCAGCCCTCGCCTGGAGCATAAGGTTTCATAGTGAGGGCCGGGAATGGTTAATCCCTGAAGTGAGAATGCAGATTGTTTAACTCATTAGCAGCTTCAATAGAGTTATCTCGTTTGAGAGACGTGCACTGCTTGTGACCTCAGTTGGCAGAACTCCTTGTGCTGTAAATTCTTAAAATGCTTTGATCTCTCTCTGCTAGCAGAAAATATAGAAACTGAAAGCTAAAGACCTCTGATAGCGTCTCACACTGCCCCCAGTAACAAGTGGCCATAAATACACATTACAACAGTACTAACTAGAAGCAAGAAAATGTAACAAAGAAAAAAAATGTGCTAAAATAAATTGGCCTGGAACACTTGCAAGTGCAAATTTATTTTAGCACATTTTTTTATTTATTTGCTTACATCTTCTTGCTTCTAGTTAGTACTGTTGTAATGTGTATTTATGGCCTCTAAATAAATTGGAGCACACCTGGATCACACACCTGAAGCAAGCATGCAACCTGCAACTGAAGTCTGACTAGATTAACTCTGTCTTCAGTCAGAAACATCTGATCTGCATGCTTCAGGGTCTATAACTCTATCACTAAAAGTGTTAGAGGCAGAGGATCAGCAGGACAGTCAGGCAACTGGTATTGTTTAGAAGACAATAATATGGCAGCCTCCATATCCCTCTAACTTCAGGTGTTCTTTAAGCGTCTGCTTGCGGCAGCCCAGCTGCTTTAGTGAATCTGTGAACTGGCTTTTTAGCTTGACCACAGATCACTACCACATGAAGTGGTTTTAGTAAATTAGCCCCATAAGGTTTCACAGCTGTGGTTTGCATTGTCCTGAATGAACTGTTCATGTTCTTTTAGAAGCTATAATTTGCTTGTGGAAAGTAGGATCTTAGAGCCAGTAAAATATTGGTTCTCTAAAGCCCGATGCCAGGCAGGAAAAAAAAACCTTTATTTTGGGATTGTGTGGAAAGGGGCTAGAACCCTCTTTGGAATACTTCCAACTATCCTTGTCCCCATTGAGGAGATTTCCCCTCACTATCTGTCCCTCCGGACCACTGTAGCTCTAACATAAACTCTGGTGTTCCTGAGGAAAATAAATGAAGAAAAATTATGCGATGTTATCTCTTTCAGCTGTACTGAATAGTTCATTTTTTTACCAAGATTCTGATGGAGCCAGAAGTGAAAGATACTCTCTCTCAAATGGGGAAAGCAGAAAAAAATTCCAAATCTAAAAAGGGGGTCTTTGAAATGTTGTCTCTGAGGCCCCCTTCTCCCTTTCCATCTTTTCTTCTGGTTAAGTATTTGTGGCTTAGAAAGATGGCAGTTACAGCCCACTTAAGGTGCCCATACATTACTAGATTTTCCTTCAGGCCGGTTTCAGAATACCGGCTGGCGTCAGCGGTGCGGTCCCGGGACTGCACCGTCAAAAACAGGTCTTAGGGGTTAGTACGTGGTAATCCCCATCTGGCTCACAGCCAAACAGGAAGTGACGCTCATTTGCTCTCCCTTCCTATTTCGGAAATATGGAAGTGCATGGAAGCGTATTGTAAAAATACGCTTATGCGCATTGCAACGCCATCACGTTAATTTTTTAAACTCCCTGCATCACCATTACATGACTTCCAGTCCGCTGAAGGTTGCTACAGAACTGTGTGGTGAAGTAGATCTGTCCTTGCAACAGGAATGCAGCAAAACGATCACTTCCGTCGTATTGTGCCGCACCACGTTAGTATGAACATAGACTTTCATTGAGCCACAGTGGGGTGCGGTAAATATACCTCTCCGCACCGGCCCAGTGTGAAAGCACCCTCAAGGGATTAAGCAATCAACTTTATTGGGCGATCATCAACAGTGTGGTCGATCGAAAGTTGATCAACTATTGACAGACACGCTGCAAGCCAGATCCTGACAATTCTCCCTTACCAATCGAGCTGAACAATGTTGTGCCTCCATGCTAGGAAACCAAAATCGATTCTGTGTTGATGAAAATCATATGAACAATTCCTTTACAATTGACCTATATTTTCCATCCAGAGTCAACCAGATATCAGCAAATTTCTGTCGAACAAGCAGAATGGAACACAATCATTTCTCCTTATATTCGATAAAATTATTGAATCAAATGGTTTATGAAGCTGGAAAATCGAGTAATGTATGAGCACCTTAAGACTTGCTTTACATAAGTGGCAGATAGTGTTGGATTTGCTGCATGCCAGCCACTCCTGTGTGTGCAGGCATTCGATTGAATGTTGTGGTAGTACAGCGCTTGCACTACAATGTACCTATTTACATTGACTGTAGGTGGCAACTATACTCTCCCCAGCTGAGGTTGCATTATACAGTGTGACACTACTCTATAACTAGGCAGTGAGAACTTCTGGCCCAAAATGCCTATATGGAAATACACTCTTGGTTACATGTGCATCGGTGATGTAGTGGTTGGCACTCTCATCTGAGTCCACGGTTTGTATCCCAGCTAGAGCACTATCTGCACAGAGTTTGTATGTTCTCCTGGTGTCTGTGTGTGTTTCCCCGGGCACTGTGGTTTCCTCCCACATTCTAAAAACATACAGATAAGTTATTTGACTTCCCCCCAATTAGGCCCTAGACTAAGATACATACACTACACGATACAACTTGTGAGCTCCTCTGATGAACAATTAAAGGCAGCCATACACTGGTCGAATGCCACCAGATCGACCAACAGATAGATCCCTCTCTGATCGCATCTGATCAGAGAGGGATCTAATGGCTGCCCATACACTGCACACAGATTTTGAATCGATTCCAGTATGAAATTGATTCACAATCTGTGGAGCTGCCGCGGCCGCCTGCCTCTCCGCCCCTGCTGCCCCCGCCAGCAGCATTACATTACCTGTTCTGCCGGTGCGAGTCCCTTCAGTCCCTTTTTTCGACTGGCCTTCTTCGTCTTCACTTCCTGTCATTTCCTGTGAGAAGGGAAAGTTCAAACAGTAGAGCGCCCTCTACTATTTGAACTTCCGCTGGTCACGGGACGTGAAGTGAAGATGAAGAAGGCCAGCCGGAGAAAGGGACTGCAGGGACCTGGGGACTCGCGCCGGCGGAACAGGTGAGATTATTGCTGCGTCGGTCTTCACCGAATCGAACGCCGCTAACGACGCGCTCCCGACCCGCCAGCGATCGAGCGAAATTTTCCACCTGGACAGATCGAAGGAATCAATCAATTTCGGATGGAAATCAGCCGATCGGTCTGCGTTTGCGTAATCGATTTTACAGCAAATTCGATCACAGTGATCAAATCTGATGTCTATCGGTGGGAAATCGAGTAACTATATGGACACCTTAAGTGACAAGCCAATATATTCTCTGTACAGCGCTGAGCAAGATGTTGGCGCTATATAAATGCTAAATAATAATCTATTGAGTAGCAGTACATTGAGCTTACTAGGCAACTGGATGGAAGCAACATATTGCATTGCAGGGAAAGCAAGCTCACTACATGTCATACTGCACTCTGGAATAGTAATAATTCAGTATATTTTACATTATTTTATTCAGTATAGTTTCAGCCTATAGAATTGCTGTCCTCACTGTTTAAAGTTCACGGATCCAGCTTAAAAATATATATTTTTAAGCTGGATCCGTGAACTTTAAACAGTGAGGACAGCAATTCTATAGGCTGAAACTATACTGAATAAAATAATGTAAAATATACTGAATTATTACTATTACAGATATATATATATATATATATATATATATATATATATATATATATTGCGTTAGCTGTTCCATCAGTATCTGTGTGGAGTTCCTTTCCACGGAACTATAGCTAATGGGAAGACAAACTAATTCACCTCACCATATTTCTTCAAGACGTCAAAAGATCTGTCTAGTGAGACGTGCATTGAGGCACTCCTAATTATTTAATTCTCTTCTATCCTTCCTCTTCACCTGCCAGAGTAATAAAGCCGTGTCTTTCCACATTTGGATGCCGGATGACTGGAGTCCCGGTGTCCCCTGGTGATTTGTATAACCACTCGCACACTCCACAGCATAGCTTTCTTCTCCACAAGCCCTTTCCCATCCTCTCCAGAGACTGTTCTCCTTCATGCAGTTTCCAGAGGCTGTCCAGGACACACAGAGCTGTGCACCTGCAATAATAAAAATGTGCTTCCCTCAGAGTTTGACCTATCCATGTTGTCTTGCCTCAGCAAAGGCAACCATTGTCTTTGTACTTCATGCTTTTGTGATGTAACTGTTTTTTAGATTAATATGGTTCTGTAAGAAGGATTAAAGAAGAACTCTGAGCCAAATATAAATAAATAAATAAATAAAAAAAGTTTGTGTATTCACATTATTGCAAAGTTGAATGAGAGATAGTGATTTACGTTTAGGATGGGTACACACTTGCGTTTGCCGATTCCTGGCGTTTCAGAAATCACTAGCGATTTCCAAATTGCTGAAAAAAAGGGTTGTCCCGTGATTCTGTAGCAATTGTGATTTTGTCCTAATTATGTCAATTATTGCTTTACTTTTAGAAATTGCCAGAATTCCTAGAAAACAAAAACGCTACTGAAAGCATTCTAGTGAGCGCTCGGTCTTCTTGGCTGTTATTTCTTATATTATAGGAGTCATGTGACTCTCCACCTTCTGTTACAAATCAAGTCCTTTGGGCACTTTGATCGGTAGGTATCTAATAGACGCCTGTGTGTTTAGCTATGGAGTGCCTAAGCGATGAATTGGGCTCCCAATATGGCTATGCATTTAATGGTTGTAACTGATTGTGTACAATGATCAGATGTTAGTATTAGGCATGGGTGGGGGTTAGTGTTAAGGTTAGGTGCCTACAGGGGGGTTAGGGTTAGGCATTAGTGTTACCAAGGGTGTATGAACCCAAATCAGTGGGCAGTTGCTATAGCAGCCTTTACAATAAAGAGCTTTGATTATTACAGAGTGGTGCCAACCCACTGGACTTCTTTTGATACAATTGTTTACCTCTGATTCAGCTTTTAACAATGCCTGTGCTCTTAGATTAGCTCATTCTTGGGCCTGCTTTTAATCCTTTGATGAGAACAGTTTGGAAACATTTTTTATCCAAAACCAGTTTAACAAATTAGTATGCTTATTGTAATGTATTTATGTAGTGCTGATAGATTTTCCACAAGGTTTTACAGGGTACATAGCACAATACACATCAACTGTTCCAATGAGGCTCACAATATAATGTCACGGAAACAACTACATTCTACAGTGGATAAAGAAAAAAATCACCCCTTCAAAATATTCACATTTTGCTGCTTCATTCTTTCTTTCACCTCGCTGTTGAGTAAATACCTGTGGAAAATGTATTTGTATATGTGTGTATTCTTTTAAGACTGCAAAGCAACACAATGTGAATATTTTTAATTGAGTTATTCTTTTTGATGTCAAATGTAGTACCTTTTTTTATGGGGCGTGAGGGCTTAAAGAGAATCTGTATTGTTAAAATCGCACAAAAGTAAACATACCAGTGCGTTAGGGGACATCTCCTATTACCCTCTGTCACAATCTCGCCGCTCCTCGCCGCATTAAAAGTGGTTAAAAACAGTTTTAAAAAGTTTGTTTATAAACAAACAAAATGGCCACCAAAACAGGAAGTAGGTTGATGTACAGTATGTCCACACATACAAAATACATTCATACACAAGCAGGCTGTATACACCCTTCCTTTTCAATATCAAGAGATCATTTGTGTGTTTCTTTCCCCCTGCAGCTATCTTCCACTGAAGTGTCAGGCTGTTTCTTCCTGCAGAGTGCAGACAGCTGTGCCTGTATGTAATTCCTCAGTATGTGAAAGCCCAGCCCGCTCAGAGGAGGATTTATCCAGCTTGTAAAAGATAATAGAGCAGATAGAAGCTGTACTAATCTAAATAACACACAGGCAGTGTGCATAGAGGGGCCAGGAGGGGGGAGATGCATCACAGAACCACAACACTGAAGAACTTGGCAGCCTTTCAGATACAGGCTGACAAGTCTGACAAGAGAGAGATAAGTTGATTTATTACAGAGATGGTGATAGTAGAACGTGCTGCAGTAAGCCAGAGCACATTAGAATAGCTTTGGGAAGTTGTAGGATGATAAAAAACAGGATGCAATTTTTGTTACGGAGTCTCTTTAACCACTTAAAGCATATCTGACCTGAGGCAAAGCTGCCTAAGCTAAGCACAGAGGTATGTCCATGCTGGATACACATATTTTTGTGCAGTGTCTGTTTATTTTCTCGTTCCCCCCAGTCCCCATAATCATTCCTTGAAAAATATGACTTTTGGTTGAAGTCAAATTTTCATACAGGAAGAGGCAAGCTAGCTGTGATGTACCTGCCCATTTCCTCCTGGAGGGGGAGAGAAGAAGCAATGGGATAGGGATAGGAGGGAGCATCCTGAACTAGTCTATTTCTTCCTGTCTGAAAATGTGCCTTTAGAATATAGACAAGTGATTACGGGGTTGGGGGGAATGAGGAGGTGAACGCACAACACACAGAGGTATGTGGATCCAGCAAGAACATACCTCTGTGCTTACTAAGTAGCTTTGCTCAGGTCAGGTGTGGGTTAAACTACCACTATAAGTTGGCAGAAAACAAGGGGAAATGTGGCCATCACAGACACAGAGTTGAGAAATATATGAGGTTTTAACTCTTGCATAGTCTACTCTAAACAAACGAAACAAAAGTGTAGTCTTAATTTTAAATTTGAATTCCATGCAGTGCTTGATCGTTAGTAATCAGGGTCAGGAAGTGTATGCTGAACATATAAATAGTAGACCTTTCACATAAACAGAGCTTGTTGTACCACTGCTGTTCAAGATACACTGTTATGGTGCCCATACACAGTACAATAAAAACATTTGATTTTCCCGTTTATTCAATAAAGACAATCAAATTAAATGAAAGTTGAAAAGAATCCTTTTTTTCGATCAAGAAAAACAAAAGATTATCTAGTTTTGTTTTTCTATAAAAATCCGATCGGACATGTTGGAAAAAAAATCTTTATTTTCCATCTAATTAAAATAATCGAACAAAATTATCTACCGGTAATTGAAAAAAAAAAATGCACAAGGTGATCTAGCCTTACTTACCAACATATATTGTAAAACCAAACAAGTGGGGCCTATCATTAAATGCCCCCCTAAAAGCAACCAGGTGCACCCCTCTTAAATTACTCTAACAAACTACAGAGACTGAGATAAGGTTCTATACATAGAGAAAGGCAGTAAGGCAGTGTTTCCAATGAGAAATAAAATATTTTGCCGCTGCTACTCTACAGCGCACAGAAAATATAGGGACCCCTCACCAAAAGGGGAATAACCGAAGCTCTGCTGTACAAAAGATTGATGGCCAGCTACTCTGCAGTGGAGCACTGCCTAAGTCAGCAAGTCAAACCCGGTTTACTTTTTCTAAAAACCCTCTTTCCTTTACTTATGATTTTGTAAAGTGAAAAGCTGCTTTTTACTGATTTACTAGTGAATCCGCCTTGGCACGCTGTTTTGTTGAATGACCATTTTTGACCAGCAGTACAGGAAATTTTATTTTGGTGGTTGAAGGGAAAGTTATGGGTTTGGTAAAGAATCTGTAATTACCGTAGAGGCTTTGCAGCAACTTTAAGAAGATGGAAAATATTCAAGTCATTCATTCCATAACTTTACAAGTCAGCACACTGCTATTTAGCAGAGGAAATTAAAAGCATTCAATTGTATTGTTGTTTCTTGCGGGAATAAAGGTGAGGCTAGCAGTTTCTTCCATTATGAGGGAAACAGCTGTGTTAAAAAATAAATATAAAAGACTGAGGATAGTACAGGAATGTTGAGACTTTGTATATTTAACCCAGCACAGAAAACTACACATAAACATACATTGTTATCAGGTCTCCAGGAATACAACTTTATTCACAGTTCAAATACAGCGTTTGTATTTCTATTGCTTCCAGCTAGTCTTGTCACTCCCAAACAAGCACATCGATTAGAGAGCAGGAGATTTGGACGCAGCCAAAGCCACCATAGACTGTAATAGGAATTACGGCTATAGCGGCGCACAGTGAGTAACTTCAGAGCCATCAGAAGACGGAGCTGAAGTTACTTTTAAAACACTGTAATTAGGCCCGCCAGCAATAGCTGGAAGCTGAATTACCTCATTCCCTACCATCCATGTGGACCTTGAGGGGGAATAGTAAATAACGCTGCCGGGACTTGTGCAGGAGCAGGGTGAGCCGTATATTGGCTGTATGCTGCGCCCAAGTCTCCTGGCAGCGATATCTCTCGTACTCCTCCCAAACCCCTGCCAGACTGCACAGCAGGGATTGTGACTGTATTTACTGGGGTGCAGGACGTAAGGTGCCCGGTGTCTCTGCCTTTTTCTCCTTGATGACTGCAGGACGTAAGTGGCCCAGCTATCCTGGACTGGATTTTTTTAAGTGTCTAGATTAGGTAATAAAATACATGCAGCCCATTTCCTGAGTCATATCAGAATATAGTAGTTAGGTCCAGGACAGCCTGAATTTAAAGTAAACCTGTGAGATCCACAGGTCCCAAATATGTTATTTATAGGTAAATATCTATGTCCATTGGTAGAGGGAAGCCTTTGGATTCTCCAGAGGCTTCCCACGTCCTCCTCCAGACCACCGATCCAGCGCTGAGACCCTCAGAAGATCACAACTGCGCTACTGTATGCCAACAAGCATGACTGCACTGCTCAGGCACAGGACAGCTTGCACCTGTGCATGGTCGGCTTCGGGTGGTCCCATTTCTGTAATGGCTAGGAGGAGGGGGGATGGGGGAAGCCTCTGGATTATACAGAGGCTTCCCTCTACTTGGGTAAGTATTCATTCTTGGCACCAAGAAAGAAAACACCAATATTGTCCACATTATATCTATTTAAGGAAGCAGTAATGTTTACAAACATTATTGTCTTTGCAAAATCTGTTATTTTGAATATTGTTAAAAATATTCAAATAACGGAAATCCTGTGGCCTAAATTAACATGTCTCTTTTAGGGTAGGAACACACTTGGCAGAATCTCATATGCGTTTTCCATAGCACATAGTGGAAAACGCATCTGCCATTCTGCCTAGTGTGTTCCTACCCTTAAATGTATGCCCTGCATCCACTTGGAATGATTTGCATCTAACTGACCCCACTGATGTTAAAGCCACCAGATAATAAATTGAGGGTGATGTTAGTGCTCTCTATGCGTAGGTGCGCCATCTGTTGCCTGTAGCCTGTAACTGTGAAATATTTATGGGTAAAATGTTGTTATTTAAATATATATATATACCGTAATTTGTACTGTTGAACGTAAACATTAAAATGTGTCCCGCCCTGTTGATCAAGGCTACTGATAACCAATTTCCTGCATGATGTAATGCTGTGTTTACTTAACTTAATATCAGATAACTTCACATAGAAGTATGACACAAGTGTTCTAGAAATATTGCATATGTCAAAGAAAATACATACCAGATACTAGATACATCCTATAGTGCCAATGTATAGAGAATGGGGACAAATAGTCAGTGGGATCATACCATATTACAACCTGATATAAAGCCACATACACACGCTCAAAAAAAGTATTTTAAATGCATGATTATTAACCTCCTTGCCGGTTATCCCGAGCTCAGCTCGGGGTAACCTGCGCAGGAGGATATCTCAGGCCCCGCTGGGCCGATTTGCATAATTTTTTTTTTGTTACAAGCAGCTAGCACTTTGCTAGCTGCTTGTAACTTCCGATCGCCGCCGCTCGCCGCCGATCCGCCGCAATCCGCCGCGCCGAGTCGCTCCCCCCCGCCCCAGAGCCCTGCGCTGCCTGGCCAATCAGTGCCAGGCAGCGTTGAGGGGCGGATCGGGATTCCCTATGACGTCCCGACGTCCATGACGTCGGTGACGTCATCCCGCCCCGTCGCCATGGCGACCGGGGAAGCCCTGCAGGAAATCCCGTTCTCAACGGGATTCCCTGCATACTCTGATCGCCGAAGGCGATCGGAGTGGGTGGGGGGATGCCGCCGCTTAGCGGCTATCATGTAGCGAGCCCTTGGCTCGCTACATGATTTAAAAAAAAAAAAATTTTAAAAAATGTGCGGCGCTGCCTCCTTGCCGGATTTTTTAGACCGGCAAGGAGGTTAAACAACTTTTGTCAAGTAATGTTGGACAACTTATAAGACACAAGTCAAGTCAATCCAGCAGTGATGCTGGGCATACACGGTTCGTTTTTGCCGCTCGATTCTCCCGTTCGACCATTTTGCCGCTCGATTCCTCAGTCAATTCTCTTATTTTCCACTCGTTTTTCTTATCTTTTTCCATTCACTACAATCTGGAATTCGAGCGGCGAAACGATCAGGCGAAAGATCGGACATGTTGGAAATTATCTATCGAGCCATCTTAATGGCTCACAAACGAGCCTTGTATTCCCAGAATTAGATTGACTTGAGCTGCGTCTTATCAGTAGTTGGTTGCCTCTTATCAGTGAACAACTTCTTCAAGTTCTTTGATAATCGTGCATTTAAAAGACTTTTGTTGAGTGTGTGTATGAGCCTTAAGACACAGCATCTAAGCTTCATCAGCATACAATGTGCAATGGGTATTGCACTATGGCAGATCACTATGGGTATTACAGTAGAGTCTTGGTTATCCAGCACTGACAGGGATCAGCTGATGTCGGATAAGTGAGCTTTCTGATTGCTTGAGACTCAATGTTAAAAATAGGCCTAGCAAATACAGTACTATACCCCACTCTATACACATCTCATGAACTCTGTATTACACGTTAAAATGAAATTATTGAAAGAATATCAAGCTTTGGGGAGCCGTGGAACTCAGTCTTTAAAGAGAAACCGTGACCAAGAATTGAACTTCATCCCAATCAGTATCTGATACCTCCTTTTACATGAGAAATGTACTCCTTTTCACAAATGGATCATCGGGGGGCTCTGTATGGCTGATTTTGTGGTGAAACACCTCCCACAGGAAACTGTGAGGACCATGGTCCTGGCAGTTTCCTGTCTGTGAACCTCATTGCATTGTGGGAAATAGCTATTTACAGCTTTTTCCAACTGCCAAAAAAGCAAGGAGCAGCTACTTCCACTAACATCACCTGCCAGCAGTAAAAATGTCACCATGTGATAAATGTCAGCATGTAAATCATGGAGAGGAAAGATTTTACAATGGGCAAACACTGACTAAATCATTTATACATAATTATTGTAAAAATGAAGCACTTTTTTATTACATTATTTTTCACTGGAGTTCTTCTTTAAGCACAGCAGAGCCCACAAACCGCCTACGAAGTTTGCCTTCACCACTGTGAGTACTGCCGGTGATTTGTGCTGGTTGGTTGAGACTGCCGGTTAGTTCTGGATATCTGGGGCTCTGCTGTATCACTATGGCCTAGTGCACACCAGAGCGGTTCGACTGCGGTTTGCGATCCGCTTGCGGCTGCAGATACGCTTGGGTAATGTATTTCAATGGGCGGGTGCACACCAGAGCGGGAGGCGTTTTGCAGAAATGCATACTCCCGGGCTGCTGCAGATTTTGGATTGCGGATGCGTTTCTGCCGCAATGTTAAGTATAGGAAAAACGCAAACCGTTCTGAAAAACGGCACTTCAGAGCGGTTTGCCAGGCGTTTTTTGTTACAGTAGCTGTTCAGTAACAGCTTTACTGTAACAATACATGAAATCTACTACACCAAAAACTCTTCACAAAACCGCAAAATTCTAGCTGAAACGCTACAGAAAAATAAGAAAAAGCGTTTCAAAATCCGCTAGCATTTTGCGGATCTGCTAGCGTTTTTTGGTGTGCACCAGGCCAATATTTAACCTTTTTCTGAATTAGAGTGACAAAGAATATGCTAATATACGCGTAATGAATTAGCTACTTCAGAGATGTCAAACCCCAGTCCATATCCATGCCAGTGTTTAGGGTGGACTGAGAAATGCAGAAATGTGTTCTGCTTGATGGACCACACCTTTCCTGATTCCGTCTCACCAATTAAAGGGAATCTGAAGTGAAAACAAACTTATGATATAATGATTTGTATGTGCAGTACCTCTAAGAAATAAAACATTAGCAGCAGAGATATGAGTGTAATATTGTTTCCAGTACAGGAAGAATTAAGAAACACCAGTTGTTATCTATGCAAAAGAGCTAATCTGAGCTGCACTTTCAAAGTCGCAGAGAGCTCTGTTTCTGAAGCTTATTATCTCAAGTGTCTGTCACTGTATTTTGTTTTTCTGCAGAGTAAAGTTCAAAAGGTCACTAGCCTGCTCTGTGAAGTCATTTAGAATGCTGAGTGTTGTGTGTAAACTGCAAATACTAGAGAATGAGGCAATGTTATAAAAAAAACAACGTTATAACTGAAAATAAAAATATGAGACTATTTTCTTTGCTACTAATGTTCTATTAATTATCCGTACTACACATACAATTCATTATATCATTTTTTCGCTTCAGTGTCCCTTTTTTATTTCTGCTGTGCAAAAATGTACAGGACATTGGCCCTTGGAGACTGGAGTTTGACATCCCTGGGCTGCTTGATTGTGTCTAAGGGCCCGTTTCCACTACACGTGGTGCAGTGTAATCACCGCACCGCACACAAACTGCAATCAGTGTTAATCAATAGAACCGTTTCCACTGACGCAAATTTCCGGTCACAATGAGATGTGGTGCAGTTTATGGACAGCATGCTGCAGTTTTCCGCAGTTCGCATCCAGATCCCATAGTGCCTGTGGGTGTGTGCGGTGCGATAATGGCACGGCAGCAATGCGGCCAGTGGAAACGGGCTCTTACAGATAAGAACATATCTATTAGTGAAACTGTGTACATAAGGTCACTGGTTAGCATGACTACTGCATATCAGTTCTCTTCTTTCATATGGGAATTTACATGGCAGGATTTGTACGTACATACGTAAGATGTAATGTGCTTACTTTCTTATTACAAATAGACTTCTTGTGCTAAGTAAAAAGTAAAATAACAACTGTGTAAAAACACTACATTATATTTACCCAGGAGTGTGCCAGAGTCGTTGGTGACTGAGACAGCAGTAAGAATGCCTCTGTCTCTTCTGGGTAGTCAGCCCTGCCCAGTCCAGCTGCAGTCTGTTTTGCTTGCACAGAATAGGACAGTCAGATTGGGATAGAGATTCTTCACTTATGTGTTGTTTCCTCTGGAACCATGTTTAGCATCTAAAAGGCAATTTAAGGCTGGGTGAGAATTGAAGTGACTCGCTACTATTTTTGTGAGTTGCCCATTGGGCGTAATAATGGTTGGCCAGACTAGCTGTTCAGCATACAGTTATAGCCAATGAGCAGCTCTCAATCTAAAGAGTCAGTGGTTGTGAACGGAAAAATATTTGTGGAGAGATTTCCCTGTCTGACTGGCTGCATTCATGGAAGTATTTTTCCTTCCTGCTGTAAAAAGAGAGAAGGAAAAACTTTCTCAGCTGACAAATTCTTTCTGCAAATCCAGCGCTTTCTAAAGTAATTCAATATACTGTATATTAGAGAACAGGGCAGCGTGTGTTAAATAATAAACCGCTGATTTGATATTTTATCACTCATTAATTTGAGATACAGAGTAATAGTGCTGTTAAAGCAAACCTGATGAAAGGTCCAAGACAGTCCTGAAGCACTTAAAGAACCATGAAACAGTGAGACACAGGATGAGATAAGGTTTTAAAGCAGGGAAGTTCAAAGTGTTATTAGCTCTGCTCTGTTTTATAGTTTAAAATACAGAGTGTGGTTTGTAAACTTGAAATATAACACAATGATGCAATGTTAAAAAAAAACAAAAACCTATATAACTGAGAATAAAAATATGAGATATTTTTCACTTTAGGTTTGCTTTAAAGGACAATTGTAGTGAGAGCTATATGGAGGCTGACATCATTATTTCTTTTTAAGCAATACCAGTTACCTAGCAGTCCTACTGTAGTAGTGTCTGACAATAATGATCTGCTGCATGCTTGTTCAAAGTCTATTGCTGGATACACACGGTGCGTTCGCGCACTCAATATTCCCGTCGATTTGTTTCCAACATGTCCGATTTGGATTTCGATGGATCGTTAGGTCGATTCGCATGCAAAGTATGCCGAATCGACCTAACGATCCATCGAAATCCAAATCGGACATGTTGGAAATAAACGAATCGACGGGAAAATCGAGTGCGCGAACGCACCGTGTGTATCCAGCATATGGCTCAAAGGTTTAAAGGCAGAGGATCAGCAGGACAACCAGGCAACTGGTATTGCTTAAAAGGAAATAAATATGGCAGCCTCCATATCCCATACATTACAGTTGTCCTTTAAATATGCCTGTCTATCTAGGTAGTCACATTGCTATTACCTGTTCAGTGTTTGAGGACCTTTACTTCCATTATGGCTAACAGCAGCAGGTGTTAGTAAGCAAGGGGACTGCTGCTGTTAGGTTGCAAAAGTTTTTCAACACTTAAGGTGGCCACTAATGATCCAATCTTTTTCATCCAATATTACCAAATCTATGTAGTATAAGGGTAAATTGAATGAATATATTGAATGGATAATTTAGGCAGTTCCCTTCTATTAGATAGAAATGGTAAGATTGGATGAGAAAGGTTGTATCATTAAAGAGGAGCTGTTAGGTATAAGGTCTCAGAGAAAATAAACACATATATCAGTAGCTAAAGATTGGCTGTACTTACATTACATATGCATTTCACTGTCCACGTTTGGATTTCACAGAATTTGTATATAGTATATGCAGAGATAGATGCTCCTGACAGCTCATGGCAGGCTCCATGTTTTTCTGTCAAATGTGTCGTCATGTCCTGCCTGCTTCCTGATCACAGATAAGCTGGTACTTGAACAGTGTGCAGTGAATATTAATGAGCCATGTGGCTAGGAACAATAGCTGACTCCTGCAGTGTACTCTGCCCGGAGATTTATCAGTGCTACGCGCTGGACTGATTACAAGCTGCTGTAACGTCTCATTAGCAGCCGAGGGGAGGGCCCCAGAATGCTTTGCAGTATAGTATGCGGCTTGCGTCCTCTTGGGTTTTAACAGCCTTGCTGATAAGCACACATCAAAGGTAACTGAGATTTTTATCTTCACTAATGGCTTTTGGGCTTCCTTCTAAACTGTTTAACACAGGAGGATAGAGGTTTAAATTAGCTTCTGCAGCCTGACAGTTACTCTTTAATGGGCACCATTACAAGGGTTATAGCAGACCAGCACAAGCATAAAGGATTGATAAAGGTTTGGTAAAAGATTGTAGTTGTGTGCTCACATTTAGAGTGAGAATGTTCTGTTTTGTTTCTGCAGGTGTACTTATGGGATTGCAGTTGCCATTTTACTTTAGTCTGATATGACGCATGTACTTTTTAATATAGCCAGGTTTGCTAAAATACCAGTCGGCTTATTTATGAAAGAATGCTGAAATGTAAACTTTAAAACAATGGGTGAAAAATAATGCTGCATTACACCTTCTCACAAAAATAGCTTTGCCCATTTTTAAGTAGTAAACTCTGCCTCTGGGGTCAGTCACCAGTGATGGATCTGGCTTGGGTGACGGAGGTCCGAGTGTAGGATTTGGGAGTGCAGGAGCTGGAGCTTCATTTTGGATGAGCCTTCTAGTGGCCAACTAACAGGGGAGCCCATAAGGAAAACTCCAAGCTCCATATGTCTCTCTGCAGATGCAAGTGCATTTGCCTTTCATTTATATGAAAGTAACCGGTTTTACACTATTAGAATGTCATTTTTCTACAGGGCGGACTATGTCATTTTGGTTTGAGTATCTGACCCCTGTATAGTCTGCGTTCATTTTGAAGATAATTGTATTAATCCTGCTTGCTATTCTAATAGTGTCTATGTTTTATATAATTTGCTACTGTATACATCTTTTTCTTATTACAATAAACAGATGATTGATTAAAAAAAGAATGTCATTTTATTTGAGATGCTTGGTCATACAAGGGAGTAAGGAGAAGCAGTGAGGGATTAAAGGACCATCTGGGTGGCTTGAGCAAGCCAGGAAACTGTCCAGGAGGTGCAGTTAGACCCAATAACCCCTGTGATGCTTTGAATGGTGAGTCCCGCTATATCACGTGTGGTGGAGGATCTCCAATCCTGCACAGTTTTTTAGGGTGGAATCTACATAGAGGAACTCTGCACCACTGCCTAATAAACTGGACTATTAGTGCCATTATAGATCTTGCTGTGCTATCTATCCCTCCAGAAAATTGGCCTGTTGTAAATTGGTAGATCTTCCAAGCAACAGCAATGTGGGGCTAGGAACTATGTATAGATGTCTTCCTACTTCATAAATAGTCCCTTAAATTCCCCACTTTACTTCAACTTTAGACAGGTCTCTTGTGTTCCACTTTGACCAGGTCACTGAGCTTCAGCTGTATGTATATGTGGCTTAACATGTTCAGAAGCACGTTTTGATAATTGTCAGAAGTGAGATGACAAGTGCCTGCTTGACCCTCATCCTTCTTACCTCGTTTTATGTCCTTATTTAGCTTCAGGAAACAGTTATGGTATCCTTAAGTGAAAATTAATGCATCTGTTATGTCAGTGTGATATAATGTGCACAGTGTGTGAGAGGGGATTAGTAGGGAAGACCAGGAAGTTTTTGGATTATTCACATGTTTATTTAGCAGACATATGCTTCAGACCAGTCACATGACTTCATGCCAAGTTTACGTTTCTCTCCATTTACACTAGGCTGAGTCTGTGGGAGCAGACGGCTGTATTGGGCCTGCTGTACGAGCTGTATCTCGTGTGGAGGGAGGTGTGATTGCTCATTTCCTGTGTTTAGAGAATGATGTTGTTTTCTGTGGCTCTTTCTGAGGCTTGTGTGGGTGTTGTGAACCAAAGGATTACTCAGGGGAACTCTCCATAACCTCCTCACCTACACAGGATGAGCATCCAAAACCTTTTTCATATGCACGTGGGCTGTCGAAGCTTTTATTTGCTACACTCGGCTAACTCCTGAAAACTTTCAAACTCAGAGGTAGCTTTTTTTTTTAACCTTTTGCTCATTTAGACAGCTTACACTGAGAAGCACATATTTCTAGTAATATGGGTCCTCCTACTTGCGTGACATCAGGATCTGCAGAGTATGTGCTATAATGGAATGTATGATGGATGACAGTGGAAGAAAATAGTTGCAAGAAACAACAGATGTAACCTATTTGGTGGTATATTATAGTTTGTTACTTTTGACAGGTCACGTTGAGCTTTTAGTTCTTGCTTGTTCACGTCACCTCAGGGTTTCAAAAAAGCTGTGTAACCTAGTGACTGTTTGTGCCATTTTTGTACTTAAAAAGAAATTAAGAGAACTGGTCACTTGCATTGTTTCAGGATTACTCTAGGACTGAGGAACAGAGCTAGAGACACCATGGGATGTGGCAGCGCATGACTTGTTAATTACCTGACCCCAAGCTGATAACATTATTGCTGTCGCACATGTAGTGTCCTTAAAGTGAACCTGAACTCAGAACTTCCTCTCTGCACTAAAAGATAAGCAACAGCATAATAACCTTTAAAGAGTTTTGTTACAGCTAATACAAATCCTGCAATAAATTTGCAGTGTACCTACTTCCTGCTTTCATGGAAGCAGACATATTGTTAACATCCTGTGTTTATTAATTGCTGCTCTACCGTGGTAGTCAACTGACACAGCTGCAAGATCAGATTACAACTTGTGATTAGATAGATCAGGGGAGATTAGAGAGGCTCAACTCTCTAAATACATACAGTGTGCATTTCTCTATGTTTTCCTTCTGTCCTGTGCAAGAGTTCAGGTCCACTTGAAAAACTACATTGGAGGTAAATCTGTACACTGTTCATCCTTATTACTTTACTTGTACTCAGCTCCCTAGAGAGGCTCCCTTTGCCGTATTGACTTGCTCATTTTGCACTTTTATTGGCCTGATGAAGCGGGCTCAGACCTGTGAAACGCGCTGCCTGTGCTAAATAAAAAATCTTTTGTCATACACAAGGATTTTGTTATTGAGGTAAGCCACCTCATATTATCTTTTCGTTTTTTAGCTTTTTTTAGATGCTTTTATCCAACCAGGGCGCCTCTTTACCCCTATTGTGCTTAGTCTACCCCCACACACTCTGTGTCTGAGGGGTGGTGACAGATCACCTGTGGGTCCCACCACAGTGGACGCCTGTCCCCATTTTTTTTCAAGGAGAGCGACCACATCCAGGTCCCGGCTGCGACTACCCCGAGTGGAGTCGGGTTTATGGTCTCCACCTGCTTTCTGCGGTCGGTTGCCCCTTGCAACCCTTTTTTGTGAGTAGTATTTTTGCAATACCACTATCCACCTGTATATCACCATATTATACTATTGGGCTCCCGTTTTTTGTCTCCTATACCTCTTTTCCGCAGTGTGCCGAGACACCCCCACTGAATCCTGTACCATAAGGGCTACCAGAGGCCCAACTTTATCTGCTGTATTTGCTCATCCTTGCCGTTATTTAGGTAATAATTACCCCTCTTTGTGCTTTGAATATTGGTAATCATTAAAGCACTGTTCCCCTCCCCTGCTTACCCTTCTCTGACATTGTGGCTGTTTTTGGCAGCTTTTGGTGCTCTATATTAGTTTTCATATACAGTATAGAGTGCTTTAGGGGAACCAATGTAACATTAGCTCTGGAGTCTATAGCTCCTGAGCTGCACCACTGATTGTACTATAATAGGTGTAGCAAGATAAAAGCTTGTTGAGCTTTGCTGAGTCTCCATATGCAAATAGAATCCAACTGGAATCTGTTTACCCGCCTACTTTCAGTCTGACCATTTTCAGGAAACTACATTATTATTATTATTTATTTATAAAGTGCCAACATATTCCGTGGCGCTGTACAATGTAAGAAAACAAACAAGGGATACATAATGATACAGACAATGATATACATGAAATATGAACACTGATACAAGATACAGCACTGCTGATTACAATTTGATTTAACATGATGACTAAAATGTATAAATGTCTAACAGTGTGCAAGCAATTAAATTAATAACAGTCCATGGCACAAAAGGGTGAGAGCCCTGCCCTTGCGAGCTTACAATCATACAATCACATTGGTGCATTGCATGGCAAGGTGTGTGCCAGGACTTCATACCCCAATAGTGCAGTGGTAAATATGTTTATGTTTCACAGCATGTAGCTTTTCCCTCTGGTTATATATTAGGCACCCTGCAGGTGTTTTTTTACTACCGTAAGTAGAGAATATTTCACATTGTTCTAGCTATTAGAGTGGTTCATTGTGTGTGAGCTTTTGACTTCCAAGTTTGGGCCTCGCTCACTGTGCATAGCAGAGACTGTTGGCTAGTCCCTGTTTTTTCCAAGGCACTTCTTTTTAAAGGAAGAGCATGATTACTATAGGCTAGGAAAACTAGGGTTTGAGGGTAATTGAGTTTCATAGAGCTATTTGCATCAAACACACACAGTATGGCCTATGACCGTGTTGATCAGTTAGGGATTCTGGGTATTTTCTGAGTTACAGATTGCCCAGCAAGCACTTGGTGAATCAAAACTCCTAGGAGTATGTCAGGGACTGTAAGAGGCCAAAAAGATCTGTACTAAAATGCTGTGCAAAACAGAAGTTTGCCTTCTTAAAAAATTAGGTATTTGTGATTATTCAGGTTGGAGTGAGCTCTGAGTTGTCCCACAGTGCATCACTGCTGAATATGCAGATCATCTCTTTGTTGTCCTTGTTAGCTAAACACATCTCTAGAACCGCTGGAAGGCAATAGTATCTTCTGAGTTACAGAAGACTACTCCTCCTAGAATATTGTTCCATATGTTACACATTAAAGGAGAACTGTAGGGAGAGGTATTATTTAAGAAGGGCAAAAAAATCTGAACCAGGAAATTATAAACCTGCAAGCTTAAAGAGAACCCGAGGTGGGTTTGAAGAATATTATCTGCATACAGAGGCTGGATCTGCCTGTACAGCCCAGCCTCTGTTGCTATCCCAAACCCCCCTAAGGTCCCCCTGCACTCTGCAATCCCTCATAAACCACAGCCATGCTGCTGACAAACAGCTTGTCAGAGCTGGCTGTGTTTATCTCTATAGTGTCAGTCTGCTGCTCTCCCCGCCTCCTGCAGCACTCCAGTCCCCGCCTGCATCCCTTCCCTCCCTGCTGATTGGAGGGAAGGGACGGGGGCAGGGACCGGAGCTATGCAGGAGGCGGGGGAGCAGCCGAGACTGACACTACAGATGTAAACACAGCCTCACAGCACGGCTGTGATTTATGAGGGATTGCAGAGTGCAGGGGGACCTTAGTGGGGTTTGGGATAGCAACAGAGGCTAGGCTGTATAGGCAGATCCAGCCTCTGTATGCAGATAACATTCTTTAAACACACCTCGGGTTCTCTTTAAAGAGACTCTGTAACACAATTTTCAGCCTTATTTCTTGTATCCTATAAGTTCCTATACCTGTTCTAATGTGGTCTGGATTACTGCAGCCTTTTCTAGTTGCACTGTCTCTGTAATATATCGAATCTTCTTTTCTTTGTCAAGCTTTATCGAGCCAGGGAGGAATGTGCTGCCTCTGCTGTGATAGGGAGAAGTTATACATGTCCCCTGCATGCCCTCTCCAGGCTCTGTGTGCTTTGTTTACTACTCACAGACAGAGCTCTTTGAGGGGGAAGGAAGCTGCCTGTCTCATGCTGAGAACTGTAAGAATCCCAGACGGGAGTGAAGATAATTCTCTATGTAATAAAAACTTGTAGTATACTGTAACATGAGATATATACAAACATCAATTCCTGGTTAGCGGCCATGTTTTTTGTTTGTAAACACTGCCTAAAACTGATAGATAAAAAGCCAGAGTCTGTGTGCATGGATAGGGAACTGGCTAATGGTCAGAAAATAAAGAGTTGTGGTCAATGGATCATACTCAAAATGGGTGACTGTTAGCAGTGAGGTCCCACAGGGGATCTGTACTGGGTCCAGTGCTCTTCTTATTAATGACCTAGTAGATGCAGTAGAAAGCAATGTTGCTATTTTTGCAGATGATACAAAATTGTGCAGAATCATCAACCCTCAGAAAGATAGTGACATATTGCAACAGGATCTAGATAGGATGGTTATATGGGCACATAAATGGCAGATGAAATTCAATGTTGAAAAACTTAAAGTCATGCATTTTGGTCGTACCAATGGTCTAGCACCATACAAAGAAATGGGATACAGTTGGGGACATCAAACTTGGAGAAGGACTTAGGAATACTCATCGACAACAAGTTAAATAATCATATTCAATGCCAAGCTGCTGCAGCTAAAGCTAATAAAATTTTGGGATGCATTAAAAGGGAAATGAAAACTTGAGATGCTAGCATAATATTGCCCCGTTTAACTCTCGGGTTAAAATTGATAAAATTGATAAAATTAAAATTAAATTAAATTAAATTAAAATTGTTAAAATTAAAATTGACAAAATTGATACGTGGGATGGAAGGTGTCACTTACCAAGAAAGGTTAGATAAACTGGGTGTATTTAGTCTAGAGAAAAGAGGCCTTAGAGGGGATCTTATTAACATGTATAAATATATCAGACGGCAATATAAAAGCTTGGCGGATGAGCTTTTTGTCCCTATGCCTTCTCAAAGGACTGGAGGACATGATCTGTGCATGGAGGAAAAACATTTTAGCCATTTATTTAGGAAAGGGTTCTTTACAGTAAGAGTGATTAACCCATTCGCGTTCCGTCGTTTTCACTTGAGAAATGTTCACCTCCCATTCATTAGCCTATAACTTTATCACTACTTATCACAATGAACTGATCTATATCTTGTTTTTTCCACCACCAATCAGGCTTTCTTTGGGGGGTACATTTTGCTAAGAGCCACGTTACTGTAAATGCGGAAAAAATTTATTATTTCTCAGTTTTCCGCCATTATAGTTTTAAAATAATACATGCCTCCATAATTAAAACTCACGTATTGTTTTTGCCCATATGTCCCGGTTATTACACTGTTAAAATTATGTCCCTATCACAATGTATGGCGACAATATTTTATTTGGAAATAAAGGTGCATTTTTTCCGTTTTGCATCTATCACTATTTACAAGTTTAAAATAAAAAAAAAAAATAGAAATATTTCATCTTTACATTGATATTTAAAAAGTTTAGACCCTTAGGTAAATATTTACATGTTTTTTTTATTGTAATGGTTTTTTTTTATATATTAAACATTTTATTTGGGTAGTTTTGGGAGGGTGGGATGTAAACAATAGGTTTATAATGTAAATGTGTGTTGATTTTTTTTTTTTTACTTTTAGTTGTAGTATTACATGGTATAAACCATGAGTTTGTTTACATGACGTCACTCTAAGCGTAACATACGCTTAGAAAGACGCATGGGGGAGGTAACAGCCCGACAAGGCGCAGCTTCCGAGAGAAGCTGACGCTTTTTCAGCGGGGGAGAGGAATCAGTGATCGGGCACCATAGCCCGATTCACTGATTGCCTGGCTAACGAACCGCGGGCCGGGAGCGCGCGTGCACGCGCACGATCGGCCGCGGGAGCACGCGGCAGCGCGCATGGTTCCTGGACGTAGTTTCTACGTCCTGGAACTAAAACAGGTTAAGATGTGGAATACATTGCCACAGGAGGTAGTTATGGCAAATTCTATGCCTGCATTTAAAAGGGGCTTAGATGCTTTCCTTGTGTTGAGAGACATCCATAGCTACAATTACTAGGTAGTGCCCAGTGATGCTGATCCAGGGATTTTATCTGATTGTCATCTGGAGTCGGGAAGGTATTTTTTTCCCTTTTGGAGCTAATTGGACCATGCCTTGTAAGGGTTTTTCGCCTTCCTCTGGATCAACAGGGATATTTGAGGGAGCAAGGCTGGTGTTGTACTTTGTTCTCTGGTTGAACTCGATGGACGTATGTCTTTTTTCAACCAAAATAACTATGTAACTATGTATATGGAGGCTGCCATATTTATTTCCATTTAACCAATACCAGTTGCCTGGCTGTCCTGCTGATCCTCTGCCTCTAATTTTTTCAGCCATAGACCCCGAACATGCATGCAGCAGATCAGGTGTTTCTGACAATTTTGACAGATCTGACAAGGTTAGCTGCATGCTTGTTTCTGGTGTGATTCAGACACTTCTTCAGCCAAATAGATCAGCAGGGCTGCCAGGCAACTGGTATTGCTTAACAGGAAATAAATATGGCAGATACCATATACCTCTCACTACGGTTCCCCTTTAAAGAGGAACTGCAGCAAAAATAACGTAATGAAAAAATGCTTAGTTGTTACAATAATTATTTATAAATTATTTAGTCAGTAAAATCTTTCCTCTCCTTGATTTACATTCCGACATTTATCACATGGCGACACCTTTACGGCTGGCAGGTGATGTCTTTTGAAGGAGATGCTGTTTCTATGGCAGTTGGAAACAGCTGTTATTTCCCACAATGCAACAAGGCTCCCACAGTGTGATGTCAAGACCTAGGTGCTGTCATCACACTGTGGGAGGGGGTTCAACACAATATCAGCCTTACAGAGCCCCCGGATGATCCGTTTGAGAAAAGGTAAAGATTTCTCGTGGCAAAGGGGGTATCAGCTACTGATTGGGATGACGTTAAATCCTTGGTTACAGTTCCTATTTAAACAGACATTTAAACAGTTGTTTTGTCTGGTATAAACGTTGTTGTATTATGAAATTTAGTACTAGAAAATATTTATATAAAGTAGTTTAGTATTTTTAGTATGAAAAAGTGAAATTTGACAGTGAAATGTATTTTTAGAACTTTAACCACTGGACTGACTGGCAGTTTTTGTATCCACAAGATGTTGTTTTACTGCTGTGTAGAGAGTGCAAGTAAGCCCATAGTAAACACTGAGGCTTCACTATCATTCATCAAACTAGAGACTGATGTGATGTGAGAAACTTGTTTATTAAAGCAGTTAGGGCTGGTGCACACCAGAGCGGTTCTGAAACGTTTTTTAAACCGCTTGCAGGGGAAAAACCGCTTGGCTAATGAACGTGAATGGGATGGTGCATGCCAGAGCGGTTCGTTTTTCCACAAACGCAAACTCGGGGGCTGCAGCATTTTTTAGATTTCTGAGGCGTTTCTGCCTCAATGTAAAAGTATAGGAAAGTGGAAAACTGCTCTGATCTGAGAAACGCTAGATCAGAGCGGTTTTCCAGGCGTTTTTGTTACAGAAGCTGTTCAGTAACAGCTTTTACTGTAACAATATTTGTAATCTGCTACACAAAAACGCTCCAAAAATCGCTAGGCATGTTTAGAAAACCTAGAATCGCTCTGAAATCTGCTTCAAAAACCTCTAGTGTTTTGCTGATCTGCTAGGGGTTTTTGGTGTGCACTGACCCTTAGAGAAGAGCCCTTTCTACTTACTAAACTACAGCTGTTCAATGAGTGCATCAGTACCCCGAATAGGGAAGCAAATGTGTATATGTCTCACAAGGTTTACACACATTCATTTACAGTAAATCAATAATAATAATAAATTAATAATAAATATTTTAGTACATATTTTATATGTCTTTATGGGACGACACTGAAGATTTGATGCTGTGATACAATGTATAGTAGTCAGTGGAAAAGTTGTAGAAAAGGGTAAATTTGCCGTCCGATCAAAATAACTCAACTGGGGTTTTTTTGTAGCCTGTTAACAAGATGACTAAGGGCCTGTACACATTGCGGCGATAGCGCTGCGTTTTTAAAATCACATGCATTTTTTTAATCGCAAGATCTTTTGAAAAATCATGAAAATTGTGAAGACCTGTACACATTGGTGCGATGCCTTTTTTAAATTTTCATGAGGGTTTTGCGATTTAAAATTGCATGCGATTTTAAAAACGCAGCGCAAGCGCAGCAGTGTGTACTGGCCATTAAGCATTGCTTACATGATCGGGGGCCACCTCAGCCAGAAACCTCTATGTATAGGTGTCTCCGAAGGTCACTTAACAACTAGGCATGCTGGATCTTTAAAGTGATACCAAGCCAAAGCTTGGGATCAATATCAGCTACATACCTTACAAAAGGGAAGCCTCAGGAGCGTATTGATGCTTCCCTCGCTGATGTACAGCCCCCCGTTGCTGAGCGCGGCCCCCCTCCACATTGGGGCTGTGCAGCTCTGCTTCCGGAAGCAGGGCCACGCAGTAGTTGTGCGAGCCCACTCGCGCATGCGCAGTACCACGGAACCCACGGCTCTGGCTGACTGCGCATGCGCTGGAGGGCTGGATTGGCTATTGCACGGCCACAAACATACTGTCATTAAGTTACATTAATTATGTTGATTAAAATAGATGGATAATATAATCTCTTATGCTGGGAATACACGGCTCGACCAGCGGCTCGATTAGCCGCCGGATCGACTCCTGCCGGGTCCCCGCAGCCGCCCGGATAGATTCCCGCTTGTCACCGCGGGCGCTTCCTTATCTTCCGCTCGATTACCCGCTATTGTCCGCCCACGGGGATCGAGCGCGGTATCGACCCGCTGCGTGATCGGAACTGTCGGATATTATCAATCGAGCCATCAGCGGCTCGATTGATAACAAGTAGTCGCATCATGTATTCCCAGCATTACCCACCCTGTTTTAAAAGAACAGGCAAATGGTTGTGATTTCACAGGGAGCATGAGACACAGTTCCAACTGTCCTGTGTCCTGATCACCCCTCCCAGCTGCGCGCGCTATGCTTCAAATTCAAAATTTAAAAAAAACAAATTTGCGGCAGAACGAGAACAACAACATCAGAAATCCCATCATGCTTTGCACAGCATCAGGAGAAAAATGCCTTGGCAGATTTCTTTGATGGGACGGAGCTCAGCTTCTGTGCAGCTAAAAATGAGGCTTGGGTAAGAAAAAAAAAGTTCTGATGCTGTGAAACTGTTAAAGAAACACCATGCCTTTTCAGTGCTGCTGAGTAGATTTTTAGTCTGGAGGTTCACTTTAAGGACAAAATAAAAGCTTGGCCAATTAGCTTTTTATCCCTTGGTCTGTACAAAGTACAAGAGGGCATGAACTGCGTATGGAGTAGAGGAGATTTTAACACTTCTTTAGAAAAATGTTCTTCACATTAAAGGTGGTGGAGATGTGGAATATCTTACCACAGAAAGTTGTTATGGCAAATTCTGTACTTGCATCTAAAGGGGCTCTGTTCAGCCTAGATAACTGTGGTCTAACTGCTCAAAACTTATCAGTTATTTATATAAAGCAAAAAATAAGCAAGCTGATAAAGGTATCGGAGGATAGATTTTTTTTTTGTTGATTTTTTTTTTACTAGATTGATTTCAGTCAGTTTCTAGAACGGAGGGAAATATGATCATTTCTGTTTCAGAAATTTCCGTTTTACTGGTTTAAGTACAATTTCTCTTTAACACATAGGGTATTAGTTCAGATGAAAACTGATAATTTAACCTGTCATGCAAACAATGATCAGAGCCGTTCTGAAGTGATCTATCGTGTGAGTTTTACTTTGGACATTTACATGTAAATGCTTTTGAAATGGCAATACAGTATTTTGCTGTGTTTTTTGAAGAAAGAAGAAGAAAGAATAGAAAATCTTTATTGTCATTGTAACAACCGAAATTGTACAATGAAATTCTTAAGTGCAATTTTCCAGCAAAAGCAAAGACAGCATAACATTCCATTCTTACATACATTGCATTGCACACACCCGTTATCAACATGGCCACTTAGCAGCATTTAACATAGAAATGGCTGAAGGATAAAAACTGTTCTTTAGTCTATTTGTCTTAGTTTTTATAAGTCTAAAACGTTTTCCAGAAGGCAGATGTTCAAATAACACATGTCCTGGATGTGAGGCGTCGCTTAAAATTTTCTTAATATTCCTGAAACAATAAGACGTATATAATTCTTCTAATGGAAGGAGAGGACAGCCAACTATCCTCTGGGCAACCTTAATTACCCTATGAAGCTGCTTTTTCGGTGCTACTGTGCAGCTTGAAAACCACGCACAGAGACAGTAGACTAGGACACTCTCCACTGTACTGCGGTAAAAAGACACCAACAATTCCTCAGGAATATTATTCTTCCTAAGCACCCTTAAAAAATATAGCCTCTTCTGTGCCTTTTTCACTACTTCAGCAATATGTGTGACCCCCAAGTCAGGTCCTCAAGCACCAAGCCGCTGCGTCCATACGCGCCGCCATCTTTGTATGGGGCTTCCGGCTAATACATAAAACCCTGGTGGTTCTGTGTCTCCATTACGTAGGGCTCATCCACATGAGCAATTTGGCATTTTCTTTGCCAGTTGGACCTTGGGGAACAATTTGCTCGAAGGTTGGTAACAAGATCAGTGTAGCATTGCATTTACCATGCAGCAAGTGCAGGAAGCAGCATTTCAGGGGGGTGAGAACCTTTTAAATATGTATGACATTTTATTCCAGATTTCATTATTATGTCAGTATCTGCATCAAGTTTTTGACTCCTCTTTAAATGACATGTCAATGCAGGGATGGAACGTGAGTTACAGTAGCGATGTAGTACAGTACACAGTGGCAGCGGATTGTGGTAATGCTGATGCTCATCATTTTCATTGGTGTGAACTAATTATGCCGTAATCATCCTACCTAATAAAAGGCAAGTGTCCCTGTGTCCTGTCCGTGTCAGTGCTTTTGCGCTACTGCGCATGCACTGCACTGACAGCCATTGGGACAGGCCGGCCGGGTGGGCGGGTGCGCGTGCAGCGGGTGGGCGGCTGCGCGCGTGGTGGTGACAGACCTAGAGCCAGTTCTTAGGTCATTAGTACTCAGTATAATTGTATGATGTACAGAAAGCTTATATGAGTATTGGGTTTGTAAGTGAGCTTGAAATATATTTATAAACTAATTGATTATCTAAACAATGGTCAGTTTAGGAGTTGTAATAGTTTTGGCCTTTTTATGCTTGTGTTAATCAATGACAACATTGAAAATAGAAATATTAGGATCATGGTTGTCTCATCACACTAAAAAAAAAAGAAGCAAAAAAAAATCTATACTGCTTTTTAAAGTGGGATTAAACTCTCAAAACTAAAATTTCAGCAACTACTGTATTTTCTGCACTATAAGACTCACTTTCTCTCCCCCAAAAGTTGGGGAAAAAGTCACTGCATCTTATAATCCAAAATGCAGGGAGTTCCTGACTTGTGAACGCCTGCCAATACGAGCCTCCAACACACCGCAATGTCGGGGACTCCCCGTACTGTGCCCATGCAGAGGAGGACACAGGGTAACACAAAGGGGCATGGAGGACGATAGAAAGAGGCATTGAGGATGACAGAAGGAGGACAGAGACGGACACATGGAGAACACAGGAGGACACAGGGAGAACACAGGAGGACACAGGGAGACAGAAAATGGTACAAAAAGGGCATAATCCACAGGATGCCTCTTAACCATGGATGCACCAGCTTTAGTATATATATTTTCTTTCCCTGGTTTTCGTCCTCTAAACCTAGGTGCGTCTTATGATCAGGAGCATCTTATAGTCGGAAACATACGGTACTCTTGGTTACATACAAGATCATTTGAAAACACTCCCACACATTCCCTGTATAAATCTAAAAACATTTACATTTCACTCCAGAGAAGCTTGCCTGTAAAACCACATGACAGCAAAGGGCAATCTATTTATGCCTGAGGGCTCGTTTCCACTATTGCGTTGCTAAATCGCTGCGGCAAAATTTGCATGCAGATGCGAATTTCGCATGGGCGTGCATGCGAATTTTCGTGCGAATTCGCATGAAAATTCGCATGGATGACGATGTATGCGAATTTAACCATGGCAATGCCGGTGTGCTTTTCCATTTCATGAAAATTCGCATACCAAAACAGCATGCGAATTTCCTATTAAATACATTAGCGGCGATTCGCATGCATTCCTCTTGCAGGCGAATTCTGCGGCTCTTTTGTGCGTTTTTTCAACGCTGAAAAAAACGCACCTCAACAACGCTACAGTGGAAACAGGCCCATCCACTTGCATTACATGTGCGAATCCGCATGCGTTGGACGCATGCGGATTCGCGATAGTGGAAACGAGCCCTTAGAAAGGTTGATCATTTGCAAAAATGGAATGGTTAGTACCAAGTTTAATTTTAACTGCAGTTAGGTTTTCTTATGGCATTTTTTACACAAACCTGTCTTTTTATGTGAAACAATAAAATTATAGCCATGCCACAGGTTGTCTACAGGTACCTACATATTAAATACTCAGAAATAAAACATCTGTAGTACAGTACAATGCTGCAGCAGTCCACATGATGTTAGCTTTGTAAAAGGAAAACAAAAGTGTGACGTCTAGGGATTATAAAATGTAGAATATAAAGGCCTAAAAAATAAGGTAAGCTTTTCTGTGTGAATGGATTACATAGATAATCCTGTAATTTTAACTACACTCCTGGATTGGGAGAGTGAAAGGAACTGGGGCAGAAGAGAGAATGCATGCTGCAGTGACAAGACTGGAATATCCTGAGAGGCTGCAACTGAATAGCTGGCCTGGAGTAATTTGTAGAGTGCACTGTTTGTCAGTGCTATAACATATTTTCCTATGAGGTGGTGCATTGCACTGTATTGGACAGTTTAGTGTTAAGCAAGACAGTTGTGATAGTTTGTGACTTTTGTTGATTGACACAACATCTAAAGGTTCCCAATAATAAAGTACAGTTTTACCAATGCAATGTAGTAGAAGGGTAATCCGAGTGAGTATACTTTGGCTACTTTAAGTAGTCCCTTATATTAAATAGAAGGGATAAGATTGAACAATTAAGCACTGTAAAGGACACTTGAAGTGAGAGGGATATGGAGGCTGCCACATTTGTTTCTTTTTAAGCAATACCAGTTGCCTGGCTGCCCTAGTTCTCTGCCTCCAATACTTTTAGCCATAGACCCTGAACAAGCATACTGCAGATTAGGTATTTCTGACATTTTTGTCAGGTCTGACAAGATTAGCTGCCTGCTTGTTTCTGGTGTAATTCAGACACTTCTGCAACCAAATAGACCAGCAGGGCTGCCAGGCAGCTGGTATTGTCTTAAAGGCAGCCTACATATACCGTATTTTGCGGAATATAAGACGCTCCGGCATATAAGACGCACCTAGATTTAGAAGGCAAAAATCAGGAAAAAAAAAAAAACTAAACCTAGGTGCGTCTATGTGGCAGGGGTGTCTTATGGACCTTTAAACCCCCCAAAACTGTCTCTATCTAAGCTGAACTGCTCATCTACACTAAATCCTGCTACACTACACTTCACTTACCCCTGCTGCCCCCACCAACTACACTACACTACACTACACGAACTAACCCCTGCAGCCAACCCAAACTACACTACACTTCACTAAGTAACCCCTGTAGAAACCCAAACTACACTACACTACTACACTACACTTCACTAACTAACCCCTGCAGCCAACCCAAACTACACTAACTAAATCCTGCACCCAACACAAACTACACTACACTTTTCCCCTGCAGCATCTCACCTGATCCTGCTGCCGCGATCCTGTCCTCCTCCGCCTGACTGCCGACTTCCAAGGGTCATCTGAGGGTCCCAACTGTGGTCATCTGAGGGTCCCAGCCATCCCATCCAGAATCCCGGCTCTTCAGTGTCCCAGTCGCCAGATCGTCTTCACTGCAGACAGCAGCCATGCGGTAATCACGCGCTGCTGCCTCGCCGACATCCTCCATGGTAACGGCGTCCTCTTCCTAGTTACGGTGCCCCCTTCTGTGTGACGAGCAGCGCATGTGCGCCTGACGTCATGCGTGACCCCGGCGCACGTGCGCCTGAAGTCATGCGTGACCCGGCGCACATGCGCCGCTCGTCACACAGAAGGGGGCACCGTAACTAGGAAGAGGACGCCGTTACCATGGAGGATGTCGGCGAGGCAGCAGCGCGTGATTACCGCATGGCTGCTGTCTGCAGTGAAGACGATCTGGCGACTGGGACACTGAAGAGCCGGGATTCTGGATGGGATGGCTGGGACCCTCAGATGACCACAGCTGGGACCCTCGGATGACCCTTGGATGGCGGCAGTCAGACGGAGGAGGACAGGATCGCGGCTGCAGGAACCGGTAAGTATGTTTTGGGGCCCAAATACCGTACCTTTAGAATATAAGACGCACCCACTTTTTCCCCCTAGTTTTGGGGAAGAAAAAATGCGTCTTATATTCCGAAAAATACGGTACTTCTCGCTTCAGGTTCCCTTTAAGTATCTACAACAGTAGTAGACAAACTGTAAAGTTGACCATACACTTATACAGATTCAAAATCTGATCAGAGAGGGATCTATTAGGCCCCGTTCACATTACCAAACGCAGATGGCCGTGTGATCGGATTGCAACACTTACGAACGCACGCCATCTGCGTTTGCGTTGCGTGGCTGATCCCATTTACTGAAAGTGAATGGGTTAGCCACGCGTTTTGGGAAAAATGCGTGCAGCATCCGTTCGCAGACCGCACTGGTCCACAACGCATGCAGTGTGAACATTAAACAGTGCAGTCTATGCACTTCTGATGTCATGCATGTCTGCCTCCTGCACACGTTGCCAAAATACTGACAGCAACGCATGTAATGAGATTGAGGCCTTACTGCCACACACTGTAGACAAATTTTCAGTAGATTTCAGCATGGATCCACGTACAGAAAATTGTGTATTAACCAGCTGAGCGGTCTGGACGAGCTCAGCTCGTCCAACACCGCCAGCGGCTGCCGCTCAGGCCCTGCTGGGCCGATTTTAATGAAATAAAAAGCAGCACACGCAGCCGGCACTTTGCCAGCCGCGTGTGCTGCCTGATCGCCGCTGCAGCGCGGCGATCCGCCGCGTGCAGCGGCGAAAGAGGGTCCCCCCAGCCGCCCGAGCCCAGCGTAGCCGGAACAAACAGTTCCGGCCAGCGCTAAGGGCTGGATCGGAGGCGGCTGACGTCAGGACGTCGGCTGACGTCCATGACGTCACTCCGCTCGTCGCTATGGCGACGATATAAGCAAAACAAGGAAGGCCGCTCATTGCGGCCTTCCTTGTTTATTATGGGCGCCGGAGGCGATCGGAAGAACGCCTCCGGAGCGCCCTCTAGTGGGCTTTCATGCAGCCAACTTTCAGTTGGCTGCATGAAATAGTTTTTTTTTTTATTTAAAAAAAACCCTCCCGCAGCCACCCTGGCGATTTAATCAGAACGCCAGGGTGGTTAAGACAGGCTTGATGCGTCTAGGAGTCCCTCTACTTAGGCTATTCAGGGACCTAAAAGGGTTAAATATCACAGTTAGTTTGGCATTCTCTGATCTGGAGCTGAACTAAACTGTGACTGTGACAGGCAAATAATCACTGGTGGCTAGGAAGGAAGAATGTTTACAATGTAAAATATTCTAGAAATAAATAAGAGGAGGCTTTTCTGATATGAACTGTACAGTATTAGTCTGCTGCTGTCTGTAGTCGGACCACCTAGTGCGCTCCCACAGCCTTGAACATGTCACAGGACTTTGGGGTGAAATTGGCTGATACAGTTCTGCTGTATATATATGAACACACACAGCTCATACAGTCTCCTGGATTTCTGTTTGCTGTCTAAAGTAACATATCCGCTCCGCTGCTTGACTTGTGAGCCGGTGATGTGTATCCGTTATGTATACTTCCCTACCGCCAGCCAGAAAAATGTTTGCTTCCTTTTTTTCTTTTTTTTTGGTTTGGATAGAGGAAGGGTTTGGCCATTTTTTTTAATTGCTAATGATATTTCCTTTTGGTACATTATTCTTGGTTTCTTGTCCTGGTGACACCCAAGTCAATAGAACTTCCTGCAACCTCTCTGTGTGGAATGTAAGCCACTCCCATTTGCTTTTTGTTTACTTGACTTCTAGGCCACGCCCCCAAAATTAATTTTTGTAAGGATAACCTCAAATCCAAATATAAATAAGATTTCACAAAAGAGCATCTCAAAGTATGCCTTTTACGGCTTTTGAAACCTTAAGTCTGGTACACACGTTCTCGTTCAAAGTGGCCAATAAGAGCCATCTCTGCCGAGAACCAAGTTAAGCAGAGTGTCAGACCACCTCAGCCAAATGCATTGTTCCCCTCCTGATCCTTCTCTCCTGCCTGAAGTCGCTCTATCATGCACCATACTGACAATATATATATATACACTGTACAGCGCTGCGTAATATGTCGGCGCTATATAAATACTTAATAATAATAATAATAATACTGTTATCCCTCCACTCCTTTTTATAGCAACAGAATGCGTCTGTATGATATATGACTATTGCCTGAGGGATAAAGCCTCAATCCCTGCTGTGAACAACCTTTATTCCTGTATATGCACCTTTACTGTTTCTATTTCTCAGTTGCATGTAAATGATCAGTTTGAGGGTGTTTTTACACCTCTTGCTGTGCCAAGGTAACAAAGGCTCTCTCCTCACCGCAGCTGCTTGCCACATCGCGAAGGGGCTGCTAACCACCATTGCTCCCGGATCACCACAGCACCATTCACCCGGCAGGCCAGCCACATGGATCCAGCTATGACCACACACTGGGGCAGGAAGGGTCATGGCAACCCGCTCATGACTCTCACACCCGGCTGCATAATCACCATGCCAGCTGCACTCCAATCCATCAGACATCATGTCGGACCCAGGCTTCCAGCAGTAGCAGCATTCACAGACTCCAACATGACAGATCCTGCCAGCCTGTTGGGCTGCAGCCCTGGATCTCCGCCCCTGCAGACCAACACGGAATCCTGGAAGTCCTAAGTCCCTCTGCCTGCTCTCACCTTCCGATCCGATTCAATGCCTTCCAGCTGCTCTAGTCTAGGCCACAAGCCGGGGCTACGTTTAGGCACAGCCTAGATCCACCAGACGCCAGTCATCATCCCCCAGAATTTTGGGCGCAGCACAGCACTGATTCCACTCTCAGCTAAATTTTTCTTAAGTATAGCCACTGGGACAATCAATTGGGCCACTAGCCAGCCATGACACTGCTGCAATCCCAGGGGACTCTCGGTCTCTCTCTCTCTCTACCTCTTCTTCTCTCCTCTCTCTTTCCTAACCTTCTCTCGTCCCTTTTTGGAGGGATATGCTTACTCTTTTCCCTCTCTCTTTTCCTCTCTCGTCCTTTCCTTCTCTCTCTTTTCTTCCTTTGCTCTCCCTCCTTTTGTGGGATATGCTCTCTCTTTCTCTTTCTCTCTCCTTCTCTTTCTCTCTCTCCTCTTTCTCCCTCTCTCTCTCCCTTTCTCTCTCCCTCTCTCCTATTCTTTCTCTCTCTCTCTCTCCTTCTCTTTCTCTACCTTCCTTTCTCTCCTTCTCTTTCTCTCTCTGCACCTCCCCTCCAAGCATTTTCTGCAGGGCACCTGAACCGCTGCAGAGCAATTGAGCGCCGCAGAGAATGTGGCAGCTCCGCTCACATAGCACTCAGATGACCTCACTGGACCTTACACTATGTTCTATGTATCATGTAGATGCCTACTTTATGTTTATTTACTGTATGCTCATTTACTGTACCATCACCGATACTGTATGTGCCAAAAATAATTCCAGGTACAACCCCTTTTGTGCTAGCTATATAAATGATTCTGATTCTGAGCAGGTTCTTTCAGACAGAGTCTGTTGTTCATCAAGGTAACTAATTTTGATTGGCAAATTTGACCACCTACAAGGTGTACCTGTTATACCATCACATCGCTATTTGGGTGCAGAGAGAGCCAAAGGACTTCTTTCTCCTTGCATGGTTATCTCGAGAAATTTACCAAAAATATTCCCCTACCGGTTACCTAATTTCACCTTAGAACATGTAATTCGAGGTCCGGACATTGACGGCACCTGAATTACAGTGATTAAAGGGAACCTACACTGAGAGGGATATGGATGTTTCCTTTTAAACAATACCAGTTGCATGGCAGTCCTGCTGATCTCTTTGGCTGCAGTAGTGGCTGAATCACAGACCTGAAACAAGCATGCAGCTAATCCAGTCTGACTTCAGTCAGAGCACCTGATCTGCATGCTTGTTCAGGGGCTGTGACTGAAAGTATTAGAGACACAGGGACAGCAAGAGAGTCAGGCAACCGGTATTTTTTAAAAATGAAAAATCCATATCCTTCTCTGTTTAGGTTCCCTTTAAATGCTATTTGGTCGGTGGAGCTATAGCCGTAATTAACATTACAGCTATATCCGGCGCTGGTATCAAACAACAAAATGACCTGCTTCGACCTCCGTGTAGTATAAGATTTGGAATATTATGAGCGGATTGTGTAGGTAAACTCTTACACTGCATGGAGGTGGACAAATTGGAAAGTCAATGGCCATCAAAGTTGAATGTTTATATACCAGGCTTTACTTAGATGCATTGGTCTGAAATGTTGCTGGTTATAACTTTTGAAGAACCATAAAATAAACTGTGTAAATAAATAACAGTTTTATAAATAACAATGGGAATTCTTATTTGATTCCCAATTTAATTAAACTTTGTAAAAATATTATTTAACTAAAAAATACTTGCAGGTGCAGGTAGGCGGTATTTTTTATATATGGTTTACACTTGTTTTCAGAATTATCCACCCCCATTGCTGTAAAGAGTTTTAGGGAATTTCGTGTACATTTGTAATTGTGTTCAGAATGAAATCTTACAAGGACTTTTTAAAGAAACAAATGCAACTAAAATTACATTAATTGTTTTTGTAATACAGTATTAAATGTTTTTTTTGTGTGATTTCTTCGTTGACACAATTATTCAACCCCTTAAACACTACCACTCTTAAAGAGACTCCGTAACAAAAATTGCATCCTGTTTTTTATCATCCTACATGTTCCAAAAGCTATTCTAATGTGTTCTGGCTAACTGCAGCACTTTCTACTATGACAGTCTCTGTAATAAATCAATGAATCTTTCCCCTGTCAGACTTGTCGGCCTGTGTCTGGAAGGCTGCCAAGTTCTTCAGTGTTGTGGTTCTGCTATGAACTCACCCTTTCTGGCCCCTCTATGCACACTGCCTGTGTGTTATTTAGATAAGAGAGAAGAGAGAAGCTGCTCTAATCAGCTGAATAAATCGTCCTCTGAGCTGGCTGGGCTTTCACATAGTGAGGAATTACAAACAAGGGCAAATCTATTTGCAGGAAGAAAAGAGCAGCCTGAAACTTCAGTGCATGGGGGAAAGAAACACACAAATGATCTCTTGAGATTCAAAAGGAATGCTGTATACAGCCTGCTTATGTATGGATGTATTTTCTATGTGTGGACATACTGTACATCAACCTACTTCCTGTTTTGGTGGCCATTTTGTTTGTTTACAAACAAACTTTTTAAAACTGTTTTTAACCACTTTTAATGCAGCGAGGAGCGGCGAAATTGTGACAGAGGGTAATAGGAGATGTCCCCTAACGCACTGGTATGTTTACTTTTGAGTGATTTTAACAATACAGATTCTCTTTAAGAACAGAGGTTCATTCAATTGTTTTCGAACAGGTATTGAAAACACCTGTGGATGTTAAAGAGAACCCGAGGTGTGTTCCCCTGCCTCCTGCATAGCTCCGGTCCCTGCCCCCGTCCTTTCCCTCCAATCAGCAGGGAGGGAAGGGATGCAGGCGGGGACTGGAGTTCTGCAGGAGGCGGGGAGAGCAGCAGACTGCCACTATAGAGATAAACACAGCCAGCTCTGACAAGCTGTTTGTCAGCAGCGTGGCTGTGATTTATGAGGGATTGCAGAGTGCAGGGGGACCTTAGGGGGGTTTGGGATAGCAACAGAGGCTGGGCTGTATAGGCAGATCCAGCCTCTGTATGCAGATAATATTCTTCAAACCCACCTCGGGTTCTCTTTAACGAGCAGCAATCAAGCATAATAAGCACCAATTAGGCAGATTCAAAATGACTGTGATTCTCAGCTCCTTCTAGGCATTTACTGGTGTGTTTACAAACATGGTGAAGTCAAGAGACTGGTCCAGGAAGACAAGAGAAGAGGTGATTTCTCTTCACAGGAAGGACAATGGCTATAAGAAGATTGCAAAGATGTTAAAAATACCAAGAGACACCATAGGAAGCATCATTCGCAAATTCAAGGCAAAGGGCACTGTTGAAACGCTACCTGGTCATGGCAGAAAGAAGATGCTGACTTCGACAGCTGTGCGCTACCTGAAACGCAAAGTGGAGAAAAGTCCCAGTGTGACTGCTGAGGAACTGAAAAAAGATTTGTCAGATGCGGGTACTGAAGTTTCAGCTCAGACAATAAGGCACACACTGCATAATGAAGGCCTCCATGCCAGAACTCCCAGTGGACTGCAGTATGCCAAAAGTCATGTGGACAAACCACAAAAGTTTTGGGATAGTGTTCTGTGGACTGATGAAACAAAATTAGAACTGTTTGGGCCCATGGATCAACGCTATGTTTGGAGGAGGAAGAACAAGGCCTATGAAGAAAAGAACACCTTGCCTACTGTGAAGCATGGCAGGGAGTCAATCATGCTTTGAGGCTGTTTTGCTTCTGCAGGTACAGGAAATCTTCAGCATGTGCAAGGTACCATGAATTCTCTTCAGTACCAGGAGATATTGGATGAAAATGTGATGCAGTCCGTCATAAACCTGAGGCTTGGGAGACGTTGGACCTTTCAACAGGACAATGATCCCAAGCATACCTCCAAGTCCACTAGAGCATGGTTGCAGAATAAAGGCTGGAACATTTTGGAGTGGCCATCGCAGTCACCAGACTTAAATCCGATTAAGAACCTCTGGTGGGACTTAAAGAAAGCAGTTGCAGCCTAAGAATGTGACTGAACTGGAGGCTTTTGCCCATGAAGAATGGGCTAAGATACCCGTAGATCGCTGCAAGACACTTGTGTCAAGCTATGCTTCACATTTAAAAGCTGTTATAACTGGAAAAGGATGTTGTACTAAGTACTAAGAATTAATGTCACTTGGGGGTTGAGTAAAACTGATAATGATGTAAGCACAGAAAAGACATTTGTGGTTATTTCATTATAAATGTTATGTTATATTTGTCTGACTTACAAGTGCCTCTTTGATTTAATTGTTAAGATGACTGAAATGATCAAAATCAATGTCAAACTGGCCAAAACACTTAATTTCAGTGGGGGTTGAATAATTTTGAACACAACTGCATATTTTTTATTTCAAAATTTACCATAGTGATTCAGGTACCCCCTAATCCCAGCATAAGCACCCCTGGGTTACACATAATGCATGCTAAGGGCCTGAGCACTAGATTGAAGGTATAAACATTTTCCTAGCTGTAGTCTGTACAGCTTGACAGACTGTACCCTGAGAGCAGTGTATAGACAGTAGAGAAAAGGTCAGTAAGCGACAGTGTGAATGATGAAAGAAAGTCTGTGGAATACTCTGATCTGTCCAGTCCATTCTTTTCTCAGAAATGGAGCCTCTGCCATACATGCCATCACAGATAAACGTGCAGTGATGGGCACGTTGCTATTTGCACACATGGGTGCTTTACTGAGTGGGGCATTTTATGTTTCATCCCTATTTAAAACCATGACACATGGAAAGCCCACAGAACTGCTTTCTACAAAATTAAGGGATTCAAAAGCATTTTTAGAAATAAAAAGGGGAAGGCTTAGTGGTGTTAATTATAGCATAACAATGTTCATTTATTTTCTATGCACTTTTTGAACTTGATGAATACATAAGTACAGTAGTGAACCTGTGGACTGTGTGCATGTTTTCCATTCTGGTTTCTCCTTCCCCCTTTCAGTGGCCAGAACATACTCTACATCTTTCTTGTATCTTTATTTTATATCATGCTATGGGGGAGCCATATTCATTTCCATAAAATGGCAGATGCTAGAAAATTGGCCATCTGCTAGAGCAGGCTTTCTCAACCAGGGTTCCTTAAAGGGGAACTTCACCCTAAACAAACATACTGTCATTAAGTTACATTAGTTATGTTAATTAAAATAGATACGTAATATAATCTCTTACCCACCCTGTTTTAAAAGAACAGACAAATGTTTGTGATTTAATGGGGGCAGCCATCTTTTTGGTTGAAAAGAGGTGACAAGGAGCATGAGACACAGTTCCAACTGTCCTGTGTCCTGATCACCCCTCCCAGCTGCACGCGCTAGGCAACGAGAACAACAACATCAGAAATCCCGTCATGCTTTGCACAGCCTCAGGGGAAAAAAAGCCCGGACATAATTCTTTGATGGGGCGGAGCTTAGCTTCTTTGCAGCTAAAAATGAGGCTTGGTTAAGAAAAACAAAGTTCTCATGCTGTGAAACCATTAAAGAAACACCAAAACTTTTCAGTGCTGCGGAGTAGATTTTTAGTCTGGAGGTTCCTTGGCATTTTCCCCCATCGTGGGGGATGTATGATAGAGCATATTAAAATAGGGGATACTGTAAAAAAAAGCACTAAATATGGGGTAAAAATAATGAGCACATCAGTTTAAGTAAAACGCACCAGAATAAGAAGACAATATAATGAGATGCACTGTAATAGGTGGTAGTAAAATAAATAGGCACACCTACATTTAAAATCCATGCCTCCTGCAAAATAAATGCAGGGGTTCCTTGAGATCCAAAAATATTTGCAGGGGTTCCCTGAGATCCAACATTTTTTGTAGGGTTCCTCCAGGTTAAAAAGGTTGAGAAAGGCTGTGCTAGAGTCTAGACCAGGGGTAGGGAACCTTTTTGGCAGAGAGCCATAAACACGACATATTTTAAAATTAAATTCTGTGAGAGCCATACAATATGTTTTATGCAAAACAAACACTTTTAAACTACAATAAGTGTCTGCATTCTTTTTAATAACGTTGTTATGCAGTTGCTAACGGTAACCGTTAGCAACTGCATAACATTATTAAAAAGAATTAAGATACTTCTTGTTTACCATTAGCACCTGATAAATAAAGTACATCTTAACCTGTATTAATGGGACTTCTGGAGCTGCATGGTTTTGCTGATGGCTTTGTAGTCTGGTTGATACGTGGTAAGGCAGAGCTTCATGTAGGCGTTGAGACTTCCATCCGTTAAGCGTGATCGTAGGTTATACTTAATGTGCTTTAGATGTGAGAAAGACTGCTCACATGCATATGTAGAGCCAAACATCGTCAGTACAGCAATACTCACACGCTGCAGTGTGTGGTATGTGATGGGAAGAGCGTTCCAAGTTTTGAGAATCAGGTGGTCGGCGTGTTCAAGTTTTCTCATTTCACTCACTGCTGCTGGCTTAGGCCTAGGCTGGCTAGACCAGCAGTGTGGGCCCCAACTGAACTGACCAGTGAGTGACTGACCCACCCCCAACTGAACATGACCAGCAGTGACTGACCCACCCCAAGCCCCAACTGAACTGACTCACCCCCAACTGAACTGACCAGTGACTAGACTAGACTGACCAACCCCCAACTGAACTGACCAGTGACTGAGTCTGAGCCACCCCCAACTGAACTGACCAGCAGTGACTGATCCACCAACTGAACTGACCAGTGGCTGTTTGACCCAGACCAACCCCCAACTGAACTGACCAGTGACTGTCTATCTGAGTCTTACTGACCCAGTCCCGACCCACCCCACAACTGAACTGACCAGACTGCACCTGGAGTGACCTCCTGAAGTCACCACGGACGGCGGCAGTACGGCGGGCTCTCACTCACTACTGCTGCTGCTACACTACTGCGCTCCGGAGCGACTGGCAGTAATGGCTGCGTAGAGTGCGGCTGCCTCTGGGTCGCACGTCCTCGGGTCGGCTCCTCCCCCCCGTCAAGCGTGATGGATGTGCTGCCTCTGTTCCCGCTGGCTGCGCAACTGCTACGCGTCACACGTTACGTGTGACGCGTGTGACATCACACGGACACAGCGCCAGCGAGATGGAGGAGAAAGGAGAAGGGCAGGAATTCTGGCAGGGGAGGCGGTGCCGATGAAGGAGGCACACATGTAAATATAAAGACCCGGCATGGAGGAGGGGGCGGCGGCGGCGCAGATTTCAGAAGTAAACACAGGCTCTCTGGCTGCTCTGTCACACGTATTTTAGCGAGCCAGAGAGCCATATGAGGGCATGAAGAGAGCCATATATGGCTCGCGAGCCATAGGTTCACGACCCCTGGTCTAGACAGTACTTAGGTTGGCAGTCCTCGGGAGCCATGGCTTCAGCTGCACCCTCACCTGCTACATGGACTGCGTAACAGAGCATACCATACCATAAGACCGGAGAGGAGGCCGAGTTCGGACTGCTGGTGAGGGAGGATTGAAGAAGATCCACTGAAATGCGTAAAAAAAAAAAAGCCTTTTGTAACAAAATTTTAAAGCATTTTCTTCTAGAATGTTTGCCAGTTTAAATAGTAACAGAAACAGGGCTTTGGCATATTGTCAGAAAATAAGCCTGGAAAGTCCAGAGAGGAATTTTTAAAATAAATAAATATACATTTCTTAAAAAGGAACTTTAACCAAGGATAGAACTTCATCCCAATCAGTAATCAATAACCCACTTTTCCACAAGAATTCTTTATCTTTTCTAGAACAGATCATCAGGGACATCTGTATGGCTAATATTGTGGTGGAACGCGTTCCACAGTGTGATGCCAGGGCCTTGGCATTGACAGTTTGCTGTCTGTGAACCTTGTTACAGTTTCCAACTGCCAAGCAAGCAGTATCTCCCTCCACACACACAACTTCAGGTATCTGAACATTCCACAGAGATCACCCAGCAGGAATAAAGATGCCACCACCAGTGATACATTTCAGAATGTAAATCAGGGAGAGGAAAGATTTTACAATGGGCAAACACTGATGTTATTTTCACTACAGTTCCTCTTTTAGGTCTAAAGTATGAAAACATCTACTTGAAGTCCTATTATGACTTCAGAACCAATTTAATACAGTACAGTGTTTAAGATAGTCTCCAAAATTAATTAGTACAGTGATGGCTTTGAAAGTGCAATTGATCAGTACGTTTTGAAAATGGATTAATTACTGTAACATAAAACCAGCTTGTTCCTTAGAGACGCATTGAACTGAAGAAACAGCAAGTCACAAAGTGAGCAGTCTCTGTTGTGAGCTTCTGCCCATCACTGCAAGTTGTCTGGGCAGCCGAGCCCTTGATGCTTTCAGACATGCATTCTGCACTTGAACTAATTGCAGGGCAGCCTTGTGTATCCAGTTTTAAATGGCAACAATAGTGTGAAAAGCAAGACTTGGCTGGACTGAGGCCAAGACTGGCAGAGGATTGCAGGCATTTTCTGACAGAAGGCAAGTCTCGGCTAGACCAGTCTTCCCTGGAAATAACTTTCTCAAGTATCTCGAGTATTATGACCTGGAGCTGTATCTTGACACATTCTTAGGAGTGTTTATAGGTATCAGGAATGAAGACGATGTGAGAAGTATGTCTTGTACTGTATGTAAGCTGAGCACACAGGCTGTGTATATTCTGCTGTATAAGTGGAGTGCCTGAACTAGGCTTGATATTTCATGGCAATTACACAGTTCGCTGCTTAGCAGTGTGGAATAATTATTTACTTCAGTCTCTCCCAAACCTGTCGTCAACCTCCGCCATTCATCTAAGAAGTGGTGCCCAGTGGTTATAGTTCCCCCTGCCTCTCACTTGACTGGAACTGACTCTTCAGCTGCTTGTCAGCGTTGTGTGCTGATGCAGTACTTGTCTTCAGAGCCCTTTTCAAGATAATGTGTTTTACAAGAATCACTTTTATAATAGCAAGTAACCTGTGGATCAATGAGCCTACACATTATACCCAGCTAACGTGGTATTTAGATTATGATTCCAGGGCTGCAGTTATATGTTATTGCATTGCAGGGTCAATGTTTTTGTGGCACAAACTCCATCAATGTATAGAATTCCCCTTCCCCCATTCTGTCTTCAGCAGTCTCCTCTTTCATTCCATGTGTAGCCCTTTCCCTATTTGCAAAAGCCCCGTGTATAGCAGTTCCTCTTTCTCTTTCGTAGTCCCCTCCCTTGTTCACTGTGTCACTACTTCACTTGGAGTGTCCAACAGTGGTCTCTCCTGTCCTATGTGACTGGCATTAAGATTATTTTGAAGGCTGCAGCCTAGGAGTCCTTGGCAAAAAAGGCTCTGATGTCCATTAAAAGTTACAGATTACCCAGCAAGCTCATGGTGAACCAAAATTCCTAGGAGTGTGTAAGGGGCTGAAAGGGGTCAAAAAGCCTCCTTACTAAAATGCTATGCAAAACAGAATTTTGCCTTTATCAAACAGAAGGTATTTGCAATTATTCAGGTTAGAGTGAGCAAAAGAGCACTACTACTTTTCCAGAAACTTCCTCCGGCCCCTCTCCCTATGCTCATTGATGGGTCTGAGGTCTCCAGGGTTAAAAGTGTCCGGTTCCTAGGCACAACTATAACAAGCGACCTCAAATGGGAGCAAAACACCACCAGAACTCAGAAGAAAGCACAGCAGAGGTTATTCTTCCTACGCCAATTGAAGAAATTCGGTATGCCACGGGAATTGCTTACCAGCTTTTTCACCGCGGCCATCGAATCCATCCTCTGCTGCTCCATCATCGTCTGGTATGCAGGAGCAACCGCTAAGGACAAATACACACTCTACAGAGTGATAAACGCAGCAGAAAAAAATCATTGGCGCCCACCTGCCCCCGCTAAATCTCCTCTACTCCATGAGAATGAAAGCAAGGGCCTCCAAGATCTTACTCGACCCCTCCCACCCAGGCAGGCGCTACTTCGAGCCCCTAACATTGGGTCACCGTTTCAGATCCATCCCCTCCAAAACCACCAGGCGCATGAACACCTTCTTCCCCCAAGCGGTTCTCCTGATGAAATCACTGAACTCAAGACCCCCCCCCCCCCCCCCCCACCAAGTCTGCTCCATTGAGACACTCTAGCCCTCAGGGCAACCCTTCCTCACAGCCGCAACTCTGACCCTACCAAGACTCAATCTTGCGTTGCTTTATATGTTTGCTTTGTATGTTTGCCTTGCGTTGTTATATGTTCCTGAACTGCCATTTGCCATGTGAACTACAAGCAATTCCGGGCACACCAATAGATGTACTTGGCGACAATAAAGATGATTCTGATGTCTCCCATGGTGACATCACTGCTGAATATGTAAATCATCTCTTTGTTGTCCCTGATAGCAAAACACACCTCTAGAACCGCTGGAATGCAATGATGTGTCAGCGTGTTAATATTACAGAGCCAAATTAATCTAACCTGCATACAGAATATTTCGGATTGGTTGATCCTCATCAGTTTCCACTAAAGATATTGGTCCTTTTTCCCATACAGGATACTTTGGGAATGAACAGGGTTCTCCTTAAATTCCACCCACTGAGTGAGCCCATGTTACCCACCACTGGTCGCATTGTTATACAGTTTTACTGACTTTAGTCATTGAATCACTTGTAAATGTCTTTCTAGTTTGATCTCTACACTTTCAGACTGGCTGGTTTGCAATGGCTTTTGTTTTATTCCAGTATTCGACTATAGTCCTCTATAGTGTTGCCCATATGGCTTTAGAATAAGCAGAGGGAACATTTCCGTAGTGGCCTGCAGCTTGTTCAGACCTTTCAACACCTGTAAATGTAATATTTATTTCTGCACATGTTACTGGGGAATAGTTCCCTCCATTCCTGGAACTGGTGTAACCTTTCACAGCCGGGTGCGAGATGTGTTTCTGGGCTACAGCACTGAATCATACTGAAGGGAAAGAGGTGGCATAGCTTCAGAAAGCAATCACATTCATGTGTTCAACTGAATAAAGGAAACTTCTCTGTCCTGCTGATCAGATTTATATGCGGTTTTGGCTCAGCGTATCACCGCATAGAGCAAACGTTTACTTTCTGGCAAGAATGAGAGTTAACATGAACACATCCATTGCCATAGCGTACATGGTCTACCCCCACCCTTTATCTATACTTTATCTTATCCGGCCAGACCTCCCTACTCAGCTCTGTGACCTGCACTTCCTGTATGTGTGTTCAATCCTGCTTATTTATATATAGAAATCCTCATGGTTGAGCTGTCTTTGTGGTTTATGTGCAGAGCAGAGTTGAAACCAGTCCTTAGCCCACATTTAGATTTTTTTTCAAAGTTTCAGAAACACGTTTTGTTGCGCTTAATAATGTAATGTTGCTAATTTTGTCTTCACTGCATAAAATAGTAAATAGCCAAGTAATGAAGTTACTGTGTTATGGAAAACTCCTCCAAAATAATTGCAGATATTCAGCCTGTGCTGTTGTATAAAAACAAAAGTTTGCTTTCTTAAAACAGAAAGAATTTGCGATAATTCAGGTTGGAGTGAGCTCGAGATGTCTCCCAGGCACCACTGCTGAATATATGCAAATTAACCATTGTACCCTTAGAAGCTAAACACACCTCCAGAACCGCTGGAATGCAATGATGTGTCAGCTTGTTAATATGTACAGAGCCATAATAATCCAACATGCATACAGACTGTTTCGGATTGTTTGATCCTCATCAGTGCATGGCATGGATTAATTTGGCTCTATGGAGTAGGGCTTGTAAATCCGAGAGGCACAGACTAACCTTTTAGGACCATTGTAGTCCCTTACACACCCCAATGAGTTCTGGGTCACCATGAGCTTGCTGGTTAGTCTGTGCCTGTTGTATAAAGGTCTCCCTTTCTATAAAGGTGAAGAAGGCATAAAGAGTCGATGAATGATTATGAATGAGATTCATGGAATCTTCCTAAAATGTTGATTGTGTGGCTCTTTAAAATGAATTGAAGTTGTGTTTGTAAGTGTCTTGTATAGTAGACGAGCAGTTCATATCTCTGCAGTGGTGTGGAATTTCCAGGGCTACAATTAACATTTTGTACTTTAAGAGGAACTGTAGTAAAAAATAATGTACTTGAAATTGCTTATTTTTTTACAATCTTTATTTATAGATTATTTAGTCAGTATTTGCCCCGTGTTAAACTTCCCTCTCCCTGATTTACATTCTGAAATTTATCACTGGTGGTGACATTTTTAGTCCTGCCAGGTGCTCTCTGCGGAATGTAAGTAGATAGTTCTACGCACAGAGGAAGATACTGCTTGCTTGGCAGTTTGAAAGCCATTATTTCACAAAAACAAACATTCGGGGCCCCCAAATTGCTGCAAAATTGCTTTGAAAGGTGATTAAAAAGTGATTTTGCAGTGCTTGTATTCTTTGCATTGGAAACAAACGTGCCCAAAATGCTGCGTGTCCTGCGATTGCGATTAGCCATACTCGTAAACACTCTAGTGAGTTAAAGCACAACTCGTACACGTTCATTTGTAGTGTTTGCTGCAGGCTTTGTGAACATGTGTGCCATTTATTGAATGAATGCCAAGGAATCCACTATCCAGAAAATGTTTACTGCAATTCTGTAATGCAGCAGCAGAACTTACCAATGGACATGCATGAAGGGGTCCATACAGAAGCATTCGCACCTTGTACATCTCTGTTGTGTATCTGGTGTCCACTGTATGCTCTTTTTAGTTCTGGCTTCTAGACTTGCAACTGTCTTGTTAGGCATATACAGTATAAATGATGTATGAATAAGACTGTTGTGGTGATCAATGTAATTTGTGAGCACAGTGTGCTAGCGGAGCAAATGACCATTAGCTTACAGCCATCCTCGCATTCCGTTCCTTCACTAGTAATGTAAATCCTGTCATTTGATGTGTCCATTGAATATTAGATATTTTATTGGAGTTGTATTCAATTTGGATTGACCTTAGCGTTATGTTTTTTCTTTATAGGTCTCTTGATGGGAGACTCCAAGTGTCACATCGTAAAGGTCTACCCCATGTCATATACTGCCGTCTTTGGAGGTGGCCAGACCTTCACAGTCACCACGAGCTTCGTGCCATGGAGATGTGCGAGTATGCGTTCAACATGAAAAAGGATGAAGTCTGCGTAAATCCATATCACTACCAGAGAGTGGAGACTCCAGGTACCCAGCATTATAGTCTACAGCTGAAGTAAAATACTGAGAGTGAGCATAAACCCTATGGCTTTGCTAACACGGACATTTAAAAACCATGTGTCCGCCACCTGTCAACTGTTCCCATGGACTTGCCAGTCATATGCCGTCCATGTGAAACTTTTACATTCCAGGTAGTCTGTTAGAGCAGACTGTAAAAAGACAAAAAAATATACATGTTTTGTCAGCAAATCTAAATTAAAGGACACCTGAAGTGAGAGGGATAGGGAGGCTGCCATATTTCCTTTTAAACAATACCAGCTTTCTGGCAGTCTTAGGCCTCTTTCACAGTGGAATGTTAAAGTCGCACGTTATAAAAAATTATAACGCAGACTAACGCACAGCAATACGAAGTCTGTGCGACATTCACAGTGCACACGTTGGGTTGTGTGTAACGTGTAGCAATATTTAGAAAGTGCTGCATGCTGTGCGTTTAGCAATACATTTCTGCGTTATGTGTGTTGCACATGCTCAGTAATGTTTTCTTAAAAAAAAAAATATATATATATATAACGAATGCGCCGTTTTCGTTCCATCAGTATGCGCCAAAAACGTCACACCAAGAGACACATAACGCAGTGCAAAATAACGTCCAATTTCATAACCTACATGCGCTGCGTTTTAACGTCGCATCAAATGCAACGTCCCACTCTGAAAGAGGCCTAACCGATCTCTTTGGCTGCAGTGTATCTGGAATATCTGGATCACAAGCCTGAATGGCATGCGGCAAATACATTTAGACTTCAGTTAGAAATACCTGATTGGAATACTTGTTCAGGGTATATGACTAAAGTATTAGAGGCAGAGGATCAGCAGGGCAGCCAGGCAATGTGCAATGTTGAAAAGGAAATATATCAGCCTCCATATCCCTTTTAGTTCAGGTGTCCTTTAAACCTGTGGTGCAGAGGACTGGGCATGTTGTTTTTTTTATATTACTGCAGCATTCTGGTTTAGCTGCTTCCTTCAGACAAGTAAAATCCTATTGCTATAGACCTATTCATTCCATGTAGGAGCACGGCCACACTGAGCAGTTACCAATATTGATCATGCCATGGAGCCACTTGTGCAAGTGGGAAAAAAGCAGCGCATGGCTGGCCTTGTGCTACTGCGCAGGCATGGGCTCATACTTTGGCTTGCACAATGCAGCCCCGCTTGTACATGGAGGGGAGCGCAACAGACTGTAAAATTTAACATTCAAGTTGAATTTTTCCATGAGTCCCGGCGCTGGAGCAGATGGGAGTATGGAGATTTGGGAAGTCACTGGACTGTTAAGAGGCTTCTCCCTACTGAGGTAAGTATACAACCTCCCCTTCAGGTACCCTTTAAAAATAAGTTAGGCCTATTTTTATATTTATTTTTTATAAATGTTGCAGTTAGCAAACTGGTGAATCACATTATTGTTTACCTATTTGTGCATAGGCTTTGTATTGTAAACAGAAATGTGTGTGCGTGAGTGTGCAATGTGTATAAATATGCTCTTTCCTCTTTCGAATGCAAGGGGTAATATGAAGTACTGGGTTGTATTTTTTCACACTTGTTTAGGTAAAAAAAATTGCAAACCCAGTTCCTTTTTTCCTCAGTTCAGAGCATACTAATATTAAAAAAAAGTACATTGATCTGAAAGGAATCACATAGTGAAAGAAATATGGAGGCTATCCTTTTTATTCACTTTTATACATACTGCCTGGCTTGCTGTTGTGCTGAGCCGCCTCCTCTAATCCCATTCATTCCATAGATCAGGATTTCAGGATGAAGTGTGACTTCTCTGTATGCTTGTTCCATCTCTGTGATTCAGAAACTATTAAAACTAAATGGTCAATTGGTTAAATAGTATGCAGCAAATACAAATAACATTTATATTGCGCTTTTCTCCTGGCAGACTCAGAACGCGTGAGCTGCAGCCTCTAGGCAAGCTCAGTAGGTAGTAGCAGTGTTAGGGAGTGTTGCCCAAGGTCTCCTACTGAATAGGTGCTGGCTTACTGAACAGGAGCTGAGATTTAAACCCAGTGTCAGAGGCAGAGTCTTTAATCATTACACTATCCAGCCACTAAAATGTCCATTTCTGTATCCTTCTTACAGGATAAAAACCCACTTCCGGACACATATGTAAAAATATCATCTAATAGTTCAGTAATCAGAGTTATTTTGATGTTACATTTTTGTGTGAAATCAGACTTCTGTAGCTGATTCTCCTATCTTGATTTTTTTTTAATCACATAGACAGTAGCAGTACAAGGGCTAAAGCCTCATCTACACAAGTGCACCGGATTCGATACCCGCTCGTCCCCGCGCCGCTTATCTTCCGCTCAATTCCCTGCCATTGTCCCCTCGCGGGGAACGAGCACGGAATCGGTGGTGGGGAGATCTGTCCTGTCGGATCTTATGAATCGAGCCGCATCAGCGGCTCGATTGATAAGGAACATCGCCGCCGCATCTACGCGTATAGATGCGGCTTTAGTTTCAGGCTCTGTAGGTGTTTGGGCTTTGATCAGCTATTTTGCTACTGGTTTATTTGGATTCATTTTAATAAACATTTATGCTGGAGCAAGAGAGTGAAGATCTAGTTCTTTTAAATAAGTTGTGAAGTCACATTTAAAGGATAACTGCACCTTTTGTAGCAAATGACATCATACAGGCTGCCACGGGAAATATACTAATCCAGCTATTGTGTTAACATCTGCACACTTAAATTGACTATCCACACAAAACTCTCCAAGCATTCTGTGACTTTTATGCCTGGTACACACTATGAGATTTTCTTGCAGATTTACTGTCAGATCGATTATTTCCAACATGCCCGAATTGATTTCCGAGCAATTTCCGATTGATTTCCTATTGTAGTGAATGGAAAACGGTCGAAAGATGCTCAGAAATTGATCATAATCAGATCGGACATGTTGGAAATAATCGATCTGACAGTAAATTTGCAAGAAAATCTCATAGTGTGTACCTAGACCCACTAGTGGACACGGAGGAGAAGATAACATCAGCAGGCAGAAGAATCTGCACAGCAGTAATGTTGTCACCAGGCCAAATGCAGCACAATAAGAATATTAGTGATCTTATTATACTCCAAGCTGTCCTCGGTAATAAAAGTTAGTGTTCCCATGTTTTGTGTTCTGTCTCTGGAACTCTGCAGAAGATCACTACGTTATTTCCTAAAGGTTTTGTGGGTATAACACCTCTCTCCGATCGACCAGGCAGCACTCCTGTTCCAAAGCTTCATGTAGGAATGGTTCAACTTGCCAGCGTTAGGTTTACGAAAAGTGCGGTTACAAAACTACTGCGAGGAGTCACCCCCAGTTGATCTCACTGACATGGGTGTTTATGGTGAAAGATAAGTTGTTGATTGTTGTTGATGTACTCCAAAAACATGTTCAGGAGGCTAGGAGGACCCCCTTCACCCCCCCCCCCCCCCCCCCCACACACACACACACACCAAAATCATTGCATTGCGTTCCATTATAACGTACATATAACACAACCAAAAACATTTGTGGTGGCATGTAATGTGACGCATGCAAAGAAGCAACTGATCAATGTGCACCTTCATTGTGCGTGTCAGCATGGGCACCTCTAGCAACACACTTCATGTTCTGTGTTCACATTGCATCCAATGAGGTATGAACTCTTCATAGACTTGCATATGAATTGCACCACGCTACATTGTGCAAAACAGTGTCCATTACAATGCAATGTTTTAGTGTTAAAGTACTCTTACTAAGGCTTGGTTGAGACATAAATCTATACATTTTCTGTCCTGTCCGTTTTGCATCAGATTTCTATTAGTTTTACCTGACATGATCATAAATGTACACCTTTTATGTGTGAACACATCCATAGAAAACTGATAAAAAACTGACAGGACTGGAATTGAAATGTACACCTTTTATGTGTGAACACATCCATAGAAACACATAGAAACTGATGGCAACTGTCAAAAAAACTGACAGGACTGGACACCTTTTATGTGTGTGAACCAAGCCTAATGCTCTGTGACTGCTCTTTTCAGCTTTAGACAAATGAAAGGAATGAATAAATATAAGTACAGCAATTCACACTGGTGATTATGGTAGAGAACAGCCCTCTGGGTATTTAATTTCTACTTGCAGAGCTTTCCCCCTATGTTTACAGAACTGTATGTGTCACGTGGCTGAAGACCTATGGTGCCGGAGTTGAGATAAGAATAGGCAGACCTGACTTCTCTGTTATAGCTGACGAGATCAGACATGCACATCTGTTGTCAGCCTATCTTGTTTGTACAGAAACCTCTTCTTTGCTCTGTTTTTAGAAGCGACAGCACCCAAGAGCTGCATTCTATGCCATCACTTTATTAAAGTGTAACTGTCGGGCATAAAATCAAAAATCAATTCTTTATTTTTATCTGGTAAACAAGTAATAAGGATGCTAACCAAGCAATCCAAAAGTTAAAATCCCTATTACTTTTCTTGTTGATAAATGATCATTCCTCAGTTTACCTTACTTGGTACACACAAAATTTGGTACAAAAAAGGAAGTTGTAGAGCATGCTGGGTTGTCCTTTTTTGCTTGTCCTTTTTTGCTGCTCCACTTCCCCCTCAGACTTAACCAATGCAGTCTGATTGGCTGACGCCTCTTTCCCTCCTGTTTTCCCCTCCCACACCTCTGTTCCTCTCTGATTGGCCAGTATTTCTCATGCTGAGAAAATGCACTTCTATAATTGAGGGTGGGCAATGCATCAGGCAGAGGAGAGTAAGGGAGGAAATTATTATTATTATTATTTATTGTATTTATAAAGCGCAAGCATATTACGCAGCGCTGCACAATAGATAAATGGGTTAACATACAAGGTAGAACATACGGAAACTCACAGCAAAACAAGATCATGCAAATGATTTGATAACAATACAGTGTCATAGGTCAAAATAGAGACTGTTCTAGTCCACAAGAGGGGTGTTTGTCAGTAAGATTGCATAATCAAGCTGGAAACACTAGGGAGGAGGGCCCTGCCTGAGGCTTACAATCTAAAGGGTGGGGGTGGAGACAATAGGTGCATCTTTTGAGAGGGTGTCTAACTGAACATATTATGGTTGGTGCTGGTGTGGGTGGGTATGTGAGCATGAAGAGGTGAGTCTTGAGAGTCGTCAGAAATGACATCAACATTGGCTTCAAAATAGCCACAATTAAAATGGGAAATGCTAAGAAGGATTTTCTCTTTTTTTACTATTGAAAAATCACTAAAATCTACATGTGGACAGTGCAATACAAATGTTATGTAAGTAGAGCAAGTATTAATCTACTTATATATGTGGGTTGTTTTCTGAGATAGTATGGCTGACATATGCAATTCACTTTTTCTCATAAGTTTTCTCCTAGGTGGTAATTTTTCATCTTTTCAAAATAACTTTTCAACATTTCACAATTAAAAAAGTACCAAAAGTAGAAGAAAAAGTTCTGTCAAAATTAGTTTGTGTATTTTCTTGGTTGCTGGTGAATTACAGGGCATTTTATTCACAAGGTGTAAAAATATCAACTTGGAGAAAACGAAGTAGAAAAAGTGAATTGCATATGGGCCCTGGTGTTGCGAGCCTCACCACACAGAGAATCATACATATCTGCACTTTGCACAGATGAGGGACAAATGTCCTGAAACAGCTATATAAGTTAGAATTAACAATTCTGAGTATTTAAGTGGCCTGCATGGCTCCACCAGTTATCCTGAATGAATACATTAAGAATGTCACATTTCATAGTGATGTTATCACATGGAATCTCCTTTTACTTTAACCATTTGACCACTACAGGTTGTGTTTGCCTTATGGACCAAAGCAATTTTCACATTTCAGCGCTCCTCCCATTCATTCACCAATAACTTTATTACTTACTAGCTGGTCGCCCGGCGTTGCCCGGGTATGTAATTGGCTAGTGTTAGCTCTGTCCACTTTTTCTAATCCTAACACAAAAGTTTGCTTTCTTAAAACAGAAAGAATTTGCAATAATTCAGTTTGGAGTGAGCTTGAGATGTCTCCCAGTGCATCACTGCTGAATATATGCAAATTAACCATTGTACCCTTAGAAGCTAAACACACCTCCAGAACCGCTGGAATGCAATTATGTGTCAGCTTGTTAATTTGTACAGAGCCATAATAATCCAACATGGATACAGACTGTTTTGGATTGTTTGATCCTCATCAGTGCATGGCATGGATTAATTTGGCTCTATGCAGTAGGGCTTGTAACACCGAGAGATACAGACTAACCAGCAAGCTCATGGTGACCCAGAACTCATTAAAGTGTGTAAGGGACTACAATGGTCCTAAAAGCCCCCTTACTAAGATGGTAAGAAAAACAAAAGTTTGCTTTCTTAAAACAGAAATAATTTGCGATAATTCAGGTTGGAGTGAGCGTGAGATGTCTCCCAGTGCATCACTGCTGAATATATGCAAATTAACCATTCTACCCTTAGAAGCTTAATGGATACACTCCAAAAGTTAACTCTTAATTGCTGCATATTAAAATATTCCAGTGTTTCGAGACATTGTCCCTTTCTCAAGGACAATAATGCCAAAGCAAATGTGCACTCCTGGAGAGAAAGCTCAATGTGCACACATGGGTGTCTGCATTAGCCTATCTGAGGGACCTAACTAATAATATTTCGTTGGGGTTGAAGGGGGCTACTTAATACTACTATCTGAGGAGGGATTCTCATTACTGGGAGTTCTAACTAATGCTATTAGGGAGGGGGATGTCTACGTAATAGTGCAGTTAATGCAGTCTTAGGTAGGGCTACCTAATTCTGCTGTCTAAGGGAAGTTACTTCATACTACTATTTGAAGGGCCTTGCCTAATACTGTTGTTTGGAGGGCGGCTACCTAATATCGCTGTTTAATGGGGGCTATTTAATACTACTATCTAAGAGGCCTCACCTAATACTGCTGTATGAGGTTACCAACCTAATACTACTATCTAAGAGGCCTTACCTAATACTGCTATATGAGGGGCCCAACCTAATACTACTATCTAAGAGGCCTCACCTAATACTGCTATATGAGGGGCCCAACCTAATACTACTATCTAAGAGGCCTTACCTAATACTGCTATATGAGGGCCCCAACCTAATACTGCTATCTGAAAGGCCTTACCTAATACTGCTATCTGTGATGGGGCTATCTAGTGCCGCTATTTGAGGGTCGCCTGCTTAACACTACTATTTGGAGCACACATGACTACCTTATACTGATATCTAGGGGAACAATAACTAGCTAATACTGTTATGTGGGGGGGGGGGGGGGGGGGTGTAGGGACCCAAGGTACATCAGTGGTAGCAGATATTGTTATAGTTTACTTCTAAGTGTCAATGAGACAGTCATTGCCTTCATTGTTTTTCACATAAAGTTATTTTTTTTGTCTCAGTTCTGCCGCCAGTATTAGTGCCGCGAAATACGGAGATTCCGGCAGAGTTCCCTCCTCTTGATGATTACAGCCATTCCATTCCGGAGAACACCAACTTCCCAGCTGGCATTGAGCCACAGATCAATTACATTCCAGGTCTGAATTTACACTGCATTTCTCCCAATAACAACAGTAAGCTAAGAAGCATAACACTGCATTGTCTGGTTTGCAGTACAGTAATATGATGCAGATTAGAAGCTACAGCAGTTTTTTCACAGTTAAGCTGGAAACTGCTTCTTGCACTCTTGAAGTCGCAGAACGTGGACGTCTTTATTTAATCAGTACTTTATTAAAGGGAAGGTTCAAGCAAAATTAAAAAATGAGTTACACTTACCTGGGGCTTCTACCAGCCCCATGCAGCCATCCTGTGCCCTCGTAGTCACTGCTGCTCCAGTCCCCCTGGCAGTCGGCGTAAATTTTTATGCATTGAACCAGTAATGCGTAAAAATGTATGTGTTAATGTTCCTGCACTAGCAGGAATGCGTAAAATGTACGCAATGCGTCCTGCCGACCTCCGAGGTCGGCAAGCTGCCAGCGGGGGACTGGAGCAGCAGTGAGTGACTAGGAGGGCACAGGATGGCTGCATGGGGCTGGTAGAAGTCCCAGGTAAGTGAAACTCATTTTTTTATTTTGCTTGGACATTCTCTTTAAAGCAAACCTCAAGTGAAAATAAACTGATGATGTAAACAATTCTATCTGTAGTCATAATCCTATATAGGACTTTCTTGGAACCCCAGTAACAGTCACTGATAGAAAGGCCAGTGAACCTTGGCAACTTCTTATTAATAATTCTATTGGCGGATTCACTGTCAGATACTGAAAGTGGCATTCATTATAACAGAAAGTATATTGAACGATTCATTCTGCTGCTATGACCACTGTGGTATAGTGGTTCTTTAGTAACAAGTGCTGAGAACGGTGGGTGACTCACACCTGAGACACGATAACATTTACACTTATAACATAGACCCCCCCCCCCCCAAAAAAAAAAAATAGATGCTAAATGGAGTAAATACTTTTGTTACTAATGGCATCCTTTGGCAGGATGTGTCTTCCATTACCCCCTGTCCGCCTCCTTTCATCTGTTATAAGTTACTTTAGTAGACCCTGACTAGTACTACTTAGGACCTTTGACATGTGCAGTAGCTTCCGCATAGCGCTGAGCTAGCGCAGACAGCACAGTCAGCGCATCTATGGGGTGGCTACTGTGCATGTGCGAGGGTCACTACTTCTGGTTTAAAGGTCCAGACTAGTACTAGTTGTGGCCTTCTAACGGGACTTATAATCAACGAAAGGAGGTGGACAGGGAGGAACAGAGGACACAGCCAGCCAAAGGATGCCATTAATGACAAAACACTTTGAGGAACAGAGGCACCAATGAAGTTTAAAATAAATTAAAAACTGTTTAAAATTGGGGGGGGGGGGGGGGGGGGGGGTTTAATGGTAGACCAAAGAAGACACAATAATGTGTAATCTGCAAATTGCATTTATTTCTTACTCCAAAAGATCTGCAACGCGTTTTGCGGGTCTCACCCCGCTTCTTCAGGCAAAAAAACAAGAAGGAGCAACTCTAAGAGTGTCTTTATGTCCATTTGAAAACAGAGGTTGGGCTAGTACTGTGTTGGGCGAGTACTGCGGTTGACCCACAATAAAAAAAAAGTAATGTTATCTCACATTTATCTACTGTAAGACTCTGCAGGATGGAGTATGATGCTATTTATGTTAATGTGTCTGCAGAGACTCCGCCTCCTGGTTATCTGAGTGAAGATGGGGAAACCAGTGACCAGATGAACCACAGCATAGACTCAGGTAACAATGCTTTTCCAGGAGGCAGACTGAGGGTTATTAGTTGAAGCTAGCTTGTAATATCTGGTACCGTTGTTTTTCAGGATCATTAAGCCTGTCTCCAAACTCCATGTCCCCAGCACACAGCAACATGGGTAAGTACATTACTTATTGCTTATTACTGTACTTTATCACTTTGACGAATAGTTGTACATTTCACTGAACACTTTTACAGTTAGTCATAACTTACATTTACATACGTGACATCACTACTCTTTAAATAGAAGTCACTTTATGGGCTTGCCATTATTGTTTTCCATTTACAAATATTTTTACAGGTCATATACATTTATATATGGTGGAGTTATCTGTGTAATAAATGCTTGTGTAATTTACTGCCAATATAATCTGGCATTACAGGACTACTGTGGGCCTCTGCAGCCTCAAGGGGTGTCTTCCATTCCTTTTGGCTGGAAGTGATTTTTTTCTAGTTTCTACATACTGTCTTTGTCATGTGCTCTTTGAGGGGCTTCTCCACTTTAGGACAAAAGTCTGCAGAACAGATTTTATCAGCAAACAAGTCCGTATGTAACTGACTGTAACTGCTGTAACATTGCTAGTAATCCTGCTGGACACCATGGTAACAGTACACAGCTTGATGTTAAAAATACCCTGAAATCCCCCTCTCTGTTTGCTCCACTGGGTCATAAGTACTCAGCAAGCACCAAGCAAATACAGTATATTGCTTCCTTCCATGATGATATGAACTTTATCACAACATTTGGAAGTTATCACTCCTGTCACAGTAACAGCTGATGAACATGTAAGAAGCTTTCCCATTGACTCAATGAAGAGGACAAGAGGAAAGGTCAGAGAATCATCAATATAATCACAGGTGTGTCGGTGCATGGGCCCTGAACCTATGGTAACGCTGATGGAATGCTGAGAATGAAGTAGAGATGGCCCGAACCTCCGATTTTCGGTTCGCAAACCTTTGCGAACCGCAATAGACTTCAATGGGGAGGTGACCTTTGAAAACTAGAAACACTTATGCTGGCCAGAAAAGTGATGGAAAAGATGTTTCAAGAGGTCTAACGTCTGAGTTTTTGCATGGCGGAGTGGGATACACGCCAAAATTCCCGGGGAAAAATCTGGATTTGACGCAAAGCAGCGTTTTAAGGGCAGAAATCAGATTGCATGCTAAATTGGAGGCCTAAAGTGCTTTAAAACATCTTGCATGCATATACATCAATCAGGGAGTGTAATTAGAGTACGGCTTCACATATAATCAGAAAAAATCCCGCTACACCAGTTGGTCGGGTGAAAGTAGAAAAATCCTTTATTGATACTCTAATCCATCATCAGTGTTGCAATAAAATAGCTCACGCGTATCGGAGCATAGAATGGCTCCTTAATCATAGCATGTTAACATAAATGTGTTCACAGGTTATATAGTGCATTAGGCCACACCCCTAGAGGTGTGGGCCTTGTACTTAAAGGTATACACAACACAGTATTAAAAGGTGATGTGTATCACCATAATGCATATATAAAATCCTCATTTAAAAACAATAAATACAGCATAACATCACAACAACCTACCAAAGTATCTACCTGGCATTTAGACAAGGTACAATATCATATATGTTAGATGGTACTCAATGATATTAATTATAAAAAGTATTTAAATCTAGTCTGGAATTTAATCCTGTAGGGGAACGTGTCCCCAGTTTCCAGATCCAGAAAGCTTCTCTTTTTTGGAGCCTCCTATAGATATCCCCTCCCCTCAGGGAATGTGATACCCTTTCTATACCATGAAATCTGAAGCTTGTCATATTGCCCGAGTGGACATGAAGGAAATGCCTGGAAACGCTTGAAGCATGGGTAATATAAGCTGCGTTTTTAAGACATCTCCCTGCCCCGTGATAGTGTTCGGAAATCCTCTGGCGGAGAGGGCGGGTGGTGCACCCCACGTATTGCATCGCGATGGATGGTGTGGGGGACAGATTGGGGGTGTCCCCGGGGCCCCGGTCTGTTTCCGCCCCGGAGGCTGGGCAGATCCCTCCATTTCAGGAGGCTTCTTTCATCCTCATGTTGGACCAGATGTCCAGCTTGAGTGATGGCCCAGCCTCCGGGGCGGCCCTGGGCCCCGTGGCCACCTCCAATTCCCGCTTCTACCCCATCCAGGCCAGAACTCCTATTGTGGATACTTTCCAGGATTTAGTTGAAAAAGATCTCATGCGAATTAAAAAGGCCAATAAGGCAGCTTCCGATCTGACACGGCGAGAGCGGGAAGCACTACAGTCCCTCCAGAATAATAAAGCGATAGTTATTCGCAATGCAGACAAAGGGGGGGGCTGTGGTGGTCCTAGACTCATCCGCCTATCAGAAGGAAGCACTACGACAACTGGAAGATACGGCTACTTATGAGGTCTTACCCAGTGACCCCACACAATGTTTTAAAGCTGAACTTCAGCAGTTACTTGATTTGGGGGTTTCACTTGGCATTTTCAGCCAGAGAGAGCGGGAGTATCTCTTGGTGGAGGCACCCATTGTACCTATTTTTCACCACTTACATAAAGTCCACAAACCGGATGTTCCTCCCAGGGGCCGTCCCATTGTGGCTGGGATTGGCTCCCTGGGAGAGCGCCTGGGACAGTGGGTGGATGGGTGTCTCCAACCTTTGGTGCGCCGCTTACCTGGATTTTTACGTGACACAACTCATTTACTATCCAGCCTAGAATCTCTCCATTGGGACCAGTCTTTTGTTTGGGTCACAATGGATGTGGCTTCCCTATACTCCTCGATTCCTCATAAATTAGCCCTTAGAGCTCTGGATTTTCATATTAGGAAATATGGATCATTCACGTCTACTGTCTGTGACTTCCTCCTTCTAGCAGTAGATCATCTGCTTAGCCGAAATTATTTTATGTTTGATGGGGTGTACTATCTCCAGAGATGCGGAGCTTCTATGGGAGCCAAATTCTCCCCATCCTTGGCAAATTTGTACATGGGGTGGTGGGAGGAGCTCCGCATCTTTGGGGAGTGCAACCCCTTTTCTGAATCTGTTTTCTGGTACGCTAGATATATAGATGATCTGCTGCTGGTTTGGAGGGGGCCAGAGAGAGATGTGTCGGCATTTCTGACGTATTGCAATCACAACGATCTGAATTTGTCTTTTACGATATCCCATAATGCCACTGAGATTGATTTTTTGGATTTGCATCTGACTGGTTGTACCACAACGGGGAGGATACTAACTAGGACCTTCAGAAAGGAGTGTGCGGGCAATTCCTTACTCCTAGCCACAAGTTGCCATCCTAGACACACTTTAAGATCCATTCCATATGGAGAAATGATCAGAGCAGCCAGGAATTGCTCAGATCCAGGCAGAATCACGCAAGAACTGGATCTGGTGCAATCCAGGCTTAGAGATCGGGGATATCAAGATGATCTCATCTTGGAGGCCAGAAATCGGGTCCTATGCAAAACTAGGGCCGACCTCCTGTCTTCCCGATCTGGTGGTGAGAACAAGCGAATAAATAAGGGTACTAATTTTGTAACCTCATATAGCCTAGAATATTCTCAGATTGTTAAAACCATTAAGAAATATCTGCCTGTTCTCCACTCAGATCCTAAAATACAAGCTGTATTGGCGGAGGGCTGTGGTTTTTCCTCACGACGTGCTCCCACTTTGGGCTCAAGGCTCTCCCCAAGTTTGTTCCAGAGTACTGACAGACCCAGACCCACTTGGTTGAGATATTTGGGCTCCTACAAATGTGGCTACAGCACATGTAGGTTTTGCAGTGTTCATGAACAGACTCGGGAGGCCGTCTCACTTTCCAGACACACTAACTATGAAATTAGGCAATATATTAATTGCCATACCTGCAATGTTGTGTATCCGGTTACTTGTGTTGAGTGTGCGATGCAATACGTGGGGTGCACCACCCGCCCTCTCCGCCAGAGGATTTCCGAACACTATCACGGGGCAGGGAGATGTCTTAAAAACGCAGCTTATATTACCCATGCTTCAAGCGTTTCCAGGCATTTCCTTCATGTCCACTCGGGCAATATGACAAGCTTCAGATTTCATGGTATAGAAAGGGTATCACATTCCCTGAGGGGAGGGGATATCTATGGGAGGCTCCTAAAAAGAGAAGCTTTCTGGATCTGGAAACTGGGGACACGCTCCCCTACAGGATTAAATTCCAGACTAGATTTAAATACTTTTTATAATTAATATCATTGAGTACCATCTAACATATATGATATTGTACCTTGTCTAAATGCCAGGTAGATACTTTGGTAGGTTGTTGTGATGTTATGCTCTATTTATTGTTTTTAAATGAGTATTTTATATATGCATTATGGTGATACACATCACCTTTTAATACTGTGTTGTGTATACCTTTAAGTACAAGGCCCACACCTCTAGGGGTGTGGCCTAATGCACTATATAACCTGTGAACACATTTATGTTAACATGCTATGATTAAGGAGCCATTCTATGCTCCGATACGCGTGAGCTATTTTATTGCAACACTGATGATGGATTAGAGTATCAATAAAGGATTTTTCTACTTTCACCCGACCAACTGGTGTAGCGGGATTTTTTCTGATTATATGTGGACCTTGGCAATCGATTTCCGTGCTCCCCTTTGGTCATACACGTGAGTGCAGCGGTCTCTCCTCCTCTCCTTCTTTATAAGAGTACTGCTTCCCACTGACAGACCAAACTCACTGTGTAACGTACCGCAAACAGCTGTTTGCGTAGTGACGCCCGTGCTGGACTGGTGCGCACCATGGCGAGAGTGCAGGCCGTGGCGATTTTCAAGCCCATATGGTCACCAGGCTGAGGTAGCTCAATGACAGAACAACAGTGACTGTCCAGCTGATCGACTTTGGTCTGTCCACAATGAAGCAACGACCTTATTATCTTTGGTGTGCCACCCTCCGAGACACTCATACAGCCGTTGGTCATTGCTTCATTGTGATACGCAAGCCCCTTCGCCGCGACAAGGCAATGATCACGAAGGGGAATTGACACATGTACATGCCTTTTGTTTTGTTGTAGCAGCCGCAGTGCAGCCAGAAAAATTAGGCAGGCATGTACACGCACCAGAAAAATTATTATAGCGGCCGCTGCTAGCAGCAAAAATTCAGGAATCTACCTGGAGTCCTGGACCTCTGGGATCCATGCCTCATTACTTTTGATAAAATTGAGGTACTGAACACTTTTTTGACTTCGGCGACTTCTCTTCTCAGTGACCATGCCTCCAGCTGCGCTGAAGGTCCTTTCTGACAGGACGCTTGAGGCAGGGCAAGACAGAAGTTGGATGGCAAATTTGACAGCTCTGGCCACAGGTCAAGCCTGCGCACCCAGTAGTCCAAGGGTTTATCGATGCTCACAATGTCTACATCCACACTTAAGGCCAGGTAGTCGGCTACCTGCCGGTCCAGGCGTTGGTGGAGGGTGCATTGTATGCATGTAGGTATGCATTGTGAAACATAGTTGCCAGCTTGCTCTGCAAGTGCTGCATCCTTCCTGCCTTCTGGTGATTTGGAAACATTTCCGCCACTTTGTGCCGATACCGAGGGTCTAGTAGCGGGGCCACCCAGTACATCTCATTCCCCTTGAGTTTTTTTATATGGGGGTCCCTCAACAGGCTGGACAGCATGAAAGACGCCATCTGCACAAAGTTGGATGCAGACGTACTATCCATCTCCTCTTGCTCTTCCTCAGTGATTTTAGCTAAGCTCTCCTCCTCCCCCCAGCCACGAACAATACCACGGGAAAGTTGAGCAGCACAAGACCCCTTCGACACCTGCTGCTGAGGGGTGCGTTTTTAGCAATAAGAATCAGCAAGGAGCATTCCCTATAACTCTCTCTGCAGCAGCAGCTCTCCCTTCTCTTATTACTGCAGGCACACGAGTGAGTCCAATGCCTGACACTGCCTGCCTTTTATAAGTGGGGTGGGGCTCCAGGAGAGAGTGTAGCCTGATTGGCTACAATGTGCCTGCTGACTGTGATGTAGAGGGTCAAATTTGACCCTAATGATGCACTATGGGGGCGAATCGAACTTCTGGAAAAGTTTGGGGTTCTCTGCGATCGCGAACCCCGGAAGTTTGCCGGGGTGAAAGAGGCCATAGGGAAAGACTGGACTGCATATTAGGACACTGAACAGCACAATAGTTTTCCTTTCAGTTACAACTGACAGCAACTAATATAGTGTAAAAGGACCCTTAAGGTGGCCACTAACGGTCCAATTTCCATCGAAAAATCGTTCGAGCGATCAGAAATTCTGATTGGACGAAAAATCGTTCACAACACCATCAACTAACCAATCATTGCTTCCTATCTATCACGACCACCAAGAAAATCCAAATTTTCGTTCGACGAAAATTCATTCGGGCGACATTTTTTTCACTCGTTCATAATCGATTGTGTCCACCAATGGAGATTATTTATAACCAATCCGATCAGAATTTCTGATCGCTCGAACGATTTTTCGATCGAAATTGGACCGTTAGTGGCCAGCTTAAGGAAAGAGATGTATGCATCTAAAAATGTATATTGAAGAAAAAAAAATACTATGGTGCATGAAAGTTTGTAATCCCTTTAACCCATTAGCAGCTTCACGAGTTCTCTCGTTTGAGATTAGTGCACTGCTTTTGACCTCATTCAGCAGAACTCCTGCTGTAAATTCTTGGAATGCTTTGATCTCTCTCTCTCTGCTAGCAGAAAATATAGAAACTGAAAGCAGAAGTCCTCTATTATTGTCTCACATCGCCCCCTAGTGACAAGTGGTCATAAATACACATTATAGACGTACTAATTAGAAGCAGGAAAATAACAAGTAAGAAATAAAAAGAAAAGGAAAATAAATAAAAAAAAGTGCTAAAATAAATTGGCCTGAGGTACTTGCAAGCCTCTAAATAAATTGGCTGTTAAAGGGTTAAAATGCTCTGCATTTTTATACGAATTGCCTAAAAATATCATCTGATTTTCAAAAAGCCCTAAAAAATGATGAAAAAAAAAAACAAGTAAAAGGGAACCTTAACCACCCTGGCGTTCTGATTAAATCGCCAGGGTGGCTGCGGGAGGGTTTTTTTTAAATAAAAAAAAAACTATTTCATGCAGCCAACTGAAAGTTGGCTGCATGAAAGCCCACTAGAGGGCGCTCCGGAGGCGTTCTTCCGATCGCCTCCGGCGCCCAGAATAAACAAGGAAGGCCGCAATGAGCGGCCTTCCTTGTTTTGCTTACATCGTCGCCATAGCGACGAGCGGAGTGACGTCATCGACGTCAGCCGACGTCCTGACGTCAGCCGCCTCCGATCCAGCCCTTAGCGCTGGCCGGAACTTTTTGTTCCGGCTACGCTGGGCTCAGGCGGCTGGGGGGACCCTCTTTCGCCGCTGCTCGCGGCGGATCGCCGCAGAGCGGCGGCGATCAGGCAGCACACGCGGCTGGCAAAGTGCCGGCTGCGTGTGCTGCTTTTTATTTGATGAAAATCGGCCCAGCAGGGCCTGAGCGGCAGCCTCCGGCGGTGTTGGACGAGCTGAGCTCGTCCAGACCGCTCAGGTGGTTAAGTGAAACGAAGGTGCACAGATTACTTACCTGGGGCTTCTGTAGTCCAGCCCCCTGTAGTTGTTTAGGTCCCCGGCTAACGTTCCACTCTGATCTGTTCAGCAGCTGTGCCACTGAAAGGTGTCCGAATGAGCCAGTCATGGGTTACTGTGTATGTGCAGCCCCAGCTGTGTATCTCCTTGCTCTCGGGACCGGTAGCATTCGGTGCATGCACAGTTGCAATTTTTACTTAGAGAGTAAGCTCGGTGTGACTCAAACCACTAGGAATGTATGGGGGATAAAAGAGGCCGAAAAGCCATCCTACTAATAAGCAATGCTTGGTGTAATTTGCCTTCTCAAAACATAGGGAAACTTGCAATAATTCAGCTATAAGGCCTGGTGCACACCAAAAACCGCTAGCAGATCTGCAAAATGCTAGCAGATTTTGAAACGCTTTTTCTTCTTTTTCTGTAGCGTTTCAGCTAGCATTTTGCGGTTTTGTGAAGCGTTTTTGGTGTAGTAGATTTCATGTATTGTTACAGTAAAGCTGTTACTGAACAGCTACTGTAACAAAAAACGCCTGGCAAACCGCTCTGACGTGCCGATTTTCAGAGCGGTTTGCGTTTTTCCTATACTTAACATTGAGGCAGAAACGCATCCGCAATCCAAAATCTGCTGCAGCCCGGGAGTATGCGTTTCTGCAAAACGCCTCCCGCTCTGGTGTGCACCAGCCCATTGAAATACATTACCCTAGCGGATCCGCACCCGCAAGCGGATCGCAAACCGCAGCAGAACCGCTCTGGTGTGCACTAGGCCTTAGTGAACATTTGTGGTTACCCACAATGCACCACTACTGAATATGCAAATTAGTCTTTTCAGAATCAGAATCAATTTATTTTCGCCAAGTAAGTTTGCACCTACAAGGAATTTGTCTTGGCAGTTGCTTAACAAACACAAACAAAAATAATACAAGGACAGACAGTGTGTATATTACAAGTCAAGGACATTATGCAAGTATAGTGGCAGTAAGCAATGTGAGGATTTTTCAGTTCTGTGCTGATTACTTTCAAGTCCTAGCAGCTCTAACGTGGTTCAGCATTAAGTATGGCTAACGCTTGAGGAAAAAAGCTGTTCCTGTGTCTGGAGGTTTTGGTAGCGATTGACCGGAATCTTACTCCTGAAGGCATGCCCTGGAAGATGGAGTGAGCTGGGTGAGAGGGGTCAGAGGCAATTTTGGTTGCTCTCTTTCTGCACCTGCTAGCGTAAAGATCCTGCAGGGAAGGTAAGCTACAGCCAATTATCCTTTCTGCTGTTCGGATGATGCGCTGCAGCCTCCCCTTTTCTAATGCTGAGCAGGAGCCGACTCATACAGTCATAGATGATGTCATGGTGGATTCGATGATTGCAGTGTAGAACTGCACCATTAGATCTTGAGGTAGGTCAAACTTTCTCAGCTGCCGTAGATGGTACATCCTCTGTTGCGCTTTCTTGACAATAGTGGCAGTGTTGTTGTCCCATTTTACGTTGTATGAGATTGTGGACCCTTGTATGAGATTTTCGCCCCTGTAAGCCAGGCAAGCAACTAGAACCGCTGGTGTATAGCAAGCCTATAGCTTTAAATTTTACACATCCACATCACCCCCACATGTAGACAGCCTGTATCAGACTTTTGGTCCTCATCAGTAGATGGCAGGGATTGATATGGCTGTATGGGATAGTACTTGGACCGGTACAACAGAGTAACTAAGCAGCTCCGGGTGACCCAAACCACTAGGAATGTATGGGGGGATAAAAGAGAACGAAAAGCCCTCCTACTAATAAGCAATGTGTGGTGTAATTTGCCTTCTTAAAACAGAGGGAAACTTGCAATAATTCAGCTATAAGTGAACAATTTGTGGTCACCCACAATGCACCACTAGTGAATATGCAAATTATCTCTTTTCACCCCTGTAAGCCAGGTGAGCATCCAGAACCGCTGGTATAAAGCCTATAGCTTTAAATATTACACACCCACATCAACCCCACATGTAGACAGCCTGTTTTTGGTTCTCATCAGTACATGGCAGACCTAGTTAACCTTGCATTGTGCAATTCCAGCCCTACAGGGCAAAATCCATGTCTCTATTTTGTGATGAATAGGTATTTACTTTGGGATCCACACTTTACCCCACCCACTCCCATCTGTTAATCAGAGCTATGCTAATATATGTGGAGATGCCTGTTCCTGACTGGTCAGCCCTGCATTAGAAGTTCAACCAAAGCAGAAATAAAAATACAACACGTCCCCCAGTGATTTGATGTTCCAGTAATTCTCACCTCCTAAGGATGCAGGACCTACATGGTGGACCTCATCACTGTCAGTGCAGCAGCATGCTGGCAATCTCTCCAATGCATTCCCTGAAGCTGGAGGAGGGAAAGTTGAATAATAGTGTATGCTTGATTTAACAGAGTGGCATCATTAGGCTATTTAATTCTATGCACATGTCAAGATTTGTTATCAGGGTACTCTGAATTTCCTTCACAAAATCTAGCTGACTTGAGAGTGTGAATTTCTCCTCCATCATGATGTCTCCATTGGGTCATTGAGGGGGAAAAAGACAAGCATTCTTGATTGAGGGCCAAGCATTACAGATCTGTGGTGCAAGCTAGACTGCTGCCATTTATGATCGGACATACAAGGAACAAGCTCTGTTACGCATATTAAAATATAAAATTAGCATTAGCAGGAGTCTCAAATTGCTTAAATTCTGTACTTTACTAAAATAAGATAATTTTCTAAGTAAATTGCATAAACTTTCTGTGCCAAATTCTAAAATAATGCCCACTTCTGAAAGAGAGTGTTGATAATACCTGGATTTCAACTGGAGGTGTATAGGAAACCAAACATGACTTATATTGCTGTAATTACAGTATATGTCTGTGGTTTTGTCAGAAAAAAATGAATGTGCAAAGATATGAAAATAAGAAAGTTCTTGCGCATGTTTGGTTTGTGAATTCACACTTGTGCTGTGCAAATGGACTCACTGATGGCAATGGCGCTTCATTTCGCAGTATAAACTTAGGCCTCTTTTCCACGGACAGGTGATAAGCAGTGAAATGCCTCTCAAACTCTCACAACTGCTTGCTGCTGTCTGGTAACAGCTCACTGTTGCCTGGTAACTGCTTACTGCTGCCTGGCAACTGCTTGCCGAGCACACAATTCAACTGCCCGTGGAAAAGAGGCCTAAAGGCATTTTAACTAGGCACAGGGGGACATTGTAGCCCATGGGGAGCTGTAAATGCTTGCAATAACTTATAGGAATGGCCGCCTATAATTTAGTTTTAGCAATGTCAAGACTGAGAGACCACCCATCTTCCAGTTGAGCTGGGTGCTACCATTCTGTGATTTGCTTGTCTTGACAAAGGGGACCCTGTGTGGCCCTAAAACAACTGTTGGCTTTTGCTACTACTCTATGGTCTGCTTGTCTTGACAAAGACCCTGGATTAAAGGCTCCAGATGAAAGTGAATGCTGGATCATCTACCAATGTTCATTATTTAATTTTGATTAACATCGGTTTAGTCTTGCTATAGGGTAGAACATGCACTTGCCAGATAGCTGAACAGAGTGTTTGCAAGAAGGGTCATTTCCAGTGACCAGTATTGAAGGTCTGTACTGCGCCTAAGCTGCCTGCTGTTCCCATCAAATGGCGGAAGTAAGCAATGTGCCTTTGCAGCCGTTGAGCAGCTATGAATGTCAGTGTGCCTAAAGAATGGTGGGCGCTCAACTAGATAGATTTAGGTCACACACATTGCTGTTAACAGTCTCCAGCTGTCCCAGTAAGGGGGAGACAATCTTGGTTTTAATTCCAGTTGCTTTATCTCCCATTACGCCAGACAGTGTCCTGCATTATTCTGTCTCCAGAGCCTTGTGTGTCCTTCCACACTGCTCTGCACACATCTCCTCTCTGTAGAGACCAATCAATAGATAGGCAAGTGTTTCCTTTTCTAACTTGTCAGTTTTACTTTCATTGAGATCAGAAAGGAGATGATGATGGTGCTGTTTTATACATATTGCAGACAGACAACACTTATTTCCCATGTTGTACAGTTCATCAACTTGTACATGGGCTGCAGTCTTTAGAGCCGTTTCCTCTAGGTTCAAATTTGTGCAGTTTTTTTAGCACACAAATTCGCACACTAATGAATTCCTGTGTACTTGTGTCCAATAAATGCGAAATCCAAAAAAACAACAACAAAAAAAACAAAATGGACAGCAGTGTTACTGTTTTATGGATGCCAAATGTTGTGCCTTTGCATTCATGTTTTTTGCACATTTTTGCTTTCGCAATCAAAAATGTCAATGGGTCGTCCTTCCTAGAACTCCTTGTAGAAAAACGGATAAAATAAATAAATGAGAATGCGCATGCAAATTCGCATTAAAAACCTCATACAAGTGAATCGCATACTTCTAGTGGAAAACAGACACACAGAATACTTAAATTGTGCTTTTTGTCCTGGCGGACTCAAAGTGCCAGAGCTGCCACTAGCACGCGTTTTATAGGCAGTAGCAGTGTTAAGGAGACTGGCCCAAGGTCTCCTACTGAATAGGTGCTGGCTTGCTGAACAGGCAGAGCTGAGATTCAAACCCAGGTCTCCTGTGTCAGAGGCAGAGCCCTTAACGTTTACACCATCCAGCCATGAGCCCTTAGGGCTCATTTCCACTAGGAGTCGCGGCCGTTTCTGATTTGGCTGCGGCTCCCATTCTGCTGGGTAGCCGCAGTCCGATTTGCCAAGCTGTGCTTTGCAGATTCGACCCGGTTTCTGGCGTAGTGGAAATAGGCCCTTAGAGTTGGCTCACTATGACTGCAGAAACAGCGGAAAGCATTTTACAGTTATTTAAGAAATATCCAACATTTCATCTGGTGTCAAAGGTTATCTGTTCTGGTTATTTAAGCCATCACCTGCCCAAATGTCTTATAGATGTATCAGAATTGCATGACGTCACAGCTTGGCTCCACGTAAGTAGAGGAATGCAATGTCTACAATCAACAAATCAATATGGGTCACTCTGCACGTGTAGCAAAAGCCTTGCTAGGCAAACCTGAAAAAAACAAACAGTTGTTGTGTAAATAGCCCTAGCAGCTCAGTTATTGTTGCACAAATAGGGTTAATCTTATAAAGAAATGATTACTTATGTCTAGTAATGAGTGTTCAATTCACTGCCTCCACTAAGCCCTTGGCTATTCGCGATGGATTAGCCAGTGTGCTGCATCGCTTCTAGCTGTGAAAGGGTTACAGCTAATGAGATCATGTAGCAAATGACTGGAGACTTCATACAGTTAAATTGTCTGTGGTGTTTCAGATCATTGATGGGAAACTAACATAAGTGGTTCCTGTTTCTTTGTGTGATTATAGTTCAGGATTGGCTACTTAATCAGTCGCCTTACTTCCATGCTGCATATTGGGGCAGAGTTATGTAGGTGACAGTGAAGGCACAGTCTGACCCTCTGTACCTACAGTCATCCTTTTTTTCTCATTTTGGTGCAGCAAGTATATTAATATGTGTACAATAATCAATGTGTGTCATCTATTGTTGACAAGTTTATAGTTATTGAGCCTTACATGGAATTGAATAAACAGGTACCTTCATTTGCAGCAATAGTCCTGAGTTTCTTACTCACCATGCTGCCTCCTTTGTGGAACTTGAGTGCACTCCTCATATTCTTGGGGGTCTGTCTCAATGAAAAACTGTTATCTCATCTTATCGCTGCATAATATGTTGGAGCTTTATAAATACAATAAATAATAATAATCTCAGCATGGCACTGGGAGGCATTAAGTAATGGGATTCCTTATGGGTATCATTAGGTCCATGGTTTAGGAAAATCAGAGCAAGTTTGTGAAGGTTAGTATAAGGCCCCTTTCACTCATTGCGGTACATTCCACCGCCACTCCCCTAGTGGCCATTAGTCTCTATGAGACTGGCCATACTACCTGTTGTGTGAAGTGATGCGGCCTAAGTGGTTACAATGACGCAGAGATGACACAGACTTTGCAGTGCGTTGCAAAGCTGCACAAGTGGTACCACATGGCACCACCAAGACCTACCTGCCTTGGTTCATGCATTTGTATCCTCCCGCCTAGACTACTGCAACGCCCTGTTCATCGGATCTACAGATAAGGCTCTGCGCCCCTTACAGCTAGTACAGAATGCTGCAGCCAGACTCCTAGCCAATGCCCCCCGCAGCTCACACATCACCCCAGTACTGCAAACTCTTCACTGGTTGCCAGTAAAATGGAGAATCAATTTTAAGATCTGCCTGCTGACATTCAAGGCTCTACACCACATGGGACCCAAATACATAGCGGATCTATTGGAACTTTATGCCCCTCCACGCACCCTCCGCTCTGCCAACAAGATGAAGCTGGTTATTCCCAGGATACACTTAACATTTGGTGCTCGGGCCTTTTCCTATGCAGCCCCTACTCTATGGAACTCACTTCCACAATCAGTACGAGAGGCTCCTTCTCTGGACAGCTTTAAAAAAAGGCTAAAAACTCACCTCTTTTCCCGAGCCTTTGAGACTGCATAATGCAGGGTCACAGCGCTTTGAGTCCCCAGGGAGAAAAGCGCTATATAAATATTATTGTTATTGTTGTTGTTGTTATTTGCATTGGAGTGTATGGCACCACAACAACCTATTTAGACAGGCAGAAAAAGTGTCGTACTTCCTGTCCAGCAAGGAGCACGTCACTGTTTGGGGGTGGAGCTATGCATATTACTCAGTCAGTGCACTGTGCTGCAGGGTAATGTGCAAGGGGAAATGGTTCAGTATGATTATTATTATTACTTTTTATTTTATAACGCCTATAACATCTTCTGTAGCGTTGTATATGGTGCAAAAACAAATATTGGGGAGCATATGTGCATAAGAAGTTCAAGACACTATGATCATGACAATCCAGTAATACAAGTAGAAATATATACTTAAGGTGTAGTTTGAGATATCACTAGAATTGGAACACTTATAAAAAATGACTATAAAATAAGAAACAATAGGAGGAGGTCCTAGCCCTTGCGAGCTTCCAATCTAGAGATTGTCCTGCCTTGGGCTCTCATGCTACCGGACAATCCCACTGTGCACCATATGTGAAACCAGACCCAAACCAAACATTTTTTTTTGTATTCAAAATATTTAGTTGCATCACTCTGACACATACAAAGATAAATAAACACTCCTTCAAGACTATGATCATTTCAGTGCATGCTTTTCACCCTTCTCTTTTTATATCTAGGGTTATACTGGGGGCAGCCATTAGCAATTCCTCCATTGCTGGACACCAACTACTCCACCAGTTTGCCGGAAAAATCCCGGCAATATGAAAGGAAGGGAGGGGTTCCTCCAATAAATGTAAAATATTTTAGCAGCTGAAAAAAGGCTGCTATTTATTATTATAATTTAGAAAATAGGTTTTATTTCTGAAATCTTGTATTTTTAATTTGGGTCCACTTTAAGGTTTCACCCAGCCTTAGTGGAGGTTTATCATTTAGGATTAGGTAGAAGTAGTTAGGGTCAGGCTAGGAGACAAACAGTTCCATATGCTTGTAGTATATACTAGTACTATTATGATTTGGGCCCAGTCCAATTCGCTTTCTCCTAAGTTTTCTCCAAGGTGATATTTTCACACCTTTCTTGCTTACCTTATAAGCCACCGGTAAGCAAGAAAATGCTCTGAATAATTTTGACAGTACTTTTTTACCTACTTTTTTGGTACTTTAAATTGCAGAGTGCTGAAAAGTTATTTTAAACTGAAGATGAATAATTATCTCGTAGGAGAAAACATAGGAGAAAAAAGTGAAATGGATCAGATCTACTGTGCTTACTGCACCTTCCCCTTATGCAGCATTTTGTGCAGCACCCTGCAAACAGTAACAAACATAAGTTTGGATCTGTTCCTTCAGAGCCTGTTATATGTATTTGAACAATGGCTGCAGACTGAGCTCTGTACTATATTGTTGTTTTTTTGAGATGGTAGACCTTTCCCACTAGACAGCAGTTAGGAGAACATTGAGATTCCGCTTCCTAAAATGTTCTGCTTTTTAGAATAACAAACTTCTGCAGCGCATGAAATATTATGCAATGTGGTCATAAACTGTTTACAAGGCAAGCAGTGTGAGGATAATTACCCCAAAACATAGACAGCATTACACATTTCAGCAAATCAACCTTAGCTGATGTACTGTCTGGTGATGTAATATACATTTTATAGAAATGTCTTTTCATCACTTCATTTAAAGTATAACTCCACTGTCATGAAATAGAAAAACAATTCCCATAGTAAAATGTATTGCATGCTCAGTCTTACCTCTCTCTACTGTGAAGGTGTCTAGAGTGGTGAGTGTGAGGAAGGGGACTGTAAGGCCCATGGCTGGATTTGAGACAAGACCACAAAGGCCATGGCCTAGGGCACCAGGAAGCAAAGGGTGGGCAGTGGGCCAGCACACTAAGGCAGTTCAACTGCCAAACATGTTAACTGCAGCAGTCACAAAGCCAGTCTGCGGCCGCTCTGCTTTCCCAGGAGAAAGCAGTGGAGCACCCCCAAGCACAGCACAACAGGGAAGCACAGGACCAGGGAAGTACACAGAATGGGGGAGCATAAGACAAGAACACAGGACCAGGGGAACAAACTGGACACCGGGAGCGCACAAAACAGGTGGTGCATAGGACAAGATGGTTGGGGGGGGGGAGATGGTGTGGCTCACAGTGGGCCTTGGGCTGTTAAATGTCCAAATCCAGCCCTGGTAAGGCCCCTTTTCCACGAGTAGTTGATAGGCAGTGAAAAGCCTCTCAAATTTCACAACTGCTTGCTGCTGCCTGGAAACTGCTTGCTGCTGCCTAGTAACTACTCGCTGCTGCCTGGTAACTGCTTGCTGAGCACACAGTTCAACTGCCCGTGGAAATGAGCCTCAAGTATGTTAGCCACTTACAGGGGAAGGTTGCGGAGGTCACAATGGACCCGATCCAATTCAGGTTTTCTCCATTTTGTCCACTGTGATCGATGGAATTATCTGTCCTCCATTTTAAAAATGGCAGTGACCCCAGTAACAGCATCCTGGTCTGTACACTGTTAAACTGTAACATCGCCCATGGGCCATTGGCAAACATGGACATTACCTTGCATACTGGTTGTCTTTTCAGCATATAACTGACAGCAACTGATATATAACTGACAGCTTTGATATATTTTTAGTCCTGACAAAATTTTGTCAGAACTGTAAAGGATGGTTATTAGAGGAAAATGGTGAGCTTCTGAGAGGAACTGACAGCGAGGTATGTAATTATCCTTTGCAAGTACATTATGTGTTTATTTTAGATAATTTTACTTGGCTCAGGTTCCCTTTAACCTATAATTGTCAGTTGATACCCTAAAGATTATTACCAGATTAGTAAAATATTACAGCTCAAAAGACAGTGCTGCATGCCTACAAAGATGCTATAGTGTGCTTGTGTACATTCATATAGCTTTCTCTAACTATCACGGGTCTCTGTTACCCAAGTAATAACTCATTCTTTCTGGTTTGTGAATACAAACTGGTCAGCGTAGTTGGCCCTTATAAGGAGTACAGATTGCCTCATAGGTTTGTGCAGCCTTTACTGTGGCACAAAAGCAAAAGAAAATGAGAAAATTCCTGAGGCAGTTTATACTGTTAACATCAAAGCAGAAAAGTAAACTCTGGCACTGAGGCTTAAACCAGCCTTTTAGTAAATTTCCTGAGTACAGTAAACACAGATGAAAGAAGCTCACCGGTACAATAGGGAATCTTAATGTGGGTGGGTGGATGTCCTAAGCCCTCCGTATAGCACTAATGCCAGACAATACCACAAGTGCCAGAAACACCACTCTGAGAGATTCCTGTAAAAGACCTTCACTTTTCAGAATTTCTGTACTGAGGGATAAATTATATATTAAATTGAAAGTCTGACTCAGGCTTGCTGGCAGGCACCTCCCTATTGGGAACAGCAGAGGTTTCCTGCATGAAGTTTACTGAATAGATGTGTTACTTTTCCTTCATACTTTTGCAATGTTTGCGAAATGACATTTTCTAGTAAAAACACGATACTTAACGATGAACTCCAGTCAGATACAGCAAATAGAATCCTTAAAGGAGCACTACAGCGAAAACCTGTAAAATGTAAAATATGTGCAAACACATACAAATAAGAAGTACATTTGAGCCATAAATTACTTTTCTCCTATAATGCTGTCACTTACAATAGACAGTAGAAATCTGACAGAAGTGACAGGTTTTGGACTAGTCCATCTCTCCATAGGGGATTCTCAACAAGGCTTTTATTCTTTATAAAGATATTCCCTAAAAAGGATTTAAACAATTATGCTGGCCAGCTTCCCTGCTCGCTACACAGTTTTTTGGCAGTTAGACAGAGTAACTGCCATTCACTAAGTGCTTTTGAAAATAAATATATCCCTGAGAATCCCCTATAAAGAGATGGACTGGTCCAAAACCTGTCACTTCTGTCAGATTTCTTCTACCTACTGTAAGTGACAGCAACATAGGAGAAAAGTAATTTATGGCTCATTTTACTCTGGAAAAAAATGTACTTTTTATTTGTATAGGTTTGCACATATTTTACATTTTACAGTTTTTCGCTGTAGTGCCCCTTTAAAGCAGACTGATCACATATACTGTATTTTCAGAGCCTATGCTATGATTAAGGACGTGTAACCTCCGAAACATGTCAGCATCTGGTGATGGATTTTAGCCTGTTATGTGTTTGATCCAATAAAGCTATTTCGACTCTACCGACATCGTGCGGAATTCACTTTCTATGTTACTGTATCCGAAACATGTCAGCATCTGGTGATGGATTTTAGCCTGTTATGTGTTTGATCCAATAAAGCTATTTCGACTCTACCGACATCGTGCGGAATTCACTTTCTATGTTACTGTATTTTCAGAGCATTGTGTCACGAACGACATGTAAATTTACCAGAATGAGAGAGCAGTATATGATGTCAGTGCCTGCAGACCTCATTAGCAGTTTATGAACAGTTAGGATTCCTTGAGCTGTTTGTTCTTTTTAACAAGCATAACTTTGAAAACTATTGTGGGTTAAACTCCAGTTTTGTTTCTTTGCCCGGTTTCATCTACGACATGTTCTTGACACCTAACTTATATTAGTTTACAAATTGTACATTGCCATCCGACCTTACAGGCCAGCACTGCAGAATGTGTTGTCTCTGTTTAACGGAGGTGGCCATCTTAATGTCTTCAGATTCAAAAAATTACATTACAGTTTTTGCTTCAGACCCTTTAAAGGAAATACCTAAGAGGAAAGCCTCTGGTTCCTGTAGAGGCTTACCGTATCCTCCGCACCGCTGTCACTGCTAGCCGGGACCCTCCTTAGCATCGGGGCCACACTACTCTTCTGGCAGGAGCGGGGCCGTGCTGCACCCGTGCTGCATCCGTGCAAGCGGGGCTACACCTGTCTTACTCGTGCAGGAGCAGTACAGTCGGGCTCATGCCTGATGTGGTGGTTGGATTGACCTTCAGATACAGCCTGTCCCATACATGTGTAGCAGACTCTAAGCATAGATACCTCTGCTGTGAAGGTAGCACAAAATTCCGGCATAATAACTTCCCAGTGCTGAGAACAAATACAACTAAAAGAATGTCCTTTTTCTCCAGTACCGCCTGTTTTGAAAACCTTCTGTGATGGGCTGGACCAGGCTTTCTCAACCAGGGTTCCCTGGAGCCCCAGGGATGTTTTAGTACTCTGCAGGGATTCCCTGGCATTTCCCTCATCGTAGGGGTTTATAATAGAGCACATTCTAATAGGGGGTACTGTAAAAATAAGCATTAAATTGGGGGTCAGAATAATAATGAGCACATTAATAAAAAGCACTAGGATACGGAGACAGTATAATGAGGGTCAGTGTAATAGGGGGTAATGAAATAAACAGCCACATCTACTTTTAAAGACCATACCTCCTGCTAAATAAATGCAGGGGTTCCTCGAGATCCAGAAATCATTTGCAGGGGTTCCGTGAGATCCAAAATTCATTTGCAGGGGTTCCTACAGGGTAAAAAAGGTTTAAAAAGGCTGGGCTGGGCTGGACAGTGTGAACTCCATGAACGCCTTCATTTTTTTTTCTTACTGAGAAATCCCAGCAGCATAAATTATGCAATGATTTGCCATGTATTTATATTTCATAACAAACTGTGGTGTAGAAAAAAAGCTGTGGTTTGAAGTCATCATGACGTTATTTACCACCGTGAGGTGAGTGGTTTAGTGGCTATGGTCACAATGTACTGTGCATGGAAGATTTTGAGAGAGAAAACGCAATGTAAAGTTCATGTGACAGATGCTAATAGGTTTCCAGTTTTGACAGGTAGACAGCTGTCAGATTGTATGACATGTGACCATAATAGTTTATTCGTCTTACTGTCATCCCTATTATTGATATTCCCAAACTGTAAACAGCACTGTGGTTTGCAGAAATGCACTTATAGTTAAAGAGAACCAGAGACGAAGCACCCTCATGTATTTTATTACATTTATCAGTGGGAACATGACAGTAAACACTTACCCTGCTTTTAGTTTCATTCTTCTCTGCTCAATCCGTCTGTTATCAGCTGTGATAAGAATCCCCGACTGAGCATTCAGTCTAGGTTTGACCTGGAATCATAGCTGAGTCAGTCTTCTGTGGAGTCTTTTCAAGCCCAAGCCTGCCCCCTCCTGGCTCAGCTTTCCTGTTTTGAATACTCAGAGCTGATGTCATGGGAGGGGCTGCTCCTGCAGAAAGAAGCTCTGAAACAGACAAGTGTGGCTGTGTGATCTGTGTGCACTGTCTGTGTAGCCAGTCATCATTATTATCTACTGTATGCAGTTTCATTTCTATGAGAGACACTTCCTACAGGCAGCCACACAGCATACCAGAACAATAAAGTTGAAAGCACACAGATGAAAGCCTGCAGCAGCAGCCCTGCTTGACTATAGTTTCATAGAGCCTAGACTGCACATCCAGAACAGCTCATAACCCGGAAGCAGAAGGGATATGAGCCGGCGGCCATATTGGATTTTTCCTTGAGCAATAATGGATAAAAAACACTCAAAAAGGCACACCAGAGAGGGGAAATTATCAGGTAGAGCATTTATTCTTTACAAGCTATCGATTGATATGTTTATGTTGTGTGAATCGTTCATCTCTGGTTCCCTTTAAAGCTTTTGTCAATTGCGTGAAGATAGTGGTGACATTTTTCACATTCAGATGTGTATTATGCCTTCATTATTCAAAACCACTGATAGAAATATGGCCTTCAAAAAAAAAAAAGCAAGGAGAGGTGGCACACAGGAGCATTCAATGTAGGAAAGGTGAGCAGTGATGTAAAGAGTGTTCATTATATACAGAGAGTGAGCATAGTCATGGGGTGTTCAGTATATCCAGAGATTAGAATGAGCATAGTCATAGGGTGTTCAGTATATCCAGTGAATGAGCATAATCATAGGATATTCTATATATCCAGAGCATGAGCATAGTCATAGGGTGTTCAGTATATCTATAGAAAGAGCATAGTCATAGGGTGATCTATCTATCCAAAGAATGAGCATAGTCATAGGTTGTTTTATCTATCCAAAGAATGAGCATAGTCATAGGGTGATCTAGCTATCCAAAGAATGAGCATAGTCATAGGTTGTTCTATCTATCCAAAGAATGAGAATAGTCATAGGGTGTTCTATCTATCCAAAGAATGAGCATAGTCATAGGGTGTTCAGTATATCCAGTGAATGAGCATAGTCATAGGGTGTTCAGTATATCCAGTGAATGAGCATAGTCATAGGGTGTTCAGTATATCCAGTGAATGAGCATAGTCATAGGGTGTTCAGTATATCCAGTGAATGAGCATAGTCATAGGGTGTTCAGTATATCTAGTAAATGAGCATAGTCATAGGGTGTTCAGTATATCCAGTGAATGAGCATAGTCATAGGGTGTTCAGTATATCCAGTGAATGAGCATAGTCATAGCGTGTTCAGTATATCCAGTGAATGAGCATAGTCATAGGGTGTTCAGTATATCCAGTGAATGAGCATAGTCATGGGGTGTTCAGTATATCCAGTGAATGAGCATAGTCATGGGGTGTTCAGTATATCCAGTGAATGAGCATAGTCATAGGGTATTCTATCTATCCAGAGAATGAGCATAGTCATAGGGTGTTCAGTATATCTAGAGAATGAGCATAATCAAAGGGTGTTCAGTTATCAGAGTAACACATGTCTTATCAGAGTTAGCATGTCTTATCAGAGTAGCATAGCGAGCGCAACAAACTTATGCCTGCTAATTGGCAATGACAAGAGCTCCACTCGTCCTGCCCTGAGCCCCTGCGGGTCCAATCACTTTAAAGGACATTATCCCCACACTTTGATTGGCCCAAAAGTTTCCTGGCAAGTGACAGGCAGCCTATTGGGCCAATCAAAGTGCGGGGATAATGTCCTTTAAAGTGATTAGACCCGCAGGGGCTCAGGGCAGGATGAGTGGAGCTCTCATCATTTCCAATTAACAGGCATGAGTTCGTAGCGCTCGCTATGCTACTCTGATAAGGCACGCTAACGCTGATAATACATGTTAACTCTGATAGGGCATGTTAACTCTGATAAGGCATGTGCTACTCTGGTAAGGCATGCTATTTGTTATAGTGAATCAACCCCATAGTGTGTACCTAATCTCTCTCTAATCAAATCTGATTAAAGAGAGATCTTTCAGCTGCCCATACACCACAGGCCAATTCCCGATCAATTTCATGCTGAAATCGATCCAGAAATCGCCTTGTGCACTGCATCTGCCGCCCCGATGCTGTGCCTCCCTTATTTTGCAGAACGTCCCCCTGGTGCCCCGTGTAAAGTATACATTACTTGTCCGCAGCCTGCGCTTGTCCCCGCTACCTCCAGGATATCTCCTCTGCTTACACGCCCGCCCCACGTGGTTTCCTAGTAAGGGCACGCGTGTGTGACGTCACTAGGAAACCATACGGGGCGCACGTGTATGGAGAGGGGAATGCGCCCGGAGAAGTGGAGGGAAAAGCGCAGGCAACAGACAGGTAATGTATACTTTACACTGGGCACCAGGGGGACTTTCTTAGTTAGAAGGGACAGCGGTGAGGGTTTTGTTGATAGTTGAGTCGTGAAATTGCACGCCGTTCCTGCCGCACACCCAATCGAGCAAGTCGGCCCAGCATCTTGCAGCATGCGTGATCGAGAGTGCGACAAATTTTCATCCCGAAATTAATCGCATTGTCGGTCAGGCATGCACTTGGCACCGGTTTTCATCCAATTAGATTATAATAATCAAATTGGTTGGTCGATTGGCCGCCAAGTCGCCTGATGTATGGCCACCTTAAGGAGAACAATTGCATGAGATAAACAGATAAGGAGAGATAATTAATGAGATAAACAGATAAGGAGAGATAATCATGAGTTAAATCATTTAAAGGAAACCCAAGACCTGAAATAGTGCAGCAGTTGTGCTCCCATGCGCAGGATCATTCTGCAGGCACAGAATGCTACCAGCTATGGGAGTGTGACAGGGGCGTGCACACGGCCAGGCCGCGCATGAGCAAGGGAGTGCGACTGGTCACGACTGCCAAATTTACCGGAGCTGAGCACGGAACAACAGAGTGGCCTGGGAGGACAGCGAGGGACCCCAAAGCCCACATGGGGCTGGAGGAAGCCCCAGGTAAGTATAAATACTGCACTATTTCAGGTCTCAGGTACACTTTAACCTCCTTGCCAGTTATCCCGAGCTCAGCTTGGGGTAACCTGCGCAGGAGGATTTCTCGGGCCCCGCTGGGCCGATTTTCACAATTTTTTTTATTGCACGCAGCTAGCACTTTGCTAGCTGCGTGCATATCTCGATCACCGCTGATTCGCCGCTACCCGCTGTGCCGCCCCCACCCCCCCTCCAGACCCCTTGCACAGCCTGGCCGATCAGTGCCAGGCAGCGCTGAGGGGTGGATCGGGATTCCCTCTGACGTCCATGACGTCAGTGACATCATCGCGATCTTCGCCATGGCGCTATTGCTTGCAAAGATCGCCGGCGGCGATCGGAGTAGGTAGGGGGATGCCGCTTGTCAGTGGCTATCATGTAGCTAGCGCTAGGCTAGCTACATAAATAAAAAAATTAAAATTAAAAAAAAAAGTGCTGCGCCGCCCCCTTGCCGACATAATTGGTACGGCAAGGGGGTTAAGGAGAGAAATTGTGAGTTAATAAGTAAGGTTAGCTAATTCAACAGAAAAGCTTTGTGAATCAGCCCCACTGTCAGGCTCGGTCTGTCCATAATGTCAAGTGAAGCGACTTCCTCAGGCAGCAGAAGTCTGGGGGCGGCACCAGGCAGAAACAGGAAGTGAAGCGAGTGCCTGGCCAACCTATACTTTACCTGCCTAACCTACACTGGGGAAACTTGACCTAGCTACCAATACTGGGGGGGGGGGGGCCGCACCTATACCTGGCTACCTACCTGAGGGTGTTTGGGGGGGGGGGGGGTTGATGTACGTCTCCACAGCAACGAGAATAGCATTGGAAAGATGAATGGAGTGCTGCCCATGTTGTGAGTCAGGCAGAAGATGCTCCCCTGTATCCAGCTTCCATGTGGCCTGGCCTGAAACATATGATTCTGAGTTTACTCACAGATTAACTTGTTTTATTGTAGCAGTTTGTTGGGTAAAGTGAAAATGCTGCATGTTATCAAAGTTCATTTCAAACAGTAAAGTGCTTGAGGAGTTTATAATCAGCTCAACAATGGGGAGCTGAAACATGACAACATTATAAGAGGGGGAACCTGTCTGTTTTCTCTTACGGTTTATTTGTTCGGGTATTTTCTTGTCACTGTTGACGTGTTGGCGTGGATGTGTGCACATTTACGGCTTGTTATGAAGTGACCTGCAGACAGACTTCTGCCTGCAATCTGGTGCGATGTGATGATCTGACACATTTTTCTCTGACACAGGGAGGCCAAGTGATCACATATTAGTCACCAAACCACATCTGTTCCCTAGGAATATTCCATATCTCTGTATATTTTTACAGTAAAGTAGATTGTCAGCGATTCAGAAAGAATAATAGATTACGATAACGTTGTATATTAATATTAATATAAACATGCCCCTGAGTGCTCTCCTCCCGGTCCCGTGGAAGTTGGCCGGATGCATAGTTTAGGTCACGCGGTTTGGCTTGGCGTTGGGCCAGTCCGGAATATAAGAGGGGCCTGTCCTTATCAGAGAGGTTGCGGCTCTGTTGGGGTGAGATCAGCCTTGCTTAACTCGCTCCGCTCTTCTTGCAGAAAGCTGTGAATCCTGAGGAGAAAGCCCTCTCTGCTCTCTTCACTTTGTCATTGTATTGTCTCATTGCCTCACAAAGGAACAGGGTTTAGTTCCTTCAGAATGCAAATCCCTCTTCTCACTTTTAGGATTTGCCACGGCAGCTTTTATGAATCATCAGACCAGTAATAGTAAGATTGTCTACTTCTAGCTTTGGACTCAGTGTCTATAGGAATGGCTAATATCAAGAAGGAAGAAACACGCACATGCACATGCGCACGTACACATACACACACACTACACTACACTACACACACACACTAAACTACACACATACACACTGCACTACACTACACTACATTACACCTACACTACACTACACACACACACTACACTACACACACACACTAAACTACACACACTACACACACACACTACACTACACACACACTACACTACACTACACTACACACACACACTAAACTACACACATACACACTGCACTACACCACACACACACACACACACTGCACTACACTACACATACACTACACTACATTACACCTACACTACACTACACACACACACTACACTACACACACACACTAAACTGCACACACTACACACACTACACTACACACACACTACACTACACACACACACTACACACACACACTAAACTACACACACACTGCACTACACTACACATTCACACACACTACACTACACTACACTACACACACACACACACACTAAACTACACACACACACACACACTAAACTACACACATACACACACACTACACTACACACACACACTAAACTACACACATGCACACACACACTGCACTACACTACACATACACACACACTACATTACATTACACCTACACTACACTACACACACACACACACACACATTACACATACAGTACATGACACCTACACTACACTACACATACACACACACACATTACACATACAGTACATGACACCTACACTACACTACACATACACACATTACAACTACACTACACACACACACACTACACTACACACACACACACACACACACACACACACACATACGTACAGGACACCTACACTACACACATACACACACAGACACTACACTACACATACACACACACACATTACACTACACTACACACACACATACACACACACTACATTACACCACACCTATACTACACTACACACACACACACACACACACACACACACACTACATTACACCTATACTACACTACACTACACACACACTACATTACACCTACACTACACACACACACTACACTATACACACACTATTCTAAACACACGCACACACGTGCTAACTTAGTAGCCAGAACTCAGGTAACAAACCACAGCGACTTGGGCTAAAAGATCATTTAGGCTTATTTGCCTACTCTACCCCTTAAACGACGCTTGGATTATTATCGTTATTGATCCTGATCTATTTGGGCGACTGTTTAACAGTGATCACTGTACTGATATGGATGGATGGTGTGTCTTGACACCCTAAAGGAAAAAAGACACAGGAAACAAACATGGAAGCTCAGATAGCATAGTATGTTTGATTAATAAAGTAAGGGATTTGTAAATATAAAGGGGCTACTCACAAAGGTAAGTTAAAGGGGAGAAACCAACTGCTTGAAGCAGGTGGAGACAATTAACCCAACATTACTCAGGGTGTCCAGACTGGACTGGATGTGGTCGCTCTCCTTGGTAGTGAAAAGCTGGCTTTCATAACGGTTACCATCATGTGAGGCCTAAACAGACCCCCCCCACACACACACACACAGCGGCATGTGGGGGGAATAACACTAAGCACAATATTGGTAAAGAGAACCCCAGGTATGGATAAAGCTGAGTTAAAAACAATAATAGGCCATAGACCCATGTATTCACAGCTATTGCAGTAAATTTGAGTGTCAGATGTGCCTGAAAAATTAGGTGTCCGCTATAACACAGTGACTACCAGCAAAAACAATTTGTTTGAAGCTGTTTGTAGCCGCTGTTGCTGCCATTTTTTTGGTTCCCATATTTACTGTTGCAGCTTCACGTGGGCACCTATGCATAGCAGCCAAACACCAGCGGTTATGGACTGCGGCAAGGGTAAGATTGCAAGTGTTTATATTGCCACTCGCTGGGGCCAGTAGTGCACCAGAGTTTGGCTACACTGTTGCCGAACTCTGAGCTTCTTAATTATTGGGCTGCCACCGCAGAGGGTTGGTACATAAAAAGGGGAGGGTTAGTGTTAGGAATAGATAGGGGGAGGTTAGTGTTAGGAGTAGGTTGGGGAGGTTAGTGTTAGGAGAAGGTGGGGAAGGTTAGTGTTTGGAGTACGTGGGGGAGGTTAGTGTTAGGAGAAGGTGGGGGAGGTTAGTGTTTGGAGTACATGGGGGAGGTTAGTGTTAGGAGAAGGTGGGAGAGGTTAGTGTTTGGAGTACGTGGGGGAGGTTAGTGTTAGGAGAAGGTGGTGGAGGTTAGTGTTTGGAGTACATGGGGGAGGTTAGTGTTAGGAGAAGGTGGGGGAGGTTAGTGTTTGGAGTACGTGGGGAGGGTTAGTGTTAGGAATAGATAGGGGGAGGTTAGTGTTAGGAGTAGGTTGGGGAGGTTAGTGTTAGGAGAAGGTGGGGAAGGTTAGTGTTTGGAGTACGGGGGGGAGGTTGGTGTTAGGAGAAGGTGGGGGAGGTTAGTGTTTGGAGTATGTGGGGGAGGTTAATGTTAGGGTGGCCACTAATTATCCAATCTTTTTCATCCAATCTTACCAAATCTATGTAGTAGAAGAGTAAACTGAGTGAATACAGTATATTGAATGAATACTATAGGCTGTCCCTTATATTACATAGAAATGGTAAGATTGGAAAAAAAAGATTGGACCATTAGTGGCCACCTTTAGGGGAATGTGAGGGGGGTTAGTGTTAGGCATAGATAGCAGAGGGTTTGTGTTATAATTATGGTACAGAGGCGTAGTAGAATATTGGTATAATTACCAACATTTTACTATCAGGGATATCTGATGCCCAAATTTATACTCGCCCCTTATACCATGTGCGGGGGAGGATAGTGGGCAGACAACTAGAGAAGAAGCCACTGACATTACCAGGACAGTGCTAACCATTCTAGATTTCTACCCTAGTTATGTATGTAGCTTTAGAAATCATGTCCTATTTGTACACTCCTCAGTGTTATCATTTCTAAGATGTGATGTTAGTCCAGGTTTATTTGTCCTGTATGTACTTCATAGTGTCATGACAAACAAGAAGCAACCTACATTGTGTGATTAATATGTACAACGTCTTCTTCTGTTACAGATCTCCAGCCCGTCACGTACTGTGAGCCGGCTTTCTGGTGCTCCATCTCATACTATGAACTCAACCAGAGAGTGGGGGAGACATTTCATGCTTCTCAGCCTTCCATGACAGTGGATGGATTCACAGACCCATCAAACTCTGAGCGCTTCTGCCTGGGCCTGCTCTCCAACGTGAACCGCAATGCTGCTGTAGAACTGACCCGGAGACACATAGGTAATGCAGGAATAGGGGTATGGACCTCTTACCCCTGTACCCTCCCTCCTCAGAATTTCCACTTACTTGTTATATGATTTGACTTTCCTCAGAAACACAGCATTTTCCCTCATTTTCTGCTGTCATGGATCTCTAAAGAATAATTGTACTTGCATACATAATTACAGCTATCACTTGCCCACCAAACTGCATCAAAAAACAAAATAAGTGCAGTGATGAAACCTCATGATCACTCTCCCAATCCATGCTGGTGTTTGTAAACAATAAGCGATCTCCAGGGGTGGAGTTCTTGCTAGTTAGGGAATGGCTTCCACCATCATAGCCACAGACAGCCATTGGCCCGCCCTCACCCACTAGGAGCCTTTCTTTTTTTGCCCATCTCCTATGGTAGTTTCTTTGGGTAGACAAGAGATGATTGCCAGTGATTAATATTTGCCAGTGTGGATTGGAGGGATGTTGTGTCACACCAGCCAGATCTCTGTATCCAGATGTCTGAGGCGGGAAGTCCTCCTTACTTTGGGGAACAACTATATATATATATATATATATATATATATGTGTGTGTGTCGGTTGAGTTATGCTTTAATTAAACATGAAATATGGAAAATGTCATCTTTACTCCCATTTAAAAAACGCCAGTTGCCTGGCAGTGGTGCTGATCTTTTGGCTTTAGTAGAGTCACACACTTAGAACAAGTCTGCAACCAGTGGACATGTTTGAGACCACCTGAACATTTGCAAATCTGAATGACAGGTTTCCTTTCAGAATGTGTGTCTATCTGCATGCAGTTTGTATGTTCTCCCCGTGTCTGCGGGGGTTTCCTCCGGGCACTCAGTTTCCCCCCATATCCCAAATACATACAGATAAATTAATTAGCTTCCCCCTAAATTGGCCCTAGACCACTATAAATACATAGACATATGACTATGGTAGGGATTAGACCGTGGGCACCTCTGAGGGATGGTTTGGTGACAAGACAATATATACGCTGTACAGCACTGTGGAAGATGTCAGTGCTATATAAATACTAAATAATAAAAGCTGAATACACAGAATGTGGTCAGTGTTGGGCCAATCTCTAATTCTGAAATGAGAAGTTTTGTGAATCACACATCATGTATAAAAGTAAGTTAAAAGCAAGACCTTGATGATAATAGCTGGGTTTTGCTGTTGGAATGACAATCCTTTGCAGCAATGGGGATGTAATTGCACTGGATGCCATCAGTTTCCGAATGTCTTTTACTCCAGAGATGATATTAGCATTGGGAGAAAAGGTCATCTGTCTGGTTAGTGAAAGCCTGATATCCCAGTGCGGGAAATAGTTAATGTGCCTCCCTCAGACAATGAAATGCGTTAATGCACCAGCATATTCTATAGTGTGTTTCAGTAATCAATATCCCCTCTCATCTTAGGATTTTCTTCAGCTGTCACTGAACCGGAAATTCAAAAAAAAAAAATCTTTATTTTGTCTGCCCTGTGACTGTTGTATTTATTGTGTTTGGGTCTGCTAGAAACAGTATGGTGAACTTTGCTTTTTTACAGGGAATGAAAATGTGTGCCTCAGACGATATAACTGGAACAACCCTCTCCTGTCGTTAATTCACTGGTTACAAAAAATGTTCCATTCTGGACCTCTAAATGTGAAAACAGAGGACCTCCCATAATAGGAATTCTGTCCAACAGGCAGTGCACAATCCCTGTGTGTAACCTCAACCCACAGAGCACCCTCCTCCCCTCCCCTTTATCCTATTCTCCCCTCCCTCCCGCACATTTCCACATCCCCAGCATTAGTTACATTATCCTGCGGTGTACCGGGAATCATCACGTCATGTGATGCCATTTAATATTACTTGTGGTTTGTAGTGTCCAGCTACTTTTATAAAAAATAAAGCTGTAATAAAGGTAAATGCTTATCCCGGTGCACCCATATAACATTCTGCTTGTGTTCCTGTTTTTGCTGCTTTCTGTGAGAGAACAATAGATCTAACCACTTCATGCTCTTTTTACTGTAGTGTTCTTTGCAGACCACCTTCCTTATTGAGCCATTCAGCTCAATACAGTTTTATAACGCCAGTGGACATGGGGTCAACACAATTCATAAAACACCAGTTTTCGTGGGGCATTTGTCGCTTGTCAGAAGGAGATCTAACCATCATCTTGGCCTCCTACTCATTATAATGGTTGCCGTGCGCATTTCAGCAATATGTGTAGTGTGTGACAACCAAGAACATCAGAAGTGCATAGAGTGCAGTGTCTGATGTTCAGACAACGTATGTTGCACAGCAGTGCGATGCGCTATAGCACTGCTGCATGCATTTTTCAGCAAAGCACATCTCTGACCCATTTACTGTAGTGATTAGTGAATGAGGTTAGCAGTGCAACGCACGGCAGCGCTGATGGCGTGTGATCCCCGGCCTTGCATTCTGATCGTACAGCCATCTGCACTACAAAGTGTGAACAAGTGTTGTGGCCTAACGCTAATATTTTACTTCATTGTGGGAAGCCTCCCTTAGGTGGAGGTTTGTTTTATATATATATTTTATTAAACAACTGTTCAGGTCCTTTTAAGTCACTGGGCCAGAATGAGCAGATCAGATGCTGTGACTCTGGTCTCATTCCACTGGCTGCATGCTTGGCACAGGTGTGTGACTCAAAGACAACTAAAGCCAAAAGCTCAGCATGACAGCCAGGCAACTGGCATTGTTTATAAGCAAATAATGATGGAAGCCTCGGTATTCCTTTCATTTCCATGATTGGTGTGGCTCTGTAAAATGTATAAGCTACAGGCTCACTGTACACCAGCGGTTCTGGATGTGCAGCCTTGCTTCCAGGGGGATAAAGAGATCAATTGCCTATTCAGGAGTGATGCATCATGGGAAAAGAAAAGAAAAAAATTGTTGCTATAAGGACCTGTTTCCACTACATGCAGATTAGATGCAGAAAAACTCCATTAAATGCATATGGGCCTGTTTAAACACAATTTTTCTGATGCAGATTTTCCCATAGGCATTCATTGGAGTCAGTTTCTCTGCATCCAATCTGCGTCTAGTGGAAACAGGCCCTTAATGTTTGATTGAATCTCATGTGTTTTACATCAGTTACATCTCATTATTCCTTAATATATTAATACACATTTGTTGGTGCTTTACTGACAAAGCTATCTTGGCTCTGCAGGTAGAGGAGTCCGTCTCTATTACATCGGTGGTGAGGTATTCGCTGAATGCCTTAGTGACAGCGCAATTTTTGTACAGTCTCCAAATTGTAACCAGCGATATGGTTGGCACCCAGCTACAGTGTGCAAGATACCCCCTGGTAAGACATGTTGCTTTGCTGTATTGCTCAGTTTTGTGTGTTGTGGTGCCTTGCAGAGTGCGTAGAATGTTGCATGTATCCTTGCAAGAGCTTCTGCAATCACACAAACGTTTACATTCAGATGCCAGCTAACCTAGCACTATGCTACGAAACGACGAGTTAGGGCACTTTTCCACTAGTCGGGATCCGGCGTTTTGCCGATTGCTAGTGCACTGTTATTTACATGTAAATCAAGATGCACTTTTCCATTAGTGCGTTTCGATTTTCCGCAATCGTAGGGCTACACAATAATTGGTGCGATCGCGTTTCTTTCACAACGGCTCACGTTGCAATTGCTGCAAGTGGAAAAATAAGCTTTTGCAAGCGCAATTGCAATTGTGCTTGCAAGTGGAAAAGGGCCCTAACTCTCACAATGCTTGGAGAACATGCATACTCCATGCAAACAATGTCTGCAATGACATACAGATCGCATATTTTAAAGGGTATGTTAAGCAGGGCTGTGGAGTCGGAGCAATTTTGGTTACCTGGAGTCAGAGTCGGTGGTTTCATAAACTGAGGAGTCGGATGATTTTTGGACCGATTCCACAGCCCTGATGTTAAGTTAAAAAATGTCCCCAGTTTAACTTTCCCGGGGCTTCTTCTAGCCCCCCTGTAGTCCTCCTGGTCCCTCACTGTCACTTCACACTTCTCCCTTCAGTCTTTGTACCCCTTGGTAAGCTTTCCAGTTGGCAGCCAATGCACATGTGCACCTCCTTGAATGCTTCCAGCACAGAAGCGTAATTGAGGAGGCTCGCGGTCAGGGGCTGTGCATGCAGCTTTTGGAAGAGCACAGCTGATGCCGAGATCAGAGCAGAATGATGGTGAGAGTCCAGAACGACTACAGAGGGCAAGAAGAAGCCCTAGGTAAGTTATACTGGAGAAATGTTTTCATTTGACATTTCCTATAAACGTAGCCAATAAACTGGCCAGAGAAGAGGATGCTTCGCTATTAGAACATTGTTCACTGAACACTTGTATCTCTGCAGCCTGTTGGTATGTGTTCTCCAGTCAATGACCACCTCCAGCAGGTCAAAGAGTGTACAGAACGCTCTAGGACCCCCATTAATTCTCACCCACCGATGCAGGATCTGGAAAGCCAAACCAATCCATGTAAACAAACAGGAAGGATCCACAAGCCAGTTGGGATAGGTGAAAGTATTATTTTATTGGTAACTCCACACAGAAAGACAATACATCCACAGGATCAACCTACAGCAGGCTTGTTGAACACACCTATGCAGTGTTCCCTTCGCCTGTCCTCACAGCTCACCAGCAGTGCATATTTTTACAGTTAACCTCCCATATGCACGGATGGGGTAGTTAGCGGCTTCCACATAGCTCACACACAAAGTACATTATTCATGTGCTGTAAATGTCAGGTCCCCTGTAACACATGCGCTGTAGTTGGGCTTTTTTTGAAACAGTGCACTAATGCAGAAACACATTACTGAATAGTGTTTATATTTAAGAAAGTTGGACAAAGGAGTTCTCTTTTTTCTTTATGAAATGCTTTGTCTTCAGTTTACTTCTTTTGTTTTAGGATGCAACCTCAAGATCTTCAATAACCAAGAGTTTGCTGCTCTCTTGGCCCAGTCAGTAAACCAAGGATTTGAGGCAGTCTACCAGCTGACAAGGATGTGTACTATACGGATGAGCTTTGTTAAGGGATGGGGAGCTGAATACAGGTCAGTCATTCTTGGATGACAGTTTACACTCACCAGCAACTAAAAGAAACATAAATACATTTATTAGCTAACAGCAGAACAGTTGTTGTCTTTAACCCCCAGTTTAAAGGGGCACTATGGCAAAAAAAATGTAAAATTTTAAATATGTGCAAACCTATACAAATAAGAAGTACGTTTTTTCCAGAGTAAAATGAGCCATAAATTACTTTTCTCCTATCTTGCGGTCACTTACAGTAGGTAGTAGAAATCTGACAGAAGCGACAGGTTTTGGAGTAGTCCATCTCTCCATAGGGGATTCTCAGCAAGGATTTTATTCTTTATAAAGATATTCCCTAAAAAGGATTTAAACAATGATGCTGGCCAGCTTCCCTGCTTGCTACACAGTTTTCTGGCAGTTGGACAGAGCAACTGCCACTCACTAAGTGCTTTTGAAAAAAAATAAATCCCTGAGAATCCCTTATGAAGAGATGAACTAGTCCAAAACCTGTCGCTTCTGTCAGATTTCTACTACCTACTGTTAGTGACAGCAAAATAAGAGAAAAGTAATTTATCATTTCATTCTGGAAAAAACATACTTCTTATTTTGTCTATGTTTGCACATATTTAAAATTTTAAAATGTTTTGCGATAGTGCCCCTTTAAGTTCATTTTGAACTAAAGGAGCTAAACTGTCATAGAGTAGATGGACTATAGAAAAACATCAATTTATCTTGAAAAGTAATATTCTCTCCTTATATTTATGTATGCTTGGCTGTGATTTCACCGGAGGGAAATCATTCCGTGCAGAGAGCAGAATTGTGAGTGAACTGTAAGGCCTGAGCAGCTAGCCAATACTTGGCTTAACCAAAGGAAAGGTGCTGCAAAAATCAGGATGCCTTCCTAAGACAAGTTGAGGAGGAACTTTCTGCTAATTGGTCTCTCAGTAGACTTCATTTCCCTTCCCACAGTTTAATGCAAATACAAAAGGATGTTTGAAACAATACAGACAGAACTGCCAAGAGTAATGCACAGTTTTCATTCGTTTCTATTTATTAATTTTCATCTTCTTTTTGTTCTCTGTTAAGTGTAACTTTAAAGGACAGGTCCGAGCAGAAAAAAAAAAACAATTTACTCACCTGGGGCTTCATCCAGCCTCTAGAAGTGTGTACGGTCCCACACCGTGGTTCTGCTGTCAGCCAGGGCTCCCGTTCTCCCCTCCAGTAGATCACGACCTGCAGCCAGGTCGGGATCCTCTGTGCCTGCGCGCCATATATCTCTCTTCATTACGCTCCCTGAAGCCCCAGGTTAGTAAACTTTATTTTACTGCTTGGACCTGTCCTTTAAGATCATTTGAAGTTATGCCATCTCTGAAAACCCCTCCTCCTAATTTTGTTATCATCACAGATACATGAAGCACAACACAATTTCCTATTGGCCAATGGGAGTTGAAGTGTGTTTTTTGTTCCTGATTCAGACTGGCCTTGAGGTGCTGGGAGAAGTGGCCCTAGATTTGTATGTCTGCTAGAACAGCAACCCTACAAAAGTACTTTCGTTTTCCATATACCCATATATACAAGTCGATTCGAATATTCAACCCTCTTAAGCTGGAATTTTTTCATTAACTCAAGTATAAGTCTACCCAGCAAAGTTAATGGCTGCACTTCAGGCTCAGGAGGGGTTAATGACTGCACATGCATATAGTATTGCAGCCATTAACCCCTCCTATCCCTTAAGTGCAGCCAATACCTCCTCCAGATCCCCAAGTGCTGCAATTATTCACTCCTTTTTATGCCGCCCAGTATTTCCCCCCCTGCCCCTTTCCTTGTTAATTTTTGTGGCCAGGACTTTTAGACCAGTGTTTTCTTAGCATTTTCTTTCCTCAAAGTGTAACTTACCACTGGGTAAATTGCTGCAAATGGGAATGTCACTATTAGTACAGACATAACTCAGTGTGCTCAGTGTTCCCCGTGACGTGTATATGTTGACCCCTATACTTTTATGAAGTGAATCTAAATTTCTGGACTTTTACTTGAGTATGTACAGTAACTGTTCACTGCTTTTTTTGAATTACACTGGTAATAGGTGGTGGATTTAGTTACAAATAAAGTGTCTTGAAGGATTAGTTCTCCCAAGCAGAATTCATGTAAAGACCACATAACCTAAACTTGGTGTGCTTTTCTGTGAAATACAGTAACTGAGGAGAGGATTTGAGTGTTTTTGCTGTGTGCCCACTCCTCCTTCACATCATGCCACAGCCAAGGAAGTCTGTTCCAGGAAAATACCATAATACGTTGCAAAATATCAAGCTTGGAATCTGTAGCAAGTGCCTGTATCCATAAAAAAAACATATAGTGAAGGGGTACAAGGCAACAAAAATTTCAAAGTAGATCACTGCACCAAAAAAAGGAAATCTTTAGGAAGAAAACATACTCACCTCTCACTTTAAGACTCCTATTACTTCTCAGACAACCTCTTCCTTAACCCATAGCCGTCTTGTCCTCCAGCTACTTCAGGGAATGCAGCATAAGTGATCAAGCTTATTCCCCGGGTGTCTGTGTTGTCACTTCACTGTACGTATAGGAAAGGTAAAAAGGGTGCCAAGCCTATCAGTCAATGCTACTGCCCTGACCACCATATAGCCCCTATTACTAGAAGGGCCAGGAGACAGTGAATATCTTTTACAATGAGCTAAAGGAAACTGCCACTGGAGCAAGAGTTTCTACTGGATCAATAAATAGGAGGGCCGAGGACAATCGGGAACGTTACAGGATAGGTGACTGAGAGATCTTACAGACATTTTGTGCATTCATGTGACAACCCTTATGGAATAGGTATAAATGCCCCCCTGATTAAGTATGAAAAAGTAAGATGGCACACAAAATATTCAACCTTTTCTCACCCAGCACACTACTAAAATGTTACTGCATGCTATTATATTTTGTCTGGACAATTGTAATATATTATTTTGTGCAAGGATGGGGGGTGGCAAGTGGGGCCCCAGGCCCCACACCTGAAGGAGGCCCCACAGTCATGCCCACTGCGCTCGCACTGAGAGCCCGGTTTTTCCTGGTCAGCTTATGCTCAGGTGCTGACCCGCTGATTTACGTTATGCGTATAGCACTCCCGGCCATGGGCGTGCAAGTTTCCACTGACCCAGCGCTGACCACTGTGAGTCTGCGACAATCAACCTCTCACAGGACGCAGGAGCAGCTTATTTTGGAATTTGCTAAACAAGTAAAGACTACAATACCACCAACAGAATCCGAGTAAGCCAGCAAAGTCAGGCCAACAAACACATATCACCCTGTCCCCTGGTGGTGGTGCAGAAAAGGCACGGGGAGCTCCCCATTCAGCCTAGCACCCATACCCAGCCAGTCTGGTACACAACCCTAGCTCCCCAGCCAGCCTGGTACCCATCCTTGGCACCCCAGCTAGCCTAGTACCCATCCCTAGCTCCCCAGTCAGCTTAGTACCCTTCTCCAGTTTATTGGTTGGCTTAGTGGCCTTAACTTAATTGTTTTTAAACAATAATAAGGCGTACTGCATTAGAAGTGGACAAGCCCGTGAGCATGGCGGTATGGTAGATGGCCTACACTTATGGCTCTAGGCCTTCGCATATGACACTCGCCCCAGGCCTAACTTACTCTAAGGCCATCTCTGATTTTGTGGACTACCAACTTACAGACTAGCCCCCCTGTACTGAACTTGGCTGCTCGTCTCATTCATCTTTCTTTTCGTTCTTCATTGGCTGCCAATTAACTTCAAACACCTAAGGGCTGGTTCACACGAGGGGAGGAAGAATTGCACTGCACTTGCCTAAGCACTTAACAATTGCAGTTTGCAGTGTGAACTAAGTCTAACTCTTAACCTACAAAGCTCTCCGCAACATACCAACCTAACCCAAATCTCCACTCTGCACACCCTTCTTCTGGCTTCTAGAATCACCTCCTCATATTCACATATACAAGATTTCTCACAAGCCTCACCTCTCCTCTGGAATGCACTTCCAAAAACACATCTATCACTCTCCAATCTTTGAAATCTTTAAGTGCTTCCTTGAAAACTTACTTTTTCAGACAAGTGTACGCCATTCCCCTTCAACCTCTGGCCAAGTTGTGCTTCTCACTAAATTTAACCTAAAAACACTGCATCTAGGTATACATATAGGGCATGGTTCACAAAGCTTTTTCACCAGTTTACCTCTTTTTTTCATCTTATCTATGTTACTTTTTAAGCTCCCAAAGAGCAAAAATATAATATAATTAGGGTAAGAAAAGTAATATTGAAATGAAGTTAATCAGGAACAACTTACTTTTGAGTGATTATTTTGCTTGTAAATGTGCTGAAAGGTTATTTTTATCAGTTAGGTGATAAAGGAGTCATTTATGAGAAGTTTTGTGAATAGAGCCCATTGCAAACTACACCACCCTCTTGTTTCCAATCTGTTTCTTTAGATTGTAAGCTCACACGATCAAGGCTCTCTCACCCTTTTGTGTCTTGGAATGTGCTGTATATTTTGATCATGTTACATTTGTGACTGTAATTACTATGTCTACCAATTCTGTATTGTGTACCCATTTTGGGTTTATACCATTGTGTGTATCATGTACCCATGGTTCGTTTCTTACTTTGTATAGCACCAATATACTTTGTGGCGCTATATATATATATATATATATATATATATATTTTTGGAACCCCTCGTTCAGTGCCAATGTTTAGCTAGACTTCCAGATCCACAAGCCCTAGTACGCTTTCACTTGCTCCTTGCCATACCGCCACCTATTCTTACTATGCCACTCCTATGCCAGCCTCACCCCTCCTGGTGACATCACTTAGCCTCCGTGCCAGTACTGAGGCTAGGTGGATGTCACAGGAGGAGGGGGTATGTTGATAATTGTCAAGTCCATTTGTGAAAGAAGCCAGTGCTGCTAAAGTAGTAAGGCTGTATACATACTATACAGCCTTACTGCCAGATTGGGGAGGGAGTGACCTATTACAGGGTCACTGTAATACTCATATTTCCAAACTCCTAAGCGCAGAGAGTGCACGGGGTGCCAACAGAGCTGTATATTTATTTTTTCAGCCCCTCCAACCTCCTGTATTCACTGATTGGGGGACGCAGCCTTTCTGGGGGCTTACCGATGTTTGGTTGTGGCTATTCAGAGTGCGATTTGAGTGTCTGGGGAGGCGACGATTCTGTGACACATGTCATTATGAGGAGGGTGTAACACAAACTGGCTGCCAGAGTGTAACATTCTGCTATTGTGGGAGCAGCAGACACCCGCAACAGATCCCAGCTTTGCCTGCTGGCTTCCAGATGTTCAGTGACCATTTAAGTGGTTAACTGCTTAATTCCAGGGTGCTCTGTGGCCTGCTGTGGCTAGTGGAACACAGTGATTTTGAGTATCATGGGTTAAATCTCATCCTCCACACTTGACAGCCAGTTTCAGTGCTGGCTGAGAGCCAGGGGAGCTAATGGAACCCAGATGTGCCTCTGTTTGGCAGCCTCATTACTGATCCTGAGGTTTCTCGCTCACATTTCAGCAACTTCTTCCATCCTTAACCCATTCAGTGACAGAGCTCGGAAAAGTCTCTGCAGAGTTCGCTTTCATAAGACTCTCATGTTAAAACTGATGAGCTGATTATAGGGCAGTCTTGTCATAGGTTTTTGGTGATTTCACCTCTTACTCACTTTAAGGATTAGTGTTCATGTATGACGCTTACATAGAGAACTTCTGAGAAACACAGAAAACTCTGCAGTCAAACTCTTTTAGTTTAGATTAAGATTATTGATTTATAAAGCCCCAGCAAATTCCATGGTGCTGTATGCAGTAAAAAACAAACTTTGGGGTTCAAATCGATACAGACAGTGTTGTACACCAATATACAAAATACAGAATTGGTACAAAATACAGAATTGGTAAATACAGTGACAAAAGTAATATGATGAATAATGTATAACAAATTGCAAGACTCAAAATAAATAAATTGTAAGACACGAAAACGTGAGAGAGCCCTAAAGGAATAGGGGGAACAAGTTAAAGTGCATGCTTGTCGTAAAAAAATGAGTTTTCAGGGAGCATTTAAAGATTTTAAAGGTTGGAGAGTGACGGATGTGTTGTGGCAGGGGATTCCAGGGGAGGAGTGAAGCACGTGAGAAATCTTGGTATACATGAATGCAAGAGGAGGTGCTTATTATGGTTATTGCCTTAAAGACTAAATTAATGGGATGGTAGTTTACTGATTTTGGGTCCGGTCTGATATGATTCCTGCAGCACTAAGACTGGGTTCATAATCGAAACAAAATCGTGCCATTTTCTGCAAAGGAAATCAACAGCTAAATGAACATGACATCACGGATCCAATGTTGTCTATAGGGCCTATTCAGATATGGCTGTTTTTAATGCATCTGTTAAGGTAGCCGGATGTAAACTGACCTGCACGACTTTTCTAGACACCACACGCTACATAAGCCCACAGAATCAATGAAAGCCCACAGAGAGGGACTACATCCGTTCTCACCAATGCTTTCTAACTGAAAAACGGACAGGCATGGTAGGGGCTCCTCTGTGGATGCCGGAATCCTGTTCTGCTGGTGAGAGTGCCAAAAATGGAAAGAGTGGAAATTCTTACGCTAGTACTGGAAGATCCCCCTGCCCCTCTCAATCCTTCCGTTCACTGATTGCATCAGAGGTTTGCACATCATGCTCTGGTTAGATCATTGTGGTACGTTTGGTATTCTCTGTCCAGAACTTTTCTTTGATTAATTTTTCTAGTAAAGTATTATATTTTAAAGTACTGAGCAACGGAGAGACTCTGGAGATCTCTCTTGCTGTCCATTAAAATGAACACCATAAGAACAATGGGACAGTCACAGTGAATCATTCATCGGATCTGCTGTGACTGTTCTGTTTGTGGCTGAGCTCTTGTGTGAGCCCAGCCTAACATGGACCTTTCTAATAGTAAATAGTAGGCTACAGAAAGCTGCATTTTCTGAGTATGGCTGTATAGTTTTCTCTTTTCTGGTTTTTACTGCATTATCTTATGGCAGATATAGTTATCCTCAAGTGTGGATGAGGTCAGAACAGCATGCCCCATTTAGAGACTTGCCTCAATAGAGGGAAGTGGATAATCCAGAGGCTGACCCCCTCGCCTCCAGCGATGGGACCCGGCAAACCTTTTCTACAAGGGCTTGTTGAAGAATCTTCCAAACAACCCAACACACCAGTAACTGCTGTTAAACTGCCAAAAATATCTTTTATTAAGAATACATCAAAAATTCGAGCACAAAGGAGTTTATCTGCATGGAGGTTGTATGTTCTCCCCAAGTAGGTGTCCACTTCTCACAATTATGAGACATATTGGTAGATTAGTATGAGGAATATTAATAGGGGAGCCATGAACTATGAATATGCAAAATGTATTATACCAACTATTGGTATAATAAATTTTGCATATTCATAGTTCATGGCTCCCCTATTAATATTTCCCATACTAGTGTACCTTCCTTAGGGTGAGAGGTGTACAATTGATTGGCATCAGTTGATATCCCATTTGTGTACTTTTGTTGCATATTAAAAACAAAAGTTTGCTTTCTTAAAACAGAAAGAATTTGTGATAATTCAGGTTGGAGTGAGTAGATTAGTTGGCTTCTCCCAAAACTGACCCAAGGGTATGGGAGGATGTGGGATGGAGGTGTGGGAGGATCTGGGGTCCTCTGAGAGTAGATATGGATAAATTGTATGTAGTCTGTAAAGTTCTGTTTAATAGGTCAGTTTTTTACAAATATTGGATATGACGTTTTTAAATATAATTTTTAAGTTTTAATGATCTGTTATCAGTAGCTTTTTTTTTACAATTCATTTCCGTCTCCACAGGCGTCAGACTGTGACCAGCACACCCTGTTGGATTGAGCTGCATCTAAATGGACCGCTGCAATGGCTTGATAAAGTTCTGACACAGATGGGCTCTCCAAGCATTCGCTGCTCCAGTGTATCGTAGAGCATCGTGTCCAGGTCACATGGTTTCACAGACCTGGAGAATCCTTCTTCTGAACAGTCCACACAAAGCACAGCAGCTGCACATCCCATTACTGGTGATGACCACCAGAGAGCATGGGATGCTGCTACACAGAGTCTCTACTGTGGGAACTGTGTAAGGACAGTACATGGAACTGGAACACTCGGTATATGTACCTTGTGCATTACCTGCCTCCCAGCATTACCATGAAACAGAAAAAGCTGCTGTCCTTCTCTGCTATTATAGATAATACAAAGCACAGAACCACAATAAACTACAAAAACAGTGCTGAGAAGCAACAGAACTTTACCGTAACAAGTCACTGAAACTCAGTGTAAAGAAGAGTCATATTTTACGATACAGGGTACAGTTTTTTTTACTACCACCAAGTTCTTATCTTTTATGACCTTGGCTGGGATCTTTCTGCACAGATAGGTGATAATGCCTTTACCATGCCAAATCTCTGCCACACCAGTGGCCAGTCCTGATTCAAAACTCTTCTTTTTATGTCTTGCCCGGTTTGTTTTATAGAGTTATTCTATACTTCGGTCTGTATATCGTACTAGTGTGGCAAGTGTCCAGACCGTATGCCACACAGCAGCATTATGTGAAAAGTGGGTAAAACTGCTTTCATGCTGATCAGACAACTGGAGAAATGCTTTTCATGCTGAAGTGTTTGTGTGTTTCTCATTGTATTCCCGCCTGACCATGAAGCCTGCTGTTACACAGGTACATCTCATTAATGAGTGAAGAGTGGTTGCTCTGACCTGCAGCGCTGCCACCTCCTGGTTAGACTTGTTCCAGCGTGTCTGGATGATGGATTGTGGCTACACAACCTCTCCTGTTCTGAAAGTGCAACAGGTGAGCAGAGCCATGCCTAGTAGTTCCTATGCCTGCTTTACACTACAGGCAAGCTGTCTGTCAGATCGCAGGAGAATAGAAGTCCAGACTCACAACCTTCCAGTGACATGTTGGGCATTGCTTTCATTTGTAGGTCCTCATGCTTGATGGTAAGACTGAGGGTGGCCATATGCAGCAAGTCCTATAACAGAGCTGAGTACTACTTCTCATAGTGGTCCTAACAAACAAGAGATACAGACTTCCCAGTAGTGGTAATGCTCACTGTCACATGTACAGATTGATATACATTGCTGGGAAATCCCTGTAAACATCTGCAATTCCTTTTTTTGGAAAAGTGAAGAAGGTTCTTACACTAGCTAAATACGGGAAGAAGTGACCAGAGTGAAGCCCACTAGGGATGAGATGCACTGAAACGCTGTTCCGAATGAATGGTTTGGAACAGAACAAGCGTTTGAAGCACAGCGGGGGTTAACTTCACCTAAGATGCCACCTTTGTGCGCTGCCGTCCATCGTGGTTCCAGCTCTAAATACTTCTTCACAGCTGAAAGTAGCTGGAGATCTGGATTGCACTGTGGAGGGCAGAGCTTGAGGCAACATCAAGGGTGAGATAAACACAACACACCTCCACGATCTACTGTGTTTCAAACTTTCATTCTCATTCAGTACGGAACGCTCATCCCTAAAGCCCATCCTTGACTGTTATCTGCCTTTGTGTGGCCACCCTCATCACTGCTCAGTTGTACCGGTTTCAGTTGTCTGGATCTTGATCTGAGATCACAGGGTCGCCTTGTCTTTACTTTAGACCTAGTATGTAACAGAAGACATTATTTCGGCTCTGTATATTTCATTACAGAGAAAGCCAGTGAAATGTCCTCTTGTGTAGCTCTCTCCAGAGGAAAGCCAGCTGTTTCCACAAGTGTTTGTCGGGCTGCTATGACGACAGGGAGTGCTCCCTATTCTGCGATGCACTTGCTGTCATAGTGTGTAGTGAAGGCTGGCTGGTGGCCAGTGGAATAGTAGCCCGGATGAGGTGTTTTCTACCCTTGTAGCATGTGAGAACAGGATGATTGTAAGCTTTCATTACAAATAGAATTCACCTTCCAGTTTCTTTTTAATCCATATATGAAAATATGTTTTGTGCATTTCTGGGAAAACACACCCCTTTTTGTTGCCTGTCTGTTTCACTTGTATATGTCTGATGAATTATTAAGATATACCCATAATATACATGTATATTTACATACCCCCAAAGTACACTCCGGGTTCTGATTCGCTGAACTTTATCTGCATCAGCCAATCACAGTAACCAATAAGGGAAATATTCTGAATATATGTGGGGTTATTCAAAATGAATAAGTGCATTACTTTAGCTACATTTACCATTTCCCCCACTCACGTTATGTCTCCTTCTTTATGTAAATCTCCGATTGTGAATGTAAATAAACTCTTTCCTTATAGCTTCTGTTTACTGGATATAGAGCATGAATGTAAAGGTGTAGGAACGCAGGGGTCAAACACAAGGCCCACATGCCGAATGTGGCTCTCCTTGCCATTTTATATAGTGCTCCCGAGCTTCAAACGTGCAATATTGTAAACAGTAACAGAACAGCACACTGCTTTCCCATCCATAGGAGCATACTGGCGACATTGTTTCTGGCGGAAACATTGTCAGTTTGATCTGAGCTACAGCAATAATCCACAGCCAGCCCCCCCCCCAACAAAATAACACGCGCACACCCCAATCCACCCCGCTCCCCCTAACAACATCTCTTAAAGAAAGTCACCCGCTCTAAGCTGCATACCTCTTTTCCCGATCACATTACATGCCTCAGGAGCCAGAGGTATGCAGCATAGTATGATCACATGACATGCCTCAGGAGCCAGAGGTATGCAGCATAGCACGATCACATGACATGCCTCAAGAGCCAGAGGTATGCAGCATAGCAAGTGTGGCTGTCAGGAAAATCAGAGACCTGAAGCAGAGCTGGAAAAGGTAAAATATTAAATTGCTCCACTGCGCTACTATGCAGGAGGGGGAGGAGCAGGCCCCCACGGTCACTATAGTCACGCCACTTAGTTTGAGACTGTTCAACAAATGGTAAATCCTGATAAACAATTTGGCCCACAACTTAGACTATGTTTTAGGTTTTTGCCCCTTACGTGATTGAGTTCGACACCCCTGGTGTAGAACATAGATTCTTATATCAGATGCTAACTGTATAAACACGTAAGTGATCTCTAGATCTACCTTATCGCCTAACGCAGTGTTTCTCAAACATTTTTGGGGGTGAGAATGCCCCGAATGATGGCTTTGAATTTTTTTCAAGGCACCACTCAGCAAAAACACCTAACGAAATGCAATTATGACCCTTACTAGGTGGCATCCCCCCCTCCAAGTAGTCAATGCCTGCCCCACCCCCAACTCCGACAGCAACCCCCCTCCAAATAGTCAGTGACCACCATGTTAGGCAGCATTACCCTCTCCAAATTGTCAGTGACCCCCCCATTATGCAGCATCCCCCTGAATGAACATAAGGATAAGGGTCATTCTTGTAGATCACAGACATTTGCCCACATGGGAACTACAGCTAGTAACACCCCCTTTAGTTATGCAGCATCACCTCAGCACCCACTCCAGATTGTAAGTGACCCCCATTAACTGAACTAACATTTCCTTACCTATCCAGGCCAAGGTCTGCACGGATCCGTCACTCCACCCCGATTCTTCTAATGTCCAACTTCAACCATGGCTGCCTGGACTAAACGGGAGGGGGGGGGGGGGGGGTAATGCACCAGCAATGTATAACAATGTGCGGTTGCACTACCTGATGACATTGCACAAAGAATGGGGATACACGCAGAGGCACCCCTGGAAGGTGCCCGAGGCGCACTAGGGTGCCGTGGCACCCAGTTTGAGAACCCCTGGCCTAACACTAACCTCCCTCACCGCTACCTTATCGCCTAACACTAACCTCTCTCCCCATTGTATTATCTGTTAAAATCTTACACAAGAGTTTTAGCTGGTGTTCCACTTTACTGATATACTGAAAGCTTATTTGCAATTTTCTCCTAATGAGCGTTCTCCTGCTTGAAGCGGCTGTGACGCAGCATGCCCTATTATAATGTGGTGGAATAATTTCTGTGCAGCATGTTTAATACCACACATCTCACAGCACCGCTCTTCCCCTCCTCTGAAGACAATTCAAAAGATGGTTACTCATTCATTGAAGGCAGAACCGCATGATTACAATTCTCATCGTGGCCAACAAACCTCTCTCCCAATTTACCCTTTAATGCTTGCCATTTAATTTTTTCCATGTCCTGCTTCCAAGCCCCTAGTCATAAAAGTGCTGAATTCAGAGCTGCAAGTCGACATGCCAGAAGAAGCCGGAGCCACATCGTGCTGGAAGCTGTCTTCATCATCAGTGAATGTTCCTCTTTCCAGTGACATCATAGCATGAGTAACACTTTAAAATAAAACAAGACCCCCAAACTGGGAGAGCAATTGTGGAAAGTCTTGGGAAGCTTCCCCAAGAAGGATTATCAGACACTGATGGCTGGGAGCTGCTGGGGGAGACACAAGCTCATAAATAAAGTCTGCTGATCTCTGTGGATTCGCTAATGAAATACACAGCGGTGATATCATTCTTTCCAATAGCTCATTTTTGGAGTAATAGATAACAGATTCAATTGATGGAGATATAATTGGCAAGTGTTTTCTTTTATTATAACAGATTTAAAAATATTTCTGCCTAACACTTTCTTAATAAGCACTTCAGGAAAAAGGGCTTCATATTCTGTACAAATGTTTGGCATATTTCTGCTGCCAGCTAATACACTACAATGCCATGAATCTTCTGAAGGGGATCCCCAGCATATATACTACCTTAGTCATGCCGTGGGCCTTCTGAAGTGGACCCCAACATAGAAACCACTCTATTCATGCCATGCGCCCTTCTGAAGTGGACGCCCAGCATATATACCACCTTAGTCATGCCATAGGCATACTGAAGAGGATCCCCAGCATTTATACCACCCTATTCATGCCATGGACCTTCTGAAAAGCATCCCCAGCATATACACCACCCTATTCATGACATGTGCCCTTCAGAAATGGAACCCCAGCATATATACCACCTTAGTCATGTCATGGGCCTACTGAAGTGGACCCCCCAGCATATATACCACCTTAATCATGTCATGGGCCTACTGAAGGGGATCCCTAGCATATATACCACCTTGGTCATGCCATGGGCCTTCTGAAGGCTATCCCTAGCATACAGTGGTTTGCAAAAGTATTGCCCCCTTGAAGTTTTCCACATTTTGTCATATTACTGCCACAAACATGAATCAATTTTATTGGGATTCCACGTGAAAAGACCAATACAAAGTGGTGTACATGTGAGAAGTGGAATAAAAATCATACATGATTGCAAGCATTTAAAAAAAAAAATAACTGCAAAGTGGGGTGTGCATAAATACTTTGTAGAACCACCTTTTGCAAAGTGGGGTGTGCATAAATACTTTGTAGGACCACCTTTTGCTGCAATTACAGCTGCCTGTCTTTTACGATATGTCTCTACCAGCTTTGCACATTTAAGACTGAAATCCTTGCCCATTCTTCTTTGCAAAACAGCTCCAGCTCAGTCAGATTAAATGGACAGCGTTTGTGAACAGCAGTTTTCAGATCTTGCCACAGATTCTCGATTGGATTTAGATCTGGACTTTGACTGGGCCATTCTAACACATGGATATGTTTTGTTTTAAACCATTCCATTGTTGCCCTGGCTTTATGTTTAGGGTTGTTGTCCTGCTGCAAGGTGAACCTCTGCCCCAGTCTCAAGTCTTTTGCAGACTCCAAGAGGTTTTCTTCCAAGTTTGCCCTGTATTTGGCTCCATCTATCTTCCCATCAACTTTGACCAGCTTCCCTGTCCCTGCTAAAGAGAAGCACCCCCAGAGCATGATGCTGCCATCACCATATTTGACAGTGGGGATGGTGTGTTCAGAGTGATGTGCAGTGTTAGTTTTCCGCCACACATAGCGTTTTGCATTTTGGCCAAAAAGTTCCATTTTGGTCTCATCTGACCAGAGCGCCTTCTTCCACATGTTTGCCGTGTCCCCCACATGGCTTGTGGCAAACTGCAAACAGGACTTCTTATGCTTTTCTGTTAACAATGGCTTTTTTCTTGCCACTCTTCCATAAAGGCCAACTTTGTACAGTGCACGACTAATAGTTGTCCTATGGACAGATTCCCACCCCTGAGCTGTAGATCTCTGCAGCTCGTTCAGAGTCACCTTGGGCCTCTTGACTGCATTTCTGATCAGCTCTCTCCTTGTTCGGACTGTGAGTTTAGATGGACAGCCCTGTCTTGGTAGGTTTGCAGTTGTGCCATACTCCTTCCATTTCTAAATGATCGCTTAAACAGTGCTCCGTGGGATGTTCAAGGCTTTGGAAATCTTTTTGTAGCCCAAGCCTGCTTTAAATTTCTCAATAACTTTATCCCTGACCTGGCTGGTGTGTTCTTTGGACTTCATGGTGTTGTTGCTCCCAATATTCTCTAAGGGCCCTTTTCCACTAGCAGTCGCTAGAGTTCACGCTGAACGCTAGCGATTGCTGAATCGCAATTCCGCCGATTTCCCTATGCTATGCACTGCATAGCAAAATCGCGGCAAATATCGCTCCGCCGCGGTTCGCGTTCCCGTCAAAAACGAATCGCGGTAGTGGAAATGACCTACCGCAATTCCTATGTTAAAAAGCAAACCGTAGCGATTGTAAAATCGCTAGCGGTTTGTGACTTTACGATTCGGCCAGCGCAAACAGTGGAAAAGGGCCCTTAGACAACCTCTGAGGCTGTCACAGAGTAGCTGTATTTGTACTGACATTAGATTACACACAGGTGCACTCTATTTAGTCATTACCACTCATCAGGCAATGTCTATGGGCAACTGACTGCACTCAGACAAAAGGGGGTTGAATAATTACGCACACCCCACTTTGCAGTTATTTGTAAAAAAAAAAGTTTGGAATCAGGTATGATTTTCGTTCCACTTCTCACGTGTACAACACTTTGTATTGGTCTTTCACGTGTCATTCCAATAAAATTGATTCATGTTTGTGGCAGTAATATGACAAAATGTGGAAAACTTCAAGGGGGCCGAATACTTTTGCAAACCCCTGTATATAACACCTTAGTCATGCCATGGGTCATTCTGAAGGCAATCCCTAGCATATATATCATCTTATTCATGGCATGGCCCTTCTAAAGCAGACCCCCTCTTAGTTTTTTAAATCCTACAGTACTGTAGTAATTCCTGATAACTGGCGCCACATTCCACAACTTCAAAATGACTCAGATGTTGTAATGAATATAAAGATTTATTATCCTCTAATAAATACATAAGTGTTTGGATACCTAACAAACATAGGATTACTAGAAGTGTGCTGGCAGTATAAAAGAATTTAGTCAGACTTGGATACACCGCAGAAACAGCAGCAGAATGGGACTCTGGGATACCAAAAATAAGTGACTGGCATCCCTGCAGAACTAATACTGAGGCTGATGGATAGAAACTGAGCAATAAGATGCAGCTGCACACAGCTACTAGTCTGACATTCTGATTCCAGTTTTTGAAGAATTGGAACAGCACCTTGGCAATCTTCGGCGGGTGTGCAGTGACCCACCCCTTGTACCAACAGGGTTGGAATAGCTCTTGTAGATAAGCGTCCGCACCACCGAAACAGCTACAGCCTGCTGCTTCGGGTTAAGTGCCCTTTTATAAAGCCGCATACTGTTGTAAAAGGGCACTTAACCCGAAACAGCGGGCTGTAGCTGCTACACAGCATTCATGGATTCATCGGACCCTTATCTTCTACAAGACATTCTGATTCCGGCATCACAAGCTTAAGATCCCCAAAGTGAAAGATGAGGCACTCCAGCTAGGGCTAAGTTTAGCAAATCAGCACAAAAAGACCAGAGGAAGAAGGACATTTGCCTGCAAAACACGTCTAGTGTGCGAGATAAAATTATCTTTAATTCTGGAGGGGGGGGGGGGGGGGGGGGATAAAAGTAGGAAGTAAGCAACACTTACCTTCCCATTAAAAAACAGCAAAAGAAAAACCAGTTTTTTTTCTCCTATTGGGTGCTTCTTTTTAGTTGGATATCAAAGAGAAATCTGATTGGTTGCTTTGGACAACGGTTTAAAGAGACTACACTGTGAAAAAAAATTAACATTTTTTTCCCCCCGATCTTCTTATCAGATAAAGTTATAATCACCTCCAGGGTCTGTTTCCTCTTACTCACTTCCCCATGTCCCTGAATACGCCGACTTCCTTTGGCACTCTCTTTATCCGAGATAGAATACCACAGGAGTGCTACAACATTTCTTTGAAAGGGGCGGGGCTAAGTGCTGGCAGTCGGCGCATACAGGGACTTGGGGAGTGAGTGAGGAAACAGACCCTGGAGGTAATTATAACTTTATTTGAAAAGAAGATTGGGGGAATTTTTTTTTTGCTGTACAGTCTCTTTAAATTTTCATTTGCTCCAGTTTTCTTATATCAGCCTTAAGGTGGCCACACATGATACAATAAAATGATCCGATTTTACGGCAATTTGATAAAAACGATTGGATCTCCCGAAAAAAAAATCGAAAGCTTTTTTTTCCCATTCGACTGAAAAATCTGATCGGATTTCCTGTTTTCTTTGATTTTTATCGATCTGGAATGCCAGATATTTTTCTCCAATCCTTCTAAAGATTGTATGGTGTGTGTTAGATTGTCAGTTTATTAATATACATACCCTGGCAATTTTCTCAGAGTTTCCAATCAGTTTTATCATAATTGGGGAAAAATTGAACATAGGTGTGTGGTACATTGGTCATATTTTTGAAATGTTACAATCAGTCACAAAAATTGATTGCAATTCTTCAATTGAACAGATATTTAAAAAAATTGTATGGTGTGTGGCCACCTTTACTGCGCTTACACACACACACATCAATTGTCATCATCTGAGGAAATGCCTTCAATCTCATCCCGATCTCCCCCGATGGCCATCCAGAATGCTTTGGCAACCTGGAAGAAAAAAAATAAGCAGAACATAAAATGAAATGCTAAAGCATCCCTCCCAACATTGTATATCATACCATTCATGTGTAGCCTAACCATTTTCACTATATCTGGCCATACTGATGGGCCCTACTACCACTGTGGCTCACTACAGCATTTTGTAAGTACTACTGGAAAATAAATGAATGGAAAACTTGAAGGCAAAAGTGAGAGAAATCCTTTGCAAGTCTGAAGATGATGAACAATGCTACGCAAGGCCTCGTTTATCAGGCTGTGCTTGTTGCCAATAGCAAACATTTCAGTTACCGGAATTACCAGTCCAAATGTGAAGGTTACACTGCGAAAATGCACATATTTGAACATCACACCCTTTTTTTTAAGAATCTGTTAAAAAAGAAAGTCCCTATCATCAGTGTGCAATTTTATATATTGGCAGGGCAGGGCTACAGAAAGATGTGAATCAAAACTTCCTGAATCTTATTCTTTTGCATGTTTGTCTCACTTAAATGTTTCTGCTCATCAAAAACCGTTAACGATTAGTCAAAGATAACATAATTGAACACAAAATGCAGTTTTAAATGATGGTTTTTATTATTTAGTGCGAAAAAAACCTCCAAATCTACATGGCCCTGTGTGAAAAAGTGATTGCCCCCCTTGTTAAAAAAAATAACTTAACTGTGGTTTATCACATTCAATTTCTGTAGTCACCCCCAGGCCTGATTACTGCCACACCTGTTTCAATCAAAAATCACTTAAATAGGAGCTATCTGACACAGAGAAGTAGACCAAAAGCACCTCAAAAGCTAGACATCGTGTCAAGATCCAAAGAAATTCAGGAACAAATGAGAACAAAAGTAATTGAGAGCTATCAGTCTGGTAAAGGTTATAAAGCCATTTCTAAAGCTTTGGGACTCCAGCGAACCACAGTGAGAGCCATTATCCACAAATGGCAAAAACATGGAACAGTGATGAACCTTCCCAGGAGTGGCCGGCCGACCAAAATTACCCCAAGAGCGCAGAGAAAACTCCTCCGAGAGGCCACAAAAGACCCCAGGACAACATCTAAAGAACTGCAGGCCTCACTTGCCTCAATTAAGGTCAGTGTTCACGACTCCACCATAAGAAAGAGACTGGGCAAAAACGGCTGCATGGCAGATATCCAAGGCGCAAACCACTTTTAAGCAAAAAGAACATTAAGGCTCGTCTCAATTTTGCTAAAAAAAACATCTCAATGATTGCCAAGACTTTTGGGAAAATACCTTGTGGACCGACGAGACAAAAGTAGAACTTTTTGGAAGGTGCGTTTCCCGTTACATCTGGCGTAGAAGTAACACAGCATTTCAGCAAAAGAACATCATACCAACAGTAAAATATGGTGGTGGTAGTGTGATGGTCTGGGGTTGTTTTGCTGCTTCAGGACCTGGAAGGCTTGCTGTGATAGATGGAACCATGAATTCTACTGTCTACCAAAAAATCCTGAAGGAGAATGTCCGGCCATCTGTTTGTCAACTCAAGCTGAAGCGATCTTGGGTGCTGCAGCAGGACAATGACCCAAAACACACCAGCAAATCCATCTCTGAATGGCTGAAGAAAAACAAAATGAAGACTTTGGAGTGGCCTAGTCAAAGTCCTGACCTGAATCCTATTGAGCTGTTGTGGTATGACCTTAAAAAGGCGGTTCATGCTAGAAAACCCTCAAGTAAAGTTGAACTACAACAATTCTGCAAATTCCTCCAGAGCGCTGTAAAAGACTCGTTGCAAGTTATCACAAACGCTTGATTGCAGTTATTGCTGCTAAGGGTGGCCCAACCAGTTATTAGGTTCAGGGGGCAATTTCTTTTTCACACAGGGTCATGTAGGTTTTGAGTTTTTTTTCTCACTAAATAATAAAAACCATCATTTAAAACTGCATTTTGTGTTCAATTATCTTATCTTTGACTAATAGTTAACGGTTTTTGATGAGCAGAAACATTTAAGTGTGACAAACATGCAAAAGAATAAGAAATCAGGAAGGGGGCAAATAGTTTTTCACATCACTGTTTATCGGGGTTTTTTTTTTTTTAATAACACTACATAATTCTGTCATATTTGCAGTTTACAAAACGCACACTGTGTTTTAAGCTGTAAAACAGACAAGAGCTAACGACCCTTTGAACTCTTTTGCAGTATAACCTTATCGCAAATTGTCTCTCACTGTTTCTTGACTGTTTAAAGAGGGCCTGAACTTTTGCACAGGACAGAAAGAAAACAGAGAAATGCAACCTGTATGTATTCAGAGAGTTTAGCCTGTAATCTCCCCTCACCTGTGACTAATCACAACTGCAACTGACTGCCATGGCAGAGATAAGCTCATTTAAAAAGTACATGATGCAAACAATATGTCTGCTTCCATGAAAGCAGAAATTAGAAACACTGGAGATTTTAGGATTTGTATCAGCTGTAACAAATAAATGTTTTTCTTTAAAAGTTATGCTGGTGCCTATCTTTTAGGGCAGAGAGGAAGTTCTGAGTTCAGGTCTGCTTTAAGTGCTTCAGAAAATAGGACCGTTTTTGATCCAGCGAGTTGAATAGCTCAGAGTAGCTCTTGTGCATAGATAACAACTAAAGTTTCTTTACTCTTCCTGTACTGGAAAACAATGTAAGATTATTTTCTTTACTACTGATGTTCTATTTTTTTTAGCCGTGCTACACATACAATTCATTATATCATAAGTTTATTTTCACTTCAGGTTTGCTTTAAGCGATATGACTCGTTCATTGTACTCAATAAAGTGCTGCAATTAAATGTGTCAGCAACATGTAAGTGTAAGGCCCGGTTCACAGAGTTTTTTTCCGAAACGCAACCGGAAAGTATACTGTACAAACTGAACAGATGTGAATGGATCCCAGGGCTGTGGAGTCGGTCCAAAAATCCACCGACTCCGACTCCTCAGTTTAGGATTCCACCGACTCCTCGACTCCGACTCTAATTTGCATATTACAATTTTGTTGATTAAAAGTATGTAACATGAAATTTGTCTCTTAACTGCCAACGCTTAGGAATTTTACAAGACAACTGAAGTGAGAAGGATATGTAGACTACTATATTTATTCCCTTTAGACTAAAACTAGTCCTTGGTAAGAGTACTTGTAAAAGGTACAAACCGGGACAAAGAACATCCATCAGGCCCTAGGCAATGTAAGTGTGGGTACATGTAAGAATGATGTGCAGGTACTCTGCAGGGGAATGAGGAGATTGTAAACAGACAACACCTGTGTTCAAGGTGCACAGCATTCTCAGTGGATTCCCTGCAGCTCTGTGGGGAGTGCATATGTAGAGTATAGTACTACTGTGTAACAAAGTAAACCTGAGACAGATGAAATTAAAGCTTTATACATACCTGGGGCTTCCTCCAGCCGCCTTCAGGATAATCAGTCCCTCGTTGTCCTCCTCCACCACCAGGATCTTCTGCTATGAGTCCAGGTACTTGAGCCAGTCGGGCGTAGTGCACATGCACACACTCCGCCGCAAGGAGCATACTACACCTGTGCAGCACTATTGCGCAGGTGCAGAATGTTCCTGGCTGTGGGAGCGGCATGCGGCCGGACAGCGCTGACTGGCTGAATTACCAGGACTCATAGCAGAAGATCTGGGTGGTCTTGACAGAATTATGTAGTGTTATTAAAAAAAAAAAACCCCGATAAACAGTGATGTGAAAAACTATTTGCCCCCTTCCTGATTTCTTATTCTTTTGCATGTTTGTCACACTTAAATGTTTCTGCTCATCAAAAACCGTTAACTATTAGTCAAAGATAACATAATTGAACACAAAATGCAGTTTTAAATGATGGTTTTTATTATTTAGTGAGAAAAAAAAACTCAAAACAGCGAGGGACTGATTAGCCTGAAGGGGGCTGGAGGAAGCCCCAGGTATGTATAAAACTTTACTTTTCATCCGTCTCAGTTACCCTTTAATTTGTAGTCACCAAACCAAATTTTAACAACATATCAAATTATTTGATTTCATCAGCAAAGGGAGTGCATACATTTGCATAAATCAGCATCAATGCAGAATTATTTCCATCTCGTTGACCATCTCTATTAGTGACACAGCTACACATCAGGCTTTATTCTTACAGCATAGATGTTATTTAGTATATATAAGAGATTCCTGTGTACACATCATATATACAGTCACAATCAGATATGTATATCTGACCTTAAAAATACGGGGACTGCTTTATTGAAGCAGCACAAGTAACTAATTTTGATTGGTTTAATTCATTTTTGTGGACTAAGCACAGCTATTACTGTATATATAGTGTATATATACATTATTTTTAATGACTATTATCTGAGAAATAGAACATTTTATCATATTTTCTATTTTAATTACAGTTACAAATTCATTAGGAGTCGGAGTCGGTGCATTTTTTCCCGACTCCGACTCCAGGCACCCAAAATTGCACGACTCCGACTCCACGACTCCGACTCCACAGCCCTGATGGATCCAATGTTAACCTATGGATCCATTCACATGCGTCCGTTGGTACGGATACGTTCCGGTCCCCGGACCTAAAAATTGCTGCAGGCCCTAATTTTGCAGAACGGTTCGGACAAAAATGCAGCAGCATTGGGGGCAATGGGAAACGGAACGTTTCTTCACAGCAGTGAAGAAACAGACCGTTCTGCGGGGGATGGGGGCATGGGCCAAAGCGAATCTAGCGACGGGAGGGTGAGGGAAGGGTGCAGCAGCCAGGCGGGTGGGCTAGGGAGGGTTTATACATACCTAATCTTCCGTAGCAGAAGGGCGGTAGAGGCTTCCGTGTCATGTGACTACATGACGCGCTGTGTAGTCACATCGGAAGAGGAGGAACCCTCTACCGCCCGCTGCTGCAGAAGATTAGGTATGCATATGCCGAGTGAAAACGAATCTGATCAATCATTGATCAGATCCGTTTTCATATGCGAACCGAGCCACGGACTGAGCCATCCGGATCCGGTGAAGCGGAGACCGTATCCGCTCACCGGATCCTTTTGGCAAGGTGTGCGCATTAGGCAGATCGCGGACTTCATGGTAGATCCCGACCCCACTACATTTTCCATTCTGTATATATAATTGTGCTCCTAAAATTGTACACAGGTAGATCATTTTGACTTGCTAATTTTTTTTAAAGTAGCTCACAAGCCAAAAAAGTGTGGGCACCTCTGCTTTTGGCTCATTTTGCAGATGTGAACTGGGCCTTAGTCATATTAATCAGCATGGTTCAGCCAATAGTGGCAGTGCAGTGCTTTTGGGCTAATAAATGTTATCTAAATAAATTACCTTTTCTGCGTGCAATTTTCTTTGTTCATGAGGCAACGTAGCAGCTTTATCTACAGAAACAAGAGAATGGAAAACATGTCTGACCAACAAAACAACACTGAGGATATTTTTGAGAAGTATAGCCGAGTGTTATTGTTCACATTGGCTGCACTGTGGTGCATCAGCAGCATTTATGGTTAGGAGTCATATTCTGAAATGATTTGCCACATGAGAGTCATGAAATACAAAGGTAAAACATTAATTACACCCTGGGCTGTGTAAACGACTTTGGGCATGCTGAAGAATAAAAATCTGAGAACTTGATTGACTGATCTCTTTTTTTTACAACCAAACTATGTAACTATGAGGATATTTGACTGTGAGCTGACAAGGGCAGCATCCTCTCCTAGCATTTCTCACCATCTCATGAGGGTGACGGTCTCAACTCAGCAGTCCCATAGACAACCATTCAAATGTGCAGCTATGGGGAGCTGGGAAGGTTAGTCTGGGCACAGGCACTTTGCCGTCACATACACCGTAGCCGATCTCATATAGAGCTAGGGACGGAGGATAGATCGGTTCTGAGTTTGGCCAAACTCTTACAGTGGTGGATTGTGTAATGGTTAGGGGCTCCGACACTGGCGACCTAGGTTCAAATCTTGGATTTTCCTGCAGCCAGCACCTATTCAGTAAGGAGTCCTGGGGCTAGACTCCCTATCACTGCAGTGCAAGCGCTTTGAGTATGCAAGGAGAAAAGCGCAATGTAAATGTTATTTGTCTCAACTTGTAGGAATGGAAAATGATCGGTTGCGAGTTTGGCTACACTCTGGCAGACTTCTTAGAGCGGTAGGGAGGTAGCACTGATTGCTTGTGAGTTTAGCTACACTCTGACCAAACTCTTATGCCTCTTGCACACTGCAAGTGATTCCGATTCAGATTCCGCTTTTTAATCAGTTTTTACATCCGATTCAGATTCCGATTTGCAGTTTGCTCCCTGCACACTGCAAATCGGAATCGGATGTAAAAACTGATTAAAAAGCGGAATCTGAATCGGAATCACTTGCAGTGTGCAAGAGGCCTTATAGTGGCAGGGAAGGAGCACTGATCGGATGTGAGTTTACCCTCTGGCAAAACTCTTATACAGTGGGATGCAAAAGTTTGGGCAACCTTGTTAATAGTCATGATTTTCCTGTATAAATCGTTGGTTGTTACGATAAAAAAATGTCAGTTAAATATATCATATAGGAGACACACAGTGATATTTGAGAAGTGAAATGACGTTTATTGGATTTACAGAAAGTGTGCAATAACTGTCTAAATAAAATTAGGCAGGTGCATATATTTGTCATTTTATGGATTCCAAAACCTTTAGAACTAATTATTGTTACTCAAATTGGCTTGGTAAGCTCAGTGACCCCTGACTTACATACACAGGTGAATCCAATTATGAGAAAGATTATTTAAGGGGATCAATTGTAAGTTTCCCTTCTCTTTTAATTTTCTCTGAAGAGTAGCAACATGGGGATCTTAAAACAACTCTCAAATGACCTGAAGACAAAGATTGTTCACCATCGTGGCTTAGGGGGAAGGATACAGAAAGCTATCTCAAAGATTTCAGCTGTCTGTTTCCACAGTTAGGAACATATTGAGGAAATGGAAGACCACAGGTTCAGTTCAAGTTAAGGCTCGAAGTGCAGACCAAAAAAAATCTCGGCTAGACAGAAGCAACGAATGGTGAGAACAGTCAGACTCAACCCACAGACCAGCACCAAAGACCTACAATATCATCTTGCTGCAGATGGAGTCGCTGTGCATCGTTCAACCATTTAGCACACTTTACATAGGAAATGCTGTATGCGAGAGTGATGCAGAGGAAGCCTTTTCTCCACCCACAGCACAAACAGAGCCGCTTGAGGTATGCTAAAGCACATTTGGACAAGCCAGCTTCATTTTGGAAGAAGGTGCTGTGGACTGATGAAACTAAAATTTAGTTATTTGGGCATAACAAGGGGCGTTATGCATGGAGGAAAAAAAAACACAGAATTCCAAGAAAAACACCTGCTACCTACAGTAAAATATGGTGGTGGTTCCATCATGCTGTGGGGCGGTGTGGCCAGTGCAGGGACTGGTAATCTTGTTAAAGTTGAGGAACACATGGATTCCACTCAGTATCAGCAGATTCTGGAGACCAATGTCCAGGAATCAGTGATATATATAACATTTTTTATCGTAACAACCAACGATTTATACATGAAAATCATGACGATTAACAAGGTTGCCCAAACGTTCGCATCCCACTGTAGTGGTAGGGAAGGAGCACGGAGAGGTGGTGAGTTTGGCTACACTCTGGCAGAACTCTCATAGCGGTTGGGAAGGAGCACTGATTGGTGGTGAGTTTGGCTACACTCTGGCAGAACTCTTATAGCGGTAGGGAAGGAGCACCGATTGGTGGTGAGTTTGGCTACACTCTGGCAGAACTCTTATAGCGGTAGGGAAGGAGCACTGATTGGTGGTGAGTTTGGCTACACTCTGGCAGAACTCTTATAGCGGTAGGGAAGGTGCACTGATCAGGTGCGAGTTTGGCTACACTCCGGCAGAACTCTTATAGCAGTAGGGGCAGTGCACTGATCGGTTATGAGTTTGGCTACAATCTGAAAGAACTCTCACTGTGGTAGGCAGGTAGCACTGATCGTTTGGGAGGCAGTTGAGTTATTTTGAAAAAAAAAGGGGGGGGGGGGGGGTAAACATGCTATATTGCCTATTTTCCTGAACATACATGAAGTCTGAACAGTCACAAGGTTTTCACCTCTCCATTTGTCCTCACGACTCTTCATACCTTTCATCTCCTGAAGCTTAGAGAAAAGTCGCCCAAAGTTCTCCAGGTCTCCTTCCCCGGAGGTGAGGCTGGCAAGTTCTCGAATATCAAGGTCCAACATTGGGTCTGAGAGAGAAATTCTTGGGTCAGTTTCAAAATCTTTAAAGCACATTTTATAATAGCAATAATATAGTAAAAAGGGCAAACAACACCTTATTTTCTGAGTTACCAATAAATATACCAAACTTTACTGAAGGTGTGTGTGTGTGTGTGTGTGTGTGTGTGTGTGTGTGTGTGTGTGTGTGTGTGTGTGTGTGTGTGTGTGTGTGTGTGTGTGTGTGTGTGTGTGTGTGTGTGTGTGTGTGTGTGTGTGTGTGTGTGTGTGTGTGTGTGTGTGTGTGTGTGTGTGTGTGTGTGTGTTGCAAAAGTATTCGGCCCCCTTGAAGTTTTCCACATTTTGTCACATTACTGCCACAAACATGAATCAATGTTATTGGAATTCCACGTGAAAGACCAATACAAAGTGGTGTACATGTGAGAAGTGGATCGAAAATCATACATCATTCCAAACATTTTTTACAAATAAATAACTGCAAAGTGGGGTGTGCGTAATTATTCGGCCCCCTGAGTCAATACTTTGTAGAACCACCTTTTGCTGCAATTACAGCTGCCAGTCTTTTAGGGTATGTCTCTACCAGCTTTGCACATCTAGAGACTGAAATCCTTGCCCATTCTTCTTTGCAAAACAGCTCCAGCTCAGTCAGATTAGATGGACAGCGTTTGTGAACAGCAGTTTTCAGATCTTGCCACTGATTCTCGATTGGATTTAGATCTGGACTTTGACTGGGCCATTCTAACACAGATATGTTTTGTTTTAAACCATTCCATTGTTGCCCTGGCTTTATGTTTAGGGTCATTGTCCTGCTGGAAGGTGAACCTCCGCCCCAGTCTCAAGTCTTTTGCAGTCTCCAAGAGGTTTTCTTCCAAGTTTGCCCTGTATTTAGCTCCATCCATCTTCCCATCAACTCTGACCAGCTTCCCTGTCCCTGCTGAAGAGATCCACCCCCCGAGCATGATGCTGCCACCACATTTGACAGTGGGGATGGTGTGTTCAGAGTGATGTGCAGTGTTAGTTTTCCGCCACACATAGCGTTTTGCATTTTGGCCAAAACGTTCCATTTTGGTCTCATCTGACCAGAGAGCCTTCTTCCACATGGTTGCTGTGTCCCCCACATGGCTTGTGGCAAACTGCAAACGGGACTTCTTATGCTTTCTGTTAACAATGCCTTTCTTCTTGCCACTCTTCCATAAAGGCCAACTTTGTACAGTGCATGACTAATAGTTGTCCTATGGACAGAGTCTCCCACCTGAGCTGTAGATCTCTGCAGCTCGTCCAGAGTCACCATGGGCCTCTTGACTGCATTTCTGATCAGCGCTCTCCTTGTTCGGCCTGTGAGTTTAGCTGGATGGCCTTGTCTTGGTAGGTTCACAGTTGTGCCATACTCCTTCCATTTTTGAATGATCACTTGAACAGTGCTCCGTGGGATGTTCAAGGCTTTGGAAATCTTTTTGTAGCCTAAGCCTTCTTTAAATTTCTCAATAACTTGATTCCTGACCTGTCTGGTGTGCTCTTTGGACTTCACGGTGTTGTTGCTCCCAATATTCTCTTAGACAACCTCTGAGGCCCTCACAGAGCAGCTGTATTTGTACTGACATTAGATTACACACAGGTGCACTCTATTTAGTCATTAGCACTCATCAGGCAATGTCAATAGGCAACTGACTGCACTCAGATCAAAGGGGGCCGAATAATTATTCACATACCACTTTGCAGTTATTTATTTGTAAAAAATGTTTGGAATCATGTATGATTTTCGTTCCACTTCTCATGTGTACACCACTTTGTGTTGGTCTTTCACGTGGAATTCCAATAAAATGGATTCATGTTTGTGGCAGTAATATGACAAAATGTGGAAAACTTCAAGGGGGCCGAATACTTTTGCAAGCCACTGTAAGTGTGTGTGTGTGTGTGTGTATGTGTATGTGTGTATGTGTATGTGTATATGTGTATGTGTATATGTGTATGTGTATATGTGTATGTGTATATGTGTATGTGTATATGTGTATGTGTATGTGTATATGTGTATGTGTATATGTGTATATGTGTGTATGTGTATATGTGTATGTGTGTGCGTGCGTGGGTGCGTGCGTGGGTGCGTGTGTGTGTGTTTTCTCCTCACGAACAGAGCTCTCTGTTGGTGGAGTCTGATCGCTCCCCCAGTGTTTTTTGTTTCGCTTTTTTTTATAAATATTTATGTTATATATATTATTTTTTTTTAACAGTCAGTCTTAGATGCCTTAGATCGCATCGTTGTACAGCAGTTGGCTGATGGTGTAATGGTTAAGGGCTCTGCCTCTGACACAGGAGACCAGGGTTCGAATCTCGGCTCTGCCTGTTCAGTAAGCCAGCACTAATTCAGTAGGAGACCTTTGGCAGAGTATACGCACGCATAGACGCGAGCTCCTGCTAGCCCCTATTGAAAGCCATTCACAGCGATCAGCGTGGAGTGGTCCTGGGGCTGCCACCACATTCATGCCAATTGGCGTGGAGCGGTCGGCTAGTGGTTAAAGCACATTTTATAATAGCAATAATATACACAAGACTGAAGAAATACGTAGAGAAATGCACCCTGTATGTATTTAGAGAGTTTAGCCTGTTTAATTGCCCCTCATTTGCGTCTAATCACAAATTGTAATCTGATCTCCCCCGTGTCACATGATTGCCTATGGCAGAGACGGCAAATAAGGCCATTTGAAAGCACAAGAGGTTGACAATATGTCTGCTTCCATGAATCAGGAAGTAGAAACAGTGCAGATTTATTTTAGGATTTGTATCAGGTGAAACAAAGAAATGTTTTTTGTTTAAAAGTTATTATGCTGTTGCGTAGCTTTTAGAGCAGAGATGACTTATGAGTTTAGGTCCGCTTTAAAGCATAAGTGTATGATACACATATCCCAAAGGCTGAGATGGGGCCCATATACAGTATACAGTATACCGTATATACTCGTAAGCAAGCCGAATTTTTGACCCCCAAAAAGTGGTTCAAAAGTTGGGGGGGGGGATCTGCTTGCTTGCGAGTCATGGAATAGAAATGAGAGAGAGCGGTTCCCATAGTAACGGCGATACACATCGCCGCTACAGGAAGCCGCTCTCTCTACGGCTTCCTCCCTCATCACAGCAGCCGCCATGGGGCGCGCTGTTGTGGATTACGAGCAGGACAGGGGAATAGAAGCGGCGCCGAGCTAAGGTAATAGCAGCGGCGGCCGTGGGGGGAGCGGGGGGTGCACTATACTACCTACACTGGGCACTATACTAGCTATAATGGGGCACTATACTACCTACACTGGGCACTATACTAGCTATACTGGGGCACTATACTACCTACACGGGGCACTATACTAGCTATAATGGGGCACTATACTACCTACACTGGGCACTATACTACCTACACTGGGCACTATACTAGCTATACTGGGGCACTATACTACCTACACGGGGCACTATACTACCTACACTGGGCACTATACTACCTACACTGGGCACTATACTAGCTATACTGGACACTATACTAGCTATACTGGGGCACTATACTACCTACACTGGGCACTATACTAGCTATACTGGGCACTATACTAGCCATACTGGGGCACTATACTAGCCATCCAGGGCACTATACTAGCTATACTGAGCACTATACTAGCTATACTGGGGCACTACCTACCCATACTGGGCACAATACTAGCTATACTGGGACACACTGGGGGGAATCACACAGACAGCATTTCCTACCCTCGGCTTATATGAGGGTCAATCGTTTTTTCCTGGTTTTCCAGGTAAAAGTTGGGGGGTTGGCTTATATGCGGGTCAGCTTGCTTGCGAGTATATACGGTACTATCATTATAATAAACTCTGGTATAGAAAACTATCTTTCCAGGTCTCGGGCCATGCTCCATTTTATAGCTAAGGGAGCAACACCTGGTATAGTAAACCTGGATATAATAAAACTTCTGTTATAGTAAACACGTTTGTTAGCCCCTACCAGGGATGCTCAAAAAAAACTTATACGGATAAAATCCGAATAGGTTTATTCAGATTTCATCCTGCTAATTAAATCACCTGTGCGGGTGGGTTAATCTTACCCAGCAGGCATCTTCTTTGATCCAACCCTCAGCGCCTCCCACCATGCGTTCCAAGCCGCGGTCACGTGATCTGAGTTGAAGGAGGAAGTGTTTGTAGTCATGTGACGCGCTTGGAACGCATCAAGGGAGACGCCGTGGGACGGATCAATGAAGACGCCTGCTGGGTAAGATTAACCCCCCCTACCCACCCGCACAGGAGATTGAATTATCTGGATGAAATCCAAATAAAACGTATTTGGATTTCATCCGGTGATCATCACTGGTCCCTACGTGTCGCCGACTCCGGATATAGTAAAAAGTGGGCAGAGCATGCATCATATGTCAGTGTGAAACCCATGGTCTGCTGCACAATACAGGCTACTTTCACTAGTAGTGCAGATCAGAGCAGGCATCTCGCTGCAAAACTAAGGTGAGTCGATAGGAGAGTAGTAAGTCACGCCCACCGAGGTAACATAACAGATGCGAGTGGCTTATTATGATTGGCTGTGTTTTGAAGATGGCTTCATGAATGGCCCAAGTGAGAGCAGAAAGTTTTGCAGGACACGTGCTGCAGGTCTCACCCACACAGGTATCAGAGCTCACAGGAGGAGAGTGGCTGCCTCTATTCAGTGATGGCTGCAATTTTTAAAGGAGCCCTGGATACTGTACCAGCAATTTGTCCAGCCTGGCTATGCAGCACTAAGGTATACTTAAAGAGTAACGGTCAGCCTAAAAAAGCTAATTTAAACCTCTATTCTCCTGTGTTAAACAGTTTAGAAAGAAGCCAAAAAGGCAATACTGAAGTTAAAAATCTCTCTTACTTTGTTGTTGGATTAATAGCAAGCCTCTTTATTCCCAAGCTCCTAAGGAGGCCGCAGGTCTTCAGGCCGCATGATACTGCAAAGCATTCTGGGGCTGCTTTTTCTCCCTGGTCCTCCCCTTCATTTGACTACCCCGCCCTAAGGCTGTTTTCACAGTGAGGAGTTACAGGCTCATGTTACAGCAGCCTGTATCTTGCAGCCAAGCTCACAGCTCTGAAAAATCAAGTGCTGTTCACAGGGCACATGTTCTGTTAGAGTATACTGCACCAGTCTGGTATTGTTCCTAGCCACCTGGGTAATTAATATTCACTGCACTTCTGTGTTGTCCGGATCATGAACCATTTAGGATCTTTGATCTGGATCTTTTTTGTGAGTCGAACCATCAGGAAGCAGGGTGAGGGAGGATATGACATCACAATTGGCTTCATACAAGACAGACAAACATGGAACCTGCCATGAGCTGTCATGAGCATCAATCTCTGCAAATACTATATAAAAATTCTGTGAAATCCAAACGTGGACAGTGAGATGCATATGTAATGTAAGTACAGCCAATATTTAGCTACTGATATATGTGTTTTTTTTCTCTCTGAGACCTTATACCTAACAGCTCCTCTTTAACCTTGTAGTCCATCAAATGTGCAAGTGTTTGTACTACTCCAATGGGAGGACAAAGTTGCTCCTTTGCAGCAGTTTATGTACTAGGGCATGCTGGGCCATTTCTAGGACAATTTCAGATATAATAAACCACTTTTCCTGTTCCTTTGAAGTTTACTAGAAAGAGAATTTACTGTATATCCAAATGCTTTGTTATTTACTCCTACAGGTTGAGGGGCCTGGCACTCACCATCACAGTAGCCACTAGGATACATTTACTAAGGCTGTCCAGTGTTGGAGAACAGTACTTCATTAAACTTCCTCTGGATCTTTTAGATTACTCATTTCTAATAGTAAATATGAAACGTTTGCAGTCTCTGCCTGAGTTATTGCTGGATTGCTGGAAGATAGATGAATTAGCAGTCATTTGCTTTCAGCTGTGTGTATGCATGTGCACTGAGAACTGTGGGTACGCGCACACACTGAGGGTTTATCACACAAACGTCTTTCACCATATGTGTGCATGTGACTGTAGTCATGTGACTGCTATTATTCTAACATTTTAAAAATAATCATTGTGTTAGGCAAAGCTTTCTATCGTCTACTATCCAACAGTGAACCTTTTTGTTTTTTAATTATCAAATCTGGTTAATGTCTGTTGTATCAATTATGTCCTTCAGAGTTCTTCTGCCTTGGAAAGTCTTAAAACCCAATTAGCAAAAATTTTTCACACTTAAAGGGACTCCGAGCAGTGCAGAAACTATGGAAAGATGCATATCATTTTCAAGCTCTCTTTCTCCTCTTTCCAATGATATATAAACCGCTGCCCTACGCCTTTTAGTTTTCGCTATTTTTTGCAATTGAAATTGCCGCGGCCGCGATTTCAATCGCGAAAATAAAGAAAACTAAAAGGCGTAGGGCAACGATTTAGGTGTCGCCAGAAAGAGGAGAAAGAGAGCTTTAAAATGATATCCATCTTTCCATAGTTACATTGTATTACACAGTGATTTATATATCATTGGAAAGAGGAGAAAGAGAGCTTTAAAATGATATGCATCTTTCCATAGTTTCTGCACTGCTCGGTGTCCCTTTAAGAGATCCTGAAGTAAGAGGGATATGGAAGTGACTATATTTATTTCCTTTTAAACAATGCAAATTGACTGGCTGTCTTGCTGATCCTCTGCCTCGAATACCTTTAGCCATAGACCCTGAACAAGCATTCAGATCAGTTGGACTTCCAGGCAACTGGTATTGCTTATAAGGAAAATACATATGGCAGCATCCATATACCTCTCACTTTAGGTTTCCTTTAGATGAATGGAGGATCAATCTACCACCTGCTTTATCTGCTAGTGGCCAGGGTTCTATTCAGATTTATTGCAGGCAATACTATTTCCCCAAGAGAAACCTAAAGACAAGTTCATTTTATCACAATATTTTAATACACATGTGAGCTCACATGCAAGCCGCCTCCGATTTGAAAAAAAAAAAAAAAAAGGTCTTAGTTTTCTCTTAACATTAAAATGGTAGTCATGCGGCTTTGACAGTCTCTCCTGTGATTATCGAGGTGGATAGGAGGGCACTGTAGTCTATTCTCTAAATATCCACTAATCAGACAGCCCCCCCCCCCATAGGCTTAGGAAGAGGCCATGACACGGACCGCTATTAGTAAGGAATACATGTAACTACAGTCATCAGCTGTTTACATTAATGGTTGGATGATGCAATGATCAGATGCTGGTGCAGCATTGCCCTGACTTCCAGGGTCATCACACTTGGGCAGAAGCCTCTGACGTAGTTGGATTTGTCATCCAAACTACTACTTTTTTTTTTGTAGTCCTACTAGCGGAAAGTGACTCACCGACAACCGTGTCAATCTGACCATCACAATGACTTCCAGAGTCTCCAACTCGTCCCTGATCTATAGAATGCACAGAGGCCTCTTCTCCGGAAACCAACACCTGTGGTACAGAAATGATTACATGCAATAGAAGTAAATGTCACTTTCTATTCTATCCTACCTAATAATCTACAAGTGTCCCTGCGCCCCATGTCCGTGTGTCAGTGCTTTTGCGCTACTGCGCATGTCCTGCACTCACACAGCCGTTGGGACAGGACGCAGGGGCCAGGAGGCAGGCTGGCTGGCTGGCTGAGCGGGCGTGTGTGTGCGCGAGTGCGTCCACAGGCCTAGAGCCTGTTTTTAAATGGGCTTAGGTCGCTAGTAGATATTATAACTACCAAGTGAACTGCTAATAGCCAAATTAAGAAAATACACAATAGTAAAAAAACCAAAAACAAAACTAGTACATTGCAAAAAGTCTTGGGAACACCCACTCCCCTTACAGCTGCAAGCTCCTGTGAATGGATACCGAGTCACATGACAGATTGTCCCAAATGAAATTTCTCTGGAACTGCTGCATCACATATGAAAACTGAGTGCATAATGGCATAGTGCCCTATCTACCTTTGCAAAAAAATGTCAACAAATCATTTGTACAGGATGGAATTAATGTGCCCAAACAATTGTGAATCAATCATTTATTTTGCTTCCTGGCTGGGGTAACTGATGATATCTCTAAGGGTAGCTTACATTCATTTTATGCAAAGCAGAAATACAGCTCCTTCATGAGGTACAGGTCTGCACACACTCCACAAATGTCACCGCAACCAATGGCCAACATCGTAGAAATGACTTTACCAGTTACAAAATCATAGGATGAATGTTTCCAACAACATTGTCCGCACACCTATATTGCAAAACTCCAACTCATAAATACTGCTTGCGCAAGCGTCAGTACACACAACATGCGCACATTCTGTAGAACGATGTCATGGCACACGTGGATGACCACACAATATCTGTCCAACAGTCATCCGAGTTGATCAGGCAAAAATACCCAATACCCATATTGGTCGCTCGTTGGCTACATTTTTTTACATGATTGTTGTCCAAAATTTGTTCCTCAGACATTTCAAACAACTTTTGTTAAGCGTGTGTACATAGCTTAAAGGGAATCTGAAGTGAAAATAAACTTATGATATAATGATTTATATGTGTAGTACAGCTAAGAAATAGAACATTAGTAGCACAGATATGAGTCTCATGTTTCCAGTACAGGAAGAGTAAAGAAACTTCACTTGTTATCTATGCATAAGAGCTTCTCTGAGCTCGCAGACCAAACTTGGTCAGCTACAGTGCTATTTTCTAAGGCACTTCTTCAAAGAGACGGTGAAAGACAACTTCAGATAAGATTTTACTGCAGCGAAATTCAAAGGGTCATTATCACTGCTCTGTGTCATAGTTAAAATTGTTGTTTGCAATTGCAAATATTAGAGAATGATGCAATGTTATAATAAAAAAAAAAAAAGAAAAGAAAGCTATATAATTGAAAATAAAAATATGAGGCTACTTTCTTTGCTACTAATGTTCTATTCATTATACTTACTACAGATACAAATCATCATAAGTTTTTTTTAGCTTCAGTGTCACTTTAAGACTATCCCCTTGCACATACACTCACACACTAGAATTTAAGATTTTTAAAATAGTACACAGTCAGTCTACTGTCTAAAGATAATTTTACTAGTGTTGTGCCCTACAAGCCTCTCAGCTAAGGTGGCGGCATAGGTAAGTTAATATAGCACCCCCCCCCCCCCCCCATGGTCAGCACTGTCTAATTTAAATTTCGATTATGAGTATCTACGCACTTGTAGTGTGCAACCCTTACATTTCACACAGAACAAATATTCCCAGTTAATTCCTACCCTCCCAGTACAGGGACTTGGGCTGCATACAGCATAGCTGTCTCTGGTAAGCAGTGACACACAGAGGATACCCACTCACATTATCCTGTGGCTCTCCACCGCTGTCTGCATTGAGGTTCCCTGTTGTCAACGAGCTGAAGATCCCATAAGACTGTTCTGGAATTATACAGACAGCATTTACCACTCAGTACACTGGATGACAATCACAGCGGCAAACATATGTGAATCCTGTAACAATTAATTTTAAAACACAGTTTTGAATACTTATAGAATCACAATAGATGCCTGAGCAGTCTACCTTCCCTTCTAAGGTCCATCAAAACATGACAGGACATTAAAGACAAAAGCAATAATATTGGAATTCCTGGGTGAATCAACATGGTTTGTGTAGAAACATCTTGCAATTTTTTTTTGCAGAGTCCCGTGCAGCAATGCTTCTTACCCGGCTGCCAGCTCGCCATCAGCTTCTATGGGCCGCAAGACATTTTTTTTTAACCAAACATCAGTTTATTAACATATCAAAGTAATAATACAACACTGACTTGCAAGGCAGAATAGAAGAAAAAAACATACAGGTACAACAAGGTGCATCAGTTACATCCAGAGCAGGTAAGCAATTTTGGCAAATATCAGAAGTAAGTTGTTTGCAAAAGTATTCGGCCCCCTTGAAGTTTTCCACACTTTGTCATACTGCCACAAACATGAATCAATGTTATTGGAATTCCACATGATAGACCAATACAAAGTGGAACGAAAATCATACACGATTCCAAACAATTTTTACAAATAAATAACTGCAAAGTGGGGTGTGCGTAATTATTCAGCCCCCTGAGTCAATACTTTGTAGAACCACCTTTTGCTGCAATTACAGCTGCCAGTCTTTTAGGGTATGTCTCTACCAGTTTTGCACATCTAGAGACTGAAATCCTTGCCCATTCTTCTTTGCAAAACAGCTCCAGCTCAGTCAGATTAGATGGACAGCGTTTGTGAACAGCAGTTTTCAGATCTTGCCACAGATTCTCGATTGGATTTAGATCTGGACTTTGACTGGGCCATTCTAACACATAGATATGTTTTCTTTTAAACCATTCAATTGTTGCCCTGGCTTTATGTTTAGGGTCGTTGTCCTGCTGGAAGGTGAACCTCCACCCCAGTCTCAAGTCTTTTGCAGACTCCAAGAGGTTTTCTTCCAAGATTGCCCTGTATTTGGCTCCATCCATCTTCCCATCAACTCTGAACAGCTTCCCTATCCCTGCTGAAGAGAAGCACCCCCAAAGCATGATGCTGCCACCACCATATTTGACGGTGGGAATGGTGTGTTCAGAGTGATGTGCAGTGTTAGTTTTCCGCTACACATAGCGTTTTGCATTTTGGCCAAAAAGTTCCATTTTGGTCTCATCTGACCAGAGAGCCTTCTTCCACAGGTTTGCTGTGTCCCCCACATGGCTTGTGGCAAACTGCAAACGGGACTTTTTATGCTTTTCTGTTAACAATGGCTTTCTTCTTGCCACTCTTCCATAAAGGCCAACTTTATGCAGTGCACGACTAATAGTTGTCCTATGGACAGATTCCCCCACCTGCGCTGTAGATCTCTGCAGCTCGTCCAGAGTCACCATGGGCCTCTTGACTGCATTTCTGATCAGCGCTCTCCTTGTTTGGCCTGTGAGTTTAGATGGATGGCCTTGTCTTGGTAGGTTTACAGTTTGTTCATACTCCTTCCATTTCTGAATGATCGCTTGAACAGTGCTCCATGGGATGTTCAAGGCTTTGGAAATCTTTTTGTAGCCTAAGCCTGCTTTAAATTTCTCAATAACTTGATCCCTGACCTGTCTGGTGTGTTCTTTGGACTTCATGGTGTTGTTGCTCCCAATATTCTCTTATACAACCTCTGAGGCTGTCACAGAGCAGCTGTATTTGTACTGACATTAGATTACACACAGGTGCACTCTATTTAGTCATTAGCACTCATCAAGCAATGTATATGGGTAACTGACTGCACTCAGACCAAAAGGGGCTGAATAATTACGCAACCCCACTTTGCAGTTATTTATTTGTAAAAAATGTTTGGAATCATGTACGATTTTCATTCCACTTCTCACGTGTACAGCACTTTGTATTGTCTTTCATGTGAAATTCCAATAAAATTGATTCATGTTTGTGGCAGTAATGTGACAAAATGTGGAAAACTTCAAGGGGGCCGAATACTTTTGCAAACCACTGTATATATTGTTACAATAAAAAATGTCAGTTAAATATATCATATAGGAGACACACACAGTGATATTTGAGAAGTGAAATGAACTTTATTGGATGTACAGAAAATGTGCAATAATTGTTTAAACAAATTTAGGCAGGTGCTTAAATTTAGGCAGCACAAAAAAATAAATGATATTAATATTTAGTAGATCCTCCTTTTGCAGAAATTACAGCCTCTAAATGCTTTCTGTAGGTTCCAATGAAAGTCTGGATTCTGGTTGATGGTATTTAGGACCATTCCTCTTTACAAAACATCTCTAGTTCATTCAGGTTTGATAGCTTCCGAGCATGGACAGCTCTCTAACTCACACCACAGATTTTCAATTATATTCAGATCTGGGGACTGAGATGGCAATTTCAGAATGTTGTAATTGTTCCTCTGCATGAATGCCTTAGTGGATTTTGAGCAGTGTTTAGGGTGGTTGTCTTGAAAGATCCAGCCTCGGTGCAGCTTCAACTTTGTCCCCAATTCCTGGACATCGGTCTTCAGAATCTGCTGATAACTGAGTGGAATCCATGCTTTCTTCAACTTTGACAAGATTCCCAGTCCCTGCCCTGGCCACACAGCCCGACAGCATGATGGAACCACCACCATATTTTACTGTAGGTAGCAGGTGTTTTTCTTGGAATGCTGTGTTTTTCCTCCATGCATAACCATGCAAATATCTCAATTTTAGTTTCATCAGTCCACAACACCTTATTTCAAAATGAAGCTGGCTTGTCCAAATGTGCTTTAGCATACCTCAAACGGCTCTGTTTGTGCTGTGGGCGGAAAAAAAGGCTTCCTCTGCATCACTCTCGCATACAGCATCTCCTTGTGTAAACTGTGCTGAATGGTTGAATGATGCACAGTGACTCCCATCTGCAGCAAGATGATGTCGTAGTTCTTTGGTGCTGGTCTGTTGGTTGAGTCTGACTGTTCTCGCCATTCGTCGCTTCTGTTTATCCGAAGTTTGTATTGGTCTGCCACTTCGAGCCTTAACTTGAACTGAGCCTGTGGTCTTCCATTTCCTTAATATGTTCCTAACTGTGGAAACAGACAGCTGAAATCTCTGAGACAGCTTTCTGTGTCCTTCCCCTAAACCATGATGGTGAACAATCTTTGTCTTCAGGTCATTTGAGAGTTGTTTTGAGACCCCCACATTGCTACTCTTCAGAGAAAATTAAAAGATGAAGGAAACTTAAAATTAACCCCCTTAAATACTCTTTCCTTTATAATTGGATTCACCTTTGTATGTAGGTCAGGGGTCACTGCGCTTACCAAGACAATCTGAGTTCCAGTAATTAGTTCTAAAGGTTTTGGAATCAATAAAATGACAACAGTGCCCAAATTTATGCTCCAGCCTAATTTTGTTTAAACAATTATTGCGCACCTTCTATAAATGCAATAAACTTCATTTCACTTCTCAAATATCACTGTGTGTGTCTCCTATATGATATATTTAACTGATATTTTTTATCGTAACAACCAACGATTTAAAGAGGAAAATCATGACGATTAACAAGGTTGCCCAAACTTTCGCATCATATATATACAGTGTGTGTGAAAAACTATTTGCCCCCTTCCTGATTTCTTATTCTTTTGCATGTTTGTCACACTTAAATGATTCTGCTCATCAAAAACCGTTAACTATTAGTCAAAGATAACATAACTGAACACAAAATGCAGTTTTAAATGATGGTTTTTATTGTTTAGTGAGTAAAAAACCCTCAAAACCTACATGGCCCTGTGTGAAAAAGAAATTGCCCCCTGAACCTAATAACTGGTTGGGCCACCCTTAGCAGCAATAACTGCAATCAAGCATTTGCGATAACTTGCAACGAGTCTTTTACAGCACTCTAGAAGAATTTTGGCCCACTCATCTTTGCAGAATTGTTGTAATTCAGCTTTATTTGAGGGTTTTCTAGCATGAACCGCCTTTTTAAGGTCATGCCACAAGATCTCAATAGGATTCAGGTCAGGACTTTGACTAGGCCACTCCAAAGTCTTCATTTTGTTTTTCTTCAGCCATTCAGAGGTGGATTTACTAGTGTGTTTTGGGTCATTGTCCTGCTGCAGCACCCAAGATCGCTTCAGCTTGAGTTGACAAACAAATGGCCGTACATTCTCCTCCAGGATTTTTTGGTAGACAGTAGAATTCATGGTTCCTTCTATCACAGCAAGCCTTCCAGGTCCTGAAGCAGCAAAACAACCCCAGACCATCACACTACCACCACTATATTTTACTGTTGGTATGATGTTCTTTTGCTAAAATGCTGTGTTACTTCTACGCCAGATGTAACGGGAAACGCACCTTCCAAAAAGTTCTACTTTTGTCTCGTCGGTCCACAAGGTATTTTCCCAAAAGTCTTGGCAATCATTGAGATGTTTTTTAGCAAAATTGAGACGAGCCTTAATGTTCTTTTTGCTTAAAAGTGGTTTGCTCCTTGGATATCTGCCATGCAGGCCGTTTTTGCCCAGTCTCTTTCTTATGGTGGAGTCGTGAACACTGACCTTAATTGAGGCAAGTGAGGCCTGCAGTTCTTTAGATGTTGTCCTGGGGTCTTTTGTGGCCTCTTGGGGTAATTTTGGTCGGCCGGCCACTCCTGGGAGGGTTTATCACTGTTCCATGTTTTTGCCATTTGTGGATAATGGCTCTCACTGTGGTTTGATGGAGTCCCAAAGCTTTAGAAATGGCTTTATAACCTTTACCAGACTGATAGATCTCAATTACTTTTGTTGTCATTTGTTCCTGGATTTCTTTGGATCTTGGCATGATGTCTAGCTTTTTAAGTGCTTTTGGTCTACTTCTCTGTGTCAGATAGCTCCTATTTAAGTGATTTCTTGATTGAAACAGGTGTGGCAGTAATCAGGCCTGGGGGTGACTACAGAAATTGAACTCAGGTGTGATAAACCACAGTTATTTTTTAACAAGGGGGGCAATCACTTTTTCACACAGGGCCATGTAGATTTGGAGTTTTTTTTCTCACTAAATAATAAAAACCATCATTTAAAACTGTATTTTGTGTTCAATTATGTTATCTTTGACTAATAGTTAACGGTTTTTGATGAGCAGAAACATTTAAGTGTGACAAACATGCAAAAGAATAAGAAATCAGGAAGGTGCAAATCGTTTTTCACACCACTGTATATAGCCGGGGCGGTAAGACATTTTAAATGATGGGTGTCCTGACTGACCAATGAGAGAGAAGGAGACTATTCCTGCATGAACACTAAAAAAGCGACCATGATTGGTGCCTGGAGACAGTCGGAGTGTGATTGGTGGCTGGAGAGTGAGTAGGGGGAGCTTCCAACTACAAGCGTCTCCGTGGCTCCATAAACTTGAATAGCATTTGTCCCTTTTAAAGCAATAAAGTAAATCTTGCAGAGAGATACAATGTGGCATATCACATATTGATAAAGAGGATGTCATTTTTTGCTGCATTAAAAATGCATTTGCAATGCCCCTTTATAAACGGGCCCTAAGGTAACTTTCTGATGAACCAAGCTCAACAACTGGAGCATCCGAGTTCCAATTACCCATGTAGATAAAGCATAAGGAAGGCAGCCCTCTGCATTTAAGTACAAATGTTTGGCATTAGCAGGCACCAGCCATCAATAATCCCCCTAGTTATATCAGTTGTTATCAGAAATGGATTAAGGTGAAAAGGCGCCCTAAGCAAGATAGCAGTTTTACCCACCACTGATGGTCACCTGGCTTTTTAGTAGGATTTGGTGGGGGGCTAGCATCCACTAGGCTCCTAGATTCTCTCCAGGCCCTAGGCAACTGCCTAGGTTTGGCTTGTGGATGATACGGCTCTGGTTATTACACCTAATGTCTATTTTTCCTTGCTTATAATCCACTTTAAAATATTTTTAAATAAGGCTTTTTACCTCCTATGTGTAATGGATGGAGTATAATTGACTTGGGTTAGCAATAACAAGCAGTTTCGTCCAGAAACAACCTAGCCATTCACTGTTATTTTTAGAGTGACCCTTTCACTATTTCCAGGCATAATGAATTAAGCTTACAATTGACAAAACAGGATTTTCCCTCAGTTTGTCTGCTGTTCTCATATCAAAAGGTTCTGTCTCATCATTTACCGTATATACAGGCTTGTTTAATTAAACTAGGGTGGAAAAGGATGGACAGAAACCACTTTATCTACAGCTTAACCTTATCAAATCTCATAACAGTGCTGCAGGAAATGTTCCTCCTGTAATAGCTAAGGCCAAAGTTAAGGTAGCCATACACTGGTCGATTTGCCACCAGATCTGACCAACAGATAGATCCCTCTATGATCGACACTGATCAGAGAGGGATCGTATAGCTGCCTTTACTGCAAACAGATTGTGAATCGATTTCAGCATGAAACCGATCACAATCTGTGAAGCTGCCGCCGCCCCCTTTCCCCGCATAGATTACCTGCTCCGGCCGGCGCGTGTCCCCTGGTCTCAGCTGTCCCTTCTCCGTGCTCGGCTCCTCCAGCTTCACTGAACTTCCTGCCGGGGAAGTTTAAACAGTAGAGGGCGCTCTACTGTTTAAACTTCCTGCCGGGACAGGAATTTTAGTGAAGCTGGAGGAGCCGAGCATGGAGAAGGGACAGCTGAGACCAGGGGACACGCGCCGGCCGAAGCAGGTAATGTATTGCCGCTAGCGTCGGTTGTCGGGCATTCGAACGCCGCTATTGACGCACTCCTGACCCGCCGCCGATCGAGCGAAATCTTCCACATGGACGGATCGACAGGTACGATTGAATTCGGACGGAAATCGATCGTTTTGTCAGCGTTTGCGCAACGATTTCACAGCAGATTCAATCACAGTAATCGAATCTGCTGTACATCGGCGGGAAAATCGTTTGGTGTATGGGCCCCTTAAGATGGGCTTTAGATCAGGTAAACAGTGATATTTAGCTTGCATTGATTGTTTATCTGCATACCAGTGCCGCCACTAGCTTAGTATTTGTTGATGAAGAACAAAAAAGACAACTAAAGTAAGAAAAATATGGAGGCTGCCATATTTGTTTCATTTTTAACAATACCAGGTGCCTAGCAGCCCTGCTGATCTATTTGGCTGCAGTAGATTCTGAATCCCACTAAAAAAAAAGGCATGCAGCTAATGTCAGATCTGACAATAATGTCAGCAACGCCTGATCTGCTGCTTGCTTGCTTGCTTGCACCTGGTCCGGGGAGGGGGGGGTGTTGGGTGTTGCTGAACCAGGCAGCGCTCATTACCTCATCTCCCCACAGCTCCTAGCTGCTGTAAATCCTTGCTTTCAGTTTTGTGACCTTAGGTTTAGCCTCAGAGAGGAGTCAAGTGGCCATTTTTTTTTTTTTTACTTATCCGGGGCTTCCTCCAGCCCCATAAGCATACCAGTGCCGCCACTGCATCCCTCGCCGTCCTCCCGCAGTCCTCACAGTATCCTTCGTTCAGCTGCAATCAATCCCCGCTACTCGGCTTAGTCGAGTGACGTCACCCGGGGTCTTCTAAACTTGCGCAGAAGGTCCACGCATGTGCTGACGTCACTGAGCCGAATACCAGAGAAGATTGCGGCTTAACGGGGGCACTCGGGGGGACGGCGAGGGACACATCCATGTTTATGGGGCTGGAGGAAGCCCCTGGTAAGTAAAAAAAACGGGAGTATGACATCTCTGAGTCTCTGTAGGTTCACAACGCTTCAGAGAAAGCGCCTGTGCTCTGCACAGTGCTGATTGAGGAGAAGGGGGTGGGGGAGAGGAGGGGAGCGGACAGCCTGTTAGAAGGCTCTGATAGGTGGGGGAAGGGGAGTTTTGCAGGTATTCCTTAGCCTGCAGTGTTATGCCTCTTCCCCGAAAGTCTGTCGACATGTGAATGTTGGCAGATTCCAGGGGGCTAGCAGGACGCAGGTGGAATAGAGCACGGCGGTCAGGGCACACAGGGGCATGTCCTGTGCCCCTGCCTCAGCGTGCCTTTTTTAGATTTAAGGACCCACCTCGGGTTCTCTTTAAAAGGAAATAAATATGGCAGCCTCCATACACCTGTCACTACAGTTGACCTTTAAGTGCTTTGCCAGCCCAATAATTCCTACCTCAATCTGAAAAAAGCCTTTTCCGATCAATATTTAATTATTTTAGTCTAATATTGCTTAAGATATCCATAGTTAATAACAGATTTTGTTACATTTGGTGTTTTAATAAAATTAACATCTATTCTGCTAAACAAAACAAATCTAACAGTGTATGGAAACCTTAAAGTGGACCCAAATTAAAAATACAAGATTTCAGAAATAAAATCTATTTTCTAAATTATAATAATAAATAGCAGCCTTTCTTCAGCTGCATGATGACAAATATAAAATATTTTACATTTATTGGAGAAACTCCTCCCTTCCTTTCAAATTGCCGGGATTTTTCGGGCAAACTGGTGGAGTAGATGGTGTCTGGCAATGGAGGAATTGCTAATGGCTGCCCCCAGTATAACCCTAGCTATGAAAAGAGAAGGGTGAAAAGCATGCACTGAAATGATCATAGGTTTGAAGGAGTGTTTACAGTATTTATCTTTGTATGTGTCAGAGTGGTGCAACTAAATATTTTTAATTAAAAAAATGTTTGGTTTGGGTCCGCTTTAAAGGGAACCTAAACTGAGAGGGAAATGGATGTTTCCTTTCACACAATACCATTTGCAGTACTGGCTGAATCACACACCTGAAACAAGCATGCAGCTAATCCAGTCTGACTTCAGTCAGAGCACCTGATCTGCATGCTTGTTGAGGGGCTGTGGCTAAAAGTATTAAATACACAAGATCAGCAGGAGAGCCAGACAACTGGCATTAGTTTAAAAGGAAAAAATCCATATCCTTCTCAATTTAGGTTCCCTTTAAATGGTACCTGAACTGACGAGAAACACTACAAGATAAACATACTGTATAGTACTAATCCCACTAAAAGTCTGGAAACTCTTTGTTTTCACCTTCAGCAAGGGTTAAAAACCTAGGTCGGTTATCTATCAGCCTATGACAGCGGATCGCTGTCTTGCCTCCCCAGGGGACAGCCGAGTGACACGGCTCTCCCCAGTACAGCGCTGCCGTAGATCGCAGCGCTGTACACAGTAAATAGATGGCAGTTTCGCCATCTAACAGTCTTCTAGCGGCAACTGCATCTGGGAGACTGATGGCAGAGCAGAGCTCTGTCATCGAAGCAGAGATGCGCGCGCGATCTCCTGCAAAACACGCCCCCAGGACTTTACGTCGATCAGCGTTAGGCGGTCCTGGCTGGCGCCCATCGGCGTGACGCAGTCACCTAGAGGATAACCCAATGTCCAAAACAGTAAATAGAAGGCAAGACATTTTGGTGAAGGTGGCCATACACTGAGTGAGGTTTCCTATTGATATCTAACAGATTTGATCACTCTTATCAAATCAGTTAGAAACTGATGCTGCAAAAAATGCTGATTAATCAATGTCCAGTTCATTCAGAAATCTCTGAATGAACTGATTGCATGCGCAGAACACTCCTGGCCACGTGAGCACGGAGGTGCGTGCGCAGCCACTATAGAGGGGACCCCAGAACAGTGGCTGCCAGCGGAACTGTGACAAGGGACATAGACTTCAAGGAGCTGGAGAAAGCTTCAGGTAAGTAGTTCAACATTATTTTTCGCTCATGCATCTTTCAAGCCTTGTACATATGCTAAATATTCTGTTGCTCTAACTTTCATTGATTGTTAGGGTGGCGGATTAGGAAACAAGCGCTGTACAAGCATGCTGATTGGCTATAACCTGGCTGTATGTGCTATTCTATGGGGAGGAAAAGAAAATGAGTAAGCGGTGCTCCATGATGCAGGGTACAAGCAAGAATAATATTTGTTATTATTCACTAAAGTAAGCCACTAAAGTACATCCTAGGTCAAATTTGCACACGTGAGATAGCTCAAAACTATAATTTCGATTGAGGATTATCTAGCATGTAAACAAGACATTCGTTTTCAGGGGCACAAAGAAAGCCATTTTTGGAGTGGTTTTTCAAAACGATTAATAAGCGAGGGGGAAAAAAATGTAGTAACAGAAATGCTTTGTGGGAAACGAATGTTATGTGGGATTCTTCTTTAAACAGAACACAAAAAGGATTTAATAGGAGATAGCTAAACTGCTCAGGAAAAAGGATGGATTTCCCACAAACTACATACTTCAAACTAGATTTTCATATTTCCTTACCGTTGCTGTGTTCAGAAAAATCTCAAGAAACTCACCATTTTTCATTTCCACATTAGTCCACACATTGGCATTTAAAGCCTGAATTATTCGTGTTACACCAGTGGATTCTGGGAAATCATCTGCAGAGATAAAAAAACAAGAGAGTGAACACCTCTTCAAATGTCTGGACAGGCGGTGAAGTGTCTACTGGTAATCAAAAGTCAAATTACCCACAGATGCTACAATACCCAATCTACATATTAATATAAAAATATAAGATTTGCTACAAATATTAGGCTAATAAGGGCTGGTATTAGCCTCAATGGGGCCCTGGGCAAAATTAACATGGAGCCCCTATGACTCCCTCCCCAAGAGGCAGTAGGGGCCATTTTGTTACTGACAAATCCCCCTTCCCTCCAGACCCTGAGCTGGTTGCCCCTCCCCCCCCCCCCCCCCCCCAAAAAAAAATGTAAAAATGTTATTGTTGTCCCATGGGGCCTTGCAGAGTTTTGAAGGGAAGGGATAAAGATGGGAGCACACAAACTGATGGAGGAGAGCACTAGTACAACAGTTAAGTCGTTGCGTTGCCGAAAACTTTGCTGGGAACCACAACCAATTTGGGGGAGACCAGGGAGGGGGGCAGAAGCCAACTCAGGGGCCTGGGCAATAGCCCAGTTTACCCCTATAGAAGCGTCAGTCCTGAGGCTAATCATTTGCACTTTTATATTCGGGCTTCAGACATTCCAAGCAATACATGCATTAGTAACACTGTATACCTTTGTTCTTCCCTAATAGACAATATCTTTGCTTTTGACTGACCTGTAATGTTGGGACTTTTTTGTGTGTATAAGTTTTAATTGGTCAAACTGTTACTTGTTAAAACACACACACTAAAAATTCTCTTTGAAAACAAAAAACGTCAAAATTACCGTCCTCATCTGGCAGCTCCTCTGGGTTGAGTTCTACCAGCTCAAACCCATGCTGGATACACCATTCCTGTGCAGTCTGTCGGCTCACACCTGCAATGCAAGCAAAGCGGTCCACAACATCATCATAGCCATGCAATACTATAGGAGCATTTTATTACTTACTGCAGAGAAGTCCTTTACAGAAAAATGGCTTTGTTATCTAGCAAGTGAATTGTTTTCTCACTTTATTTGATAAAAGATGAGGTAACAAGATACACCTAGGGTGAGCAGTGTTTGAGAACCGTGTCGCACGTAAGCGATTACAAACTTGGACTAATATTCATAAAAAGTGTTTGTTAATAGCCCGGTAAAAAAAATCCAAGTACAATATGTGGTGTTCTCTTTGTTTACACAGTAGTTTCTTGAAGCTATCGGGAGGGATTGTTTTAATCGGATCCCTAGTATCTTAAGGGACACCTGAAGAGAGACATATGGAGGCTGACATTTATTTCCAATACCCATTGTCTGACTGCCCTGCTGATCCTCTGCCTCTAATGCTGGGCATACACGGTAAGTTTCATATTATCAATCGAGCCGCTGATGGCGATTGATAATATTCAACCTGTCCGATACCCCGCAGGATCGATACTGCTGGCTTGATACCGGTGCAAAAACTGTCCGTGTATGCCCAGCATAAAGCTGCGTACTTACTGCCCGACAGCTCCTGCGAAGTCTCCTTGACAGTGATACTTCTTCCTCGGCGGGTTAAATGCAAGGTCACACAACGTACAGGGTGGAGTGAGCAAGACTTCCAGCAATCGCTGTACTTTGCGCTGTGTTGTCGGGGGATCTTAAAGATCTGCCGTGTCGGTATGTAGCCATCGACGTGACGCTAAGTGACGTTCGCATCGTGGTTCTGTACCTACCTGGCGATGTTGTGTAGAAAAATCGCTGACATCGTGAAAATCGTTGGGAAAATCGCAGCTGAGTATGCAGCTTAATACATTTAGCCATAGACTCTGAACAACTATGCAGATCAGATGCTCCTGACTGAAATCTGACTGGATGAGCTACATGCTTGTTTCAAGTGTGTGATTTAGACACTACCACAGCCATGGAGATCAGCAGGATAGCCATGCAACTGGTATTGTTTCAAAGGAAGTAAATACGGCAGTCTCCTTCTCCTTGCATTTATCATTGTATTTCTAATACTACAACAAGTGAAATTGCTGCAGAGGATTGCAATAAAACATTATTTAATGACTTCCTGCAGTGATAGATTGCCAGCAACCTGGAGATAACAACAATTCCATTGCTAATTACTGACAGGAGGTAACAGTGGGGGAGGTTTCATCCAGTTGGCTTGCACTGTTATCACTATCTCTAGAAAGGTGATACTTCTGTTATGAAGGGTACTTCAGCTAGTCATAAGACTTATCGCTGCTTTATATATATATGGAATCCCGTTCAATATGTATAAAAAACAAGGATATGGCAGAAGGAAAATGGACACCATGGTGCAGAGCTGAATAGAAGGTCAAGTGATGCTGCATGTTGAATGTATCCCGGAAATACCATAAGTGAGGAGATAGAGACCATCTAGGCCTGTGTTCTCCGCACAATTTTTTTTCCAGCTCGGTGGCATGAAAAAGTAGCCAAGTGAGGCACAACGGGTGAATGCAGGGCAGGTACTTCTCACCACAACTATACTTACATGCTCTAAATATAGTTGTGGCAAGAATCGCCTGCCCTGCATTGACCCGTCGTGCCTCACCTGGCTACTTTTTCATGCCACCGAGCTGGAAAAAAAAATTCTAGGAGGAGAATGAGGAAAGCCAATGACAGACGGGTGCTCACCAAAATTACCCGGATGGAGCACCCGGCTAAAAGAGCCTGGCGAGAACACTGCTATCAATATACATGAACAGAATTCCCACTTACCAGTATCATAGGCTCGGTCACACACTAAAATCATGACATCCAACATCCAATCTTCCAACAATGGAAGCCAAAGGGACACCTTCTCCAGACCAGATTTCTGCCAGAAAGAGAAGCCTTAATTATGCACTATTACAGGCCAAATTGATCACATGAGCTTTTACAGGGAATTATCAATGAAAACATTATATTACTAAAACAAATCATCAGTGGCGTAGCAAAAGGGGATGCAGGGGTAGTGACCACACCAGGGCTTCAGGACCAGAAGGGCCCACTAGGGGCCCTCCTTCAGCCACTTTATTAGCTCTTTATTGGTGCTATGCTGGATATGATCACCTCTATATGTGCTGTGATTAGTTGTAACTATTAATAGATTGTTCTCTCCCCCCTTCCGCCCCTCCCCCCCCCCCCCTGCAGCTGTTCTTGGCAGTTTTTTTGTTAATATCAATTGTCACATATAGAGCGCTTGATGAGGCCCAATGTAAAACTTGCATTGGAACCCAGAGCTCCTAAGCCACGCCACTGCAAATCAAACTCTGCTCGTCTGTAACTCTCCAACTGATAATCCAAACATGGGCTTTGCTATCCTTCTAGTCACGTAATTCCACATAATTATATACTTTTCCACAACTTCCTATTAAAGAGGAATTGTAGTGAAAATAAGGCAATGAATGAAATTGCTCCATTGGGTCTTACACAGATTGTATTCCATAGGGGTCCCATGATGAGGAACTTACCACTGTGCTGTCGAAGTATACAACGAAAGCCTGGACAGACTCTGCTACTCGGGCTGTGACATGGGTTGTGCTGGGTACTATACAGATATTCACATCGGCTGTGTAATACTTGTTGTCTATCCCCCAGGGATATTGCCTCACACCCTCAACCTCTTCTACCAGAGCAGGAAGCTGATCTGTCCCAACAATTTCTATAAAAAGAAGATGGATAAGACAGTCCTGTGTTAATTCTATTCCCTTCATATCAAATCTTGAAATCGCTTTACATCAGTTTACTGTTACAAGTGTCAACTGCAAGGCTTCATACTTTGAGAGGAGCTCACCCTCACACAGCTGCAGGTCTGTCTTTTACTAGAGATCCCGGAGACCGAATATATACTGGGCAAACCAGACAACCTTTTCGGCAGCTGAGAAGTGACTCCCTAAAAAAAGAGTCTGAGGGATGTTCAAGAATTGTGGGGTGCAGATTTGATTCTCCTGCATCATTTACACCTGGGAATAATGAGCGAAAGTGTCCTCAACAATTTTAGCCAACAAATATGTCTGACCAAAACAGACAGTTTAATCATGATATAAATTTGCCTGTTATACACGGTGAGATAATGCGCCGGAATCGAGCCAGCGGTCCCCGCTCGTCCGCGTGGATCGATTCCCGCTCGTCCCCGCGGGCGCTTCTCATCAACCGCTCGTTTTTTTTCTATTGTCCGCCCGCGGGGATCAAGCGCATAATCGATCCGCCGCGGTGATCGGACACGTCGGATATTATCAAATTGAGCCATCAGCGGCTCGATTGATAACAAGTATCTCACCGTGTATGCCCAGCATTAAGAGAAAAAAATAAAAAGATCAGCTGCATTTCATACATGTGCTTAGACAAGTGTACGCTCCACTGGCTACAAATAAAATAGAGAATTCTGTTTAAGACTGGCTTATTGACATTCAAATCCTTGCACAATCTGGGCCCTGGATACCTAAAGATTTTTTTTCCAACTGCATCACACTACCCACAATCTTAGATCATTAATAACGGTCACCCCAGAGTCCACCTCACAACATTTGGAGACAAGAACCTTCTGTCATGCTACACTTTGGAACTCCCTGCTACAACCAATCAGGACATCTCCAACCTTGGGAGAATATACCGTACATACTCGCAAGCAAGCCGAATTGTTGACCCCCAAAAAGTGGGTCAAAAGTTGGGGGGGTTAACTTATATGCGGGACAGCTTGCTTGCGAGTATATACAATATGTCCAAACTGAAAGCCAGTCTAGCAGTTACGAACACCTCTGCTCTGTAACACAGTCCAGCCTGCAACCCTATATTGATTCTGAGACATATTAATGCACTTTGAGTCCTATGGGAGAGAAGCACTTTGTAAATGTTATTGTATTGTATTCTCACACGCTATTCACCTGAAACTGGATCTACCATTTCTGAATATGTAAGAAAATTCTTTATGTGCCCATTTAGCACTTGCGATATGGTAAATTATATTAGGTCCCTAGAGTCTTTAGAACCTTGAAAAAAAAAAAAAATACAGGAGCCTCTACATTTAGGTCAGTATTCTAGAAAAACAGCTAAATGTAGTAAATATACCTCACAGACTGGGCCACCCAAAAAGATAACCACCTTCTTTACCAGGTGGAGAGTTTTCACTGTCTGTAGTCATACAACTGGTCTCTTTAGACATCAGCTATGGTCACTCCCCAAGGACAGGCATCACAGGACCACTTCTTTTTATTTTCAAGTGTTTTGCTTACATAGTTTACATAACCATTATGTCTAATTGAAATAGTGAAATCCAAGCCCTACTAAACAAAGACAAGACCAAACTTTAGAATGTTTAACTATTTCATCCAAGACAATGGCAGTTACACCTCTTTCAACCTATACTTGTTGTATACAATAATGCAACCTGTTAGCATACACAGAGCCCAGAGGATTGAATGAGCGGGTTACCATTAGTGCAGTTTTCAGGCTCTACCCAGTATTAGTATAGTGATCACACATATACAATCACAGAGTGCTTTATTCGGCAGTGGTTTGTCTCTCCCTATTGTTGCATAAAATATCAGAATGAATATCCTGCCCCACTTTCCACATGCCTGAAATGCTGTAGTAAGAGCACTTACTCTAAAAGCTTGGTACACACAAAACTCCAATTTTGATTGGCAAATTTTACCGCCTCCAGTGGAATTCTGCAAACACCTCCTCCATGTCCATTGAAATACCTCAAACATTACCTGCTGAGCTGAGCTGGGCTGATTCCCATTACTGCTTGAGATCAGGGATGGGCTCAAATTCGAATTTGGGTGAATCCGGATAGTTGCTATCCGGATTTCATCCAGTTACCTGTGCGGGGTGGGCGGGGGGTCAAGCTCACCTATCTGATGTCTTCTTCGGTCCGTCCCTCGGTGCCTCCAACGATGCAGTCCACGTGATTACAAACACTTTCTCCTTCCGGGTTGAAGGAGGAAGTGTTTTTAGTCACGTGACGTGCGTGGACCGTATCGTGGGAGGCGCCGAGGGACGGACTGAAGAAGACGTCAGATAGGTAAGCTTGGCCCACCCCACACAGGTAACTGGGTGAAATCCAGATAGCAACTATCCGGATTCACCCGAATTCGAATTTGAGCCCATCCCTGCTTGAGATACAAAAGAGAGAGTGCTGTCCTACTGGGCCCAACTACAGAGCAGCAGCCATAACTCACCCCACTACAAAGCCATGTTGCATAATGAAGACCAAGAAAAGCCATGTGCCCTGAAAGAAGTGGTCAACTTTATGTTCTCTCCAGATCCACGGGTCCTAACAAGAGTCTAGTAGATAAAGAACAAAACAGCCAAGAACAAAGAACTGAGGCCGGGTTTCCACTGCTGCAAATCCAGGCAGATTCCCCGCCCACGAATTCGGATGGATTTCAGCAGCCTAAAGAGGTCCATGAGAGCCAACCGAATTCGTGGCCGAGGAAAAATCTGAGACCCTGCAGCATCATTTCGTGCGTAGCTGTCCGAATCCCATAGCCGCGCATAGCACGGCTAGAGGGATTCAGCTGCAAGAGGCAGCAGCGGTGCCGGCATCACGTCTCGCAAGACGCATGCCGCCGCACAAATGGAAACCTAGCCTAAGAAGATAAATGGAGGAGCGTTAATGAACTGTAAACCTAAAAATGTCCACGGACTGCTTTCCCACTGTACCCCTACCCCACCCCTTTCCATAAACCCCATTTCCTCATGCTTTGGCAATACCTGTATATTGAATCTTGGTCCTGTCAATAAAGCTATTGTTGATTTAAATTTGTATGACAGCTTACCTACAAAATCCGTTCATAGTGTTCAAAGTCTGTTGGTCCTCATACTACATGGATGTGGTAAAATTGGTCAGCGTTTGGCCAATCTAAATTGGAGGTGTGTACGCAAGTGTTTATTCACAACCAGTCAGGAGTATGGAGCATTTTCTGGGAGTGCAGGAAAAGTGATATGTGCTGGTTTAAAGACTGCTAGCATTCCAAATAAGCTTCACATTTCATCTTTCTTGCTATTATGAAAATAATTTACAGACCATTTCATTTTAACTTTAATACATTAAAAGTAATTGTGAGAGATATAGCTCTACAGAACCTGTGTAATCCATTTGGTGAGGGGACAAAAATACCTAGAAGATAATAGTATATTCAGCCTATTTGCAGCCGATTCTAAATCATGTGAATCAATGTATGTGAAAGCTATGTGGCAGATAATCATTATACACCGGACTAGGCCGCAGGTGCATGCAAAGATTTTCTCCTCAGTGGGTACCACTTCTGCTTCTCCTTCACACTCTGTACTGGCCACATTCAAGCTAAAGAGCAGAGCCCGCCTCTCAGACAGTCGTAAAACATAGAGCTGCTGTCTCAGACAGGCTGCTCCTCCAAAACAAATGTTATCCCAGGAATGTGCTTTGAACATGTGCCTTCCAAGCTTGGCTTATATGAGGAGCAAGAAATAAGCACACAGCATCACACAACAAAGACTTGTGTCAGTCTTTCCCGACAACTGCTTTTGTTGACAGAATATGAAGCCACCCTTCCACAAAACACTTGAAACCAGCTGCAGTCCCTGCCCTGAGGGGTACCATCTCCTCACTATAGTCCTGTTAGATGATATAGTGGGAATGCACATATGCCCATGGCTTAGACGCTGGTCAAAGGTCTGCAGATACAAATTCACTTATCTGCATGCATTTTACTTCTTGCCTGGATATATGTAACAAGAGAGGCTACTATAGCTTAGCCAAACCTCTTTTTTAATGTTTGCTTATTTTTAAATTTTAAGTTTTGGATTAGACAGTGAATAATTAGAACCTGTTATAGTTGGCAGCACAACAGCAGTTCAGGTGAATTCCAGATTTGTTTATCTTCACCAAAACAGAAATCAGGGCCAAATTTCTCAAGGAAAACCTGTTCTGCCGAAAAATGTCAATCTGCAGATGTCCAGTTCATTCCAGAAGAATTTCTAACTTGGGCCCCATTTATACTTGAAGCGGTGCGATTTGGAACAATCGCACCACACTGGAGCTGAAAAAGACGCACCATGGGTTATAGCTGCAGTGCGACCCAAGAAAAGAAAAATGCCACTTCTGATGTGCTTTCAGGATTATCGCGGAAGTCGCATTGTAATGCACTGCAGCTTCTGCATCGCGCGGAGAATTTCTGCCACAATGTCGTGTCATGTTCCATTGACTGTAATGTCCATTGCGATGATCTGCGGTAGAAGAAGAGGTGACTAGACAAGGGCCCATATGCAATTCACTTTTCACCTGAGTTTTCTCCTAGGTGATATTTTTACAATTTGTATATACAATGCCTATTAAACCACCAACAAGTAAACAAATACTCAAAATCATTTTGACAGCACTTTTTCACTTGCATTTTGGTACTTTTTCCATTGTAAAGTGCTAAAAGTTATTTTAAATTAAAGATGAAAAATTATCTCCTAGGAGAAAACTCCAGAGAAAAAGTGAATTGCATATGGCCCAAGATGAGCTTCCTTAATCTTCCTGGCGGTTTATTTTTTCAGCAAAAATTGCAGAAATCCAATTTTTTTTTTATGTTTCATGTAAAGCTACCAGAGTGGTAGCTACATGAAACTCCACTAGAGGGCGCATGTGTCCCTCTAGTTCGATTGTCGCCGGCATCAATAGCAAACAGGGGAACGCGTATAAATAACGCGCTCCCCTGTTTGGCTTCTCCTGTCGCCATGGCGACGATCGGAATGACGACATGGACGTCAGCCGATGTCCTGTCGTCAGACGCCTCCGATCCAACCCATAGCGCTGCCCGGAACTCATTGGTCCGGGCAGCGCAGGGCTCTGGCGGGGGGGGGGCCCTCTTCCGCCACTGCGTGCGGGCGATCGCCGCAGAGCGGCGGCGATCAAGCTGTACGCGCGGCTAGCAAAGTGCTAGCTGCGCGTACAGCACTTTAAATGGTGCAAATCGCCCCACCAGGGGCTGAGATCTCCTCCTGCGCGGCATAGCCCGAGCTCAGCTCGGGCTTACCGCCAGGAGGGTTAAAGTGCTGTCTCTAGCAGGGCTGTGCAGTCAGTGCAAAAATCCACCGACTGTGTGGTGATATATTGAGGTGCTGATGATATTAGGAAATACAGGAATATATTTCTGTCAGTTTTCTGTCTGCTATATCTCACATGTGTATTCTGCTTTGAAGCGATGGTCATCTGGCTGTACTACATTTGCATCTAAAGGGACTTCAGTGAATAGAGCTGGGGTGTTAGCCTCCAGCAAAGACATTGGTTAATTAGACAATGGCAGAAGTGAAGGGGTTTGTTCTACCTAACTGGAGTGGAAGCTTGGAAGTCATTGACAACTGAAACATTTACCACTTCTGTTGATGAAGGCTGTTAAAGCATTGTCAAGAACTCTAGACTAGCCAGGAAGAGCCTCCTGTGTGTTAAACACTATTTTGTTGTGAGGAAATTAAATTATTGGTGGGGGAGCAAACTATATCCTTATCTTTGATCAGCTAGGAAATACGGTCAACAATGGAGTTGAAAAGTCTCACTTCACAATCTTTTGATGTATAGACTTTTACCTGGAGAACTTGGATTAAGGAAGTCTTTTGTTGTGTGTGTGCTATAGTACATTTTTCACGTGTGGATGTTAGATCTCTGGAAATCCAATTATGACTGAGGATGTAATTAAATCTAGTTCCCCCCCGTCCACACAGGCTTACAGCCTCGAGGCGAATATTTCATTATAAAAACCAGGGGACAGATACCTCAAATCAGTCCCCTCCTGACGTTGCTGCAGCTGGACTCCTGGCCCAAGCTAGTGGACTCCTGGTCTAACCAGAATTGTGTCCGTCCACAAAAGTCCAAGGTTCTTCTATCTGGATCCCTGTATTTGGGTAAGCAAATTGCTTGGTGTATATCTTTGTAGACTCTTAATTTCGTAACTTTTTACTTTGTTTTTTTGTAATCTTTTGTATATATTCTGTTCTGCATTGTTCCACTTTTTTCCCTGGAATATTAAATTATTATTTAATAAGCTTGACTTCTGCTGTACTAAACTAACACTCATAGCCTAGAAGAGATTGAAGTGCAACTGTGTATAAATCCATGCCTAATTGTATGCTTGAGCAACACTACCATATGAAATTGTAATTGCATTGTGTGTGGGGGCGTTTGTCATACGTTGGCCTAAAGCACGCAGCTGACCCAACGTACGAAAACGGCAGTGCGAGTAGCTAACAGTATCGTTCGGAACGACTGTTAGTGGTTTTGCTTCACACAGTGTAAGATTACAACTGTGTGTGTGTGTGTGGGTGCGTGGCGTTCCCGGATTCGGCCTAAACGCAAAGCTGACCAGAATACAAAATGCGGATTGCGCGCTGAGGACTCGACAGCAGAGTGGAAGTGTCTAGCGAACCGCTAGTGGTGGCAGTGAGAGGTGTTCTGAGGGGTCCCAGCCTTGTTTTAGCTCGAATAAGGCTGCTCCCCGCTTGATCCGGTCAAACCCGCAGTCGGGAACCGTATACGCAGGCGTGCCACGGGCCGGTTCCTGACATAATTGGCTAGCAGTGGTGGGAACGTTTAGTACATTAGTACGCAGTTTAGCTCGCTATTCTGAGTACTTAAGGCTGGAAGCTTGCTAGAAGCAACTAGCCTACAGAAGTCTACCCAGTGCAGAATCTATATACGTTTTTTTTTGTTCAAAGATACACACTTGGTATTTGCTTTCCCTTCGCCCCCTTTTTTATTTTTTGCAACACGATGGCTCAGAAAGCATCCAGCTATGCAAGGCAAAACAAAGAGATACTACTCAACCTGTGTGAGCACAAAGGCATCGAGACGGTGAGCGGCCAGACTAAGGAGCAGTTAGTTTGTGCGCTCGAGGAGTATGATGAGGCAGAGCAAGCCCGTGCTTCAACGTCAGCGGATGCAGCTCACGACACGCCAGAGGAGGAATCGCTCCCGCCACAGAATGCGAGTGGAGACGATGTCCTGAATGATCCACTGAACACGGAGATGACATCTCTGGAAGCCGACCTACAGCTACTAGGTTCGGCTGAGCCCGAACTGCGCCTCAAGCTTATCCTGAAACATCGGCAAGCAGAGAGGGAACAAGCTGCCCAGCGACTCCAGGCCGAGAGGGACAGACTCCAGGCAGAGGAGGGAAGAGCTGAACGGCAACACCAGCTGGAGCTGGCTAAACTTCAGCAGCAGAAGCGGTCTGCTGGACCCGCAGAACGCGAAGGTGAGCGAGTCCACAGAATCCCCCTGGATAAGTTCCCCGCTATGGACAAGGACTCTGACATAGACACTTTCCTACAGGGGTTTGAAAGGGCTTGTCGACAGTATGGGGTGCCCCGTGAGCAGTGGGCAAGATACCTCACACCAGGGCTGAGAGGCAAGGCCCTGGAGGCGTTTGAGAGTCTCCCCCAGGATGAAGAAACAGACTTTGAGGCAATTAAGAAAGCCATCATTGCGCGATACCACCTCACGCCAGAGGTGTATCGCAAACGTTTCAGGACAGTGCAGCGAGGTCCAAATGACAGTTACCTGGATCATGCGTGCAACCTGCGCACTGTCTTCCAGCAGTGGTTAAAAGGACTGTCAGTCAAAACCTTGGACGCCCTGCAGGAGCTGATGATAAAAGACCAGTTCCTACACACCGGTCCTGTTGAGGTCTGGCTGTTTGTGCTGGATCGAGAACCAAAGACAGTGGATGAGGCTGCGGAAATGGCAGATTCCTACACCGCCCATAGAGCACCCGAGTCCCGGAGGACTACTACGCCCAGCTGGAGGGGAGAACAGATTGCTAAACCTGTGTCACCCAGCACCCAGAGGAGGCAAGCACCGCTGTCTCCTGGATTCCGGCAACCGACCACTGACACTCGGAAATGCTTTGTATGTGACAGGGTGGGTCATATTATTATTATTATTATTATTATTATTATTATTATCATCATCAGCACGACTTGCCCAGAGAGGAAGAAGGAGGCCCCAAAATCCAGTGAGGCCTCAAACCCCAGTGAAGTCCCAACGGCTTTGTGTGCTACCAGGAATGCCAATGGCTATGCAGAGAATCTGCAGCTTGTCACGGTTGGGGGTACAATTGCCATTGGGCTGAGAGACACTGGAGCAGAAGTGACTCTCATACATCCCCAGCTTGTGAACCCGGAGCAGTACATACCTGGGAAAATGATTGCTGTCAGAGGAATTGGGGGTGTCACCCCTGCAATACCCACCGCCTTGGTCCACCTGGATTGGGGGGCCGGCAGCAGAATGAAGGTAGTTGGGGTAACTGACAAAATCCCCACCAACGTTTTGCTGGGTACTGACCTGGGATGGTTAGTGGCCCGGTATGAGCCTACTCCAAACCCCGTGGAGCCTGCATCCCCAGCAGAAGTTCAGGACTCTTGCAAGGTACTGTGTGATAATGCTGTGCAAGTGGGGAGTGCTGGCGAGGCCCCAGGGGCTATGGACTGTGTACTAGGAGCCAGACCTAGTGATTCTCCAGTGCCTAGGCCTGGAGTGGGACATGTTGATACGGAGAATGCAGAAACTGATGATGTAATTTATGACGCACGGACTATCGAGGTGATTGATGCAAGAACTGTTGATGCTACTTGTGAAGTGCTGAGTAGCACTGTGTATAATGCGGCAGATAATGTTGATGTGGAATGCGATGTTCTAAATGTCAATGTGTGTACGACGGATAATGCTGATGTCATATGTGTTGTGCTACATAATGCTGTGTGTCATGTCGACACTCCGTCAGCTGCAGGAGTAACCAGCAGTGCTCGCTGGGCTGCAGCAGATGGATTGCCCACTGAAGGGGCAGACGGCACCAGGCCAGATCTTCCCCCTTCAGATGTTTTTAAGACCAAATGTGACGTGATTTATGATGTGTGTAATGTGGGCGCTCCCTCAGCTGCAGTGGTAACCCGCAGCGCTAGCGAGTCTACAGCAGAGTGACTGTCCACTGAAGTGACAAATGTTGCTGGGTCAGCAACATCCACTTCGGAACCTGGCCCTGAGGGCCCAGGAGCCTCTCCGTCTGCAGCCTTCCTGGAATGTGTGACAGGCAGCACTGAGCTCTCTGGGGCTGTTCGATTTGACAGCAGCCTGGAAGAGCTCAGGGGGCTAGCCAGCAGGTCACCAGCTGGGAGGGGTGGGCTGAGAGGGTTCTGGGAAGTTATTCCCTCGGAGCTGTCCGATGGGGAAGAGGCAGACCAGTAGATAATCGTTCCCCAAAGGGACCGAGAGATAGCTCCTGCCACTATAGAGAAAGTGCGGGTAGTGACGGTCGGAACCCGTCCCCAGCTGCAGCACTGTCTCTATGGTCGCGAATTCACGGTCGTCACTGACTCGCATTCCCCTGGTTGGTTACGTCAGGTTGCCAAGGGCAACGACACATTGCAGCAACCTGACCTAGCTTTCCATTCGTGTAGCTTGGAGCTAGCTGACAGGTGGGGAACCCTCCTGAGGATGCTAAAGGGTTACCCCACCCGGCCAGGCCGTCAATGTAGGCTTTGGCAGGATGATTCGTTAGAATCACCTGCCAGCGCCATCTGGAATGGGAGCAATCATGGGAATGCTGATGGGCTGTCCCGTCAAGCAGAACCAACAATGTAGGTGCTGGCAGGATAATCTGGGAAGATCATCTGCCTTGCCCCATTCTAAAGAGGGGAGGTGTGGTGATATATTGAGGTGCTGATGATATTAGGGAATACAGGAACATATCTCTGTCATTTTTCTGTCTGCTATATCTCACATGTGTATTCTGCTTTGAAGCGATGGTCATCTGGCTGTACTACATTTGCATCTAAAGGGACTTCAGTGAATAGAGCTGGGGTGTTAGCCTCCAGCAAAGACATTGGTTAATTAGACAATGGCAGAAGTGAAGGGGTTTGTTCTACCTAACTGGAGTGGAAGCTTGGAAGTCATTGACAACTGAAACATTTACCACTTCTGTTGATGAAGGCTGTTAAAGCATTGTCAAGAACTATTGACTAGCCAGGAAGAGCCTCCTGTGTGTTAAACACTATTTCGTTGTGAGGAAATTAAATTATTTGTGGAGGTGCAAACTATATCCTTATCTTTGATCAGCTAGGAAATACGGTCAACAATGGAGTTGAAAAGTCTAACTTCACAATCTTTGATGTATAGACTTTTACCTGGAGAACTTGGATTAAGGAAGTCTTTTGTTGTGTGTGTGCTATAGTACATTTTTCACGTGTGGGTGTTAGATCTCTGGAAATCCAATTATGACTGAGGATGTAATTAAATCTAGTTCCCCCCTGTCCACACAGGCTTACAGCCTCGAGGCGAATATTTCATTATAAAAACCAGGGGACAGATACCTCAAATCAGTCCCCTCCTGACGTTGCTGCAGCTGGACTCCTGGCCCAAGCTAGTGGACTCCTGGTCTAACCAGAATTGTGTCCGTCCACAAAAGTCCAAGGTTCTTCTATCTGGATCCCTGTATTTGGGTAAGCAAATTGCTTGGTGTGCATCTTTGTAGACTCTTAATTTTGTAATTTTTTACTTTGATTTTTGTAATCTTTTGTATATATTCTGTTCTGCATTGTTCCACTTTTTTCCCTGGATTATTAAATTATTATTTAATAAGCTTGACTTCTGCTGTACTAAACTAACACTCATAGCCTAGAAGAGATTGAAGTGCAACTGTGTATAAATCCATGCCTAATTGTATGCTTGAGCAACACTACCATATGAAATTGTAATTGCATTGTGTGTGGGGGCGTTTGTCATACGTTGGCCTAAAGCGTGCAGCTGACCCAACGTACGAAAACGCCAGTGCGAGTAGCTAACAGTATCGCTCGGAACGACTGTTAGTGGTTTTGCTTCACACCGTGTAAGATTGCAACTGTGTGTATGTGTGGGTGCGTGGCGTTTCCGTATTCGGCCTAAGCGGATTGCGCGCTGAGGACTCGACAGCAGAGTGGAAGTGTCTAGCGAGCCGCTAGTGGTGGCAGTGAGAGGTGTTCTGAGGGGTCCCAGCCTTGTTTTAGCTCGAATAAGGCTGCTCCCACTTGATCTGGTCAAACCCGCAGTCGGGAACCGTATACGCAGGCGTGCCGCGGGCCGGTTCCTGACACTCTGACTCTTCAGGTCAGGATTCCACCAACTCCGACTCCTCTAATTTGCATATTACAATCTTGTTGATTGAAAGTATGTAACGTGAAATGCATCTCTTAACTGCAAACGTTTAGGAATTTTAAAAGACAACTGAAGTTAGAGGGATATGGATGCTGCCATAGTTATTCCCTTTTAAACCGTTACCTGGCTAGCCGGCTGATCTTCTGCCTCTAATACTTTTAGTCATAGACTAAAACTAGTCCTTGGTAAGAGTACTTGTAGAAGACAGGAACAAAGAACATCTATCAGGCCCTAGGCAATGTAACTGTGGGTACATGTAAGAGTGATGTGCAGGCACACTGCAGGAGATTGAGGCGATTCTTCCTCTATTACACATTCTTCATGTACAATCTGAACCAGGTTTATGGGTGATGGACAACACCTCTATGTTCAATGTGCACACCATTCTCAGTGAATTCCCTGCAGCTCTGTGGGGAGTGCATATGTAGAGTATAGTACTATTGTGTAACAAAGTAAGCCTGAGACAGATGAAATTAAAGCTTTATACATACCTGGGGCTTACTCCAGCTCCCTTCAGGCTAATCAGTCCCTCACTGTCCTCCTCCGCCGCCTGGATCTTCTGATATGGGTCCAGGCACTTGAACCAGTAGGGTGTAGTGCGCATGCACACACTCCGCCGCCAGGAGCGTATTACACCTGCGCAGCACTATTGCGCAGGTGCAGAATGCTCCTGGCTGTGAGAGCGGCACCCGGCCGGACTGCGCTGACTGGCTGAATTAGCGGGATTCATATCATAAGATCCAGGTAGCGGAGGAAGACACTTGGTTTTGGTGTTACATTGGAGGCACGGTGGAAGATGGGGTCACACAACAGAGAACATGGGTTTGAATTGGATTCCCCCTACCCCTAGTGGTGGGTACAACGTTTGAGCCAAAAGCCGTGTTGCACTATAATATGTGTCCCCGTTTGAAGACATGATAAATGACAGTGACAGATTGCTGGAGGCTGGGAGCTCTAGAGAATATGCAATGTTTTTTCAGGGTCTAGGACTATGACTTAAAGTATTAGAGGCAAAAGATCAGCAGGACAGCCAGGCAATATGCATTGTTTAAAAGGAAATAAATATAGCAGCCTTCATATCGCTCTCACTTCAGGTGTCCACAGAGGCAGGCAAGGCAATGATTTAGATATCTGGATTGGGAGCCACGTTTCTGGATCTGTAGGTAGCCCCGAGATCTTAGGTGTGATTATGAATACTAAAAGTGAGCTGGAGGAGAGGAGAACATGAAGGACTAAAATAGTCCAGTTTCCCAAATGGCGTATTCAACTTTTAGTTTGATATGTGTCTTAGTCACAAGTGGAACAAGCTGACCCAGAAGACCCCTGATCTGCATACTTGTTCTAGACGAGAGTTTCTGAAAATATTATAAGCACAGGATAAGTACGATAGTCATGGAAATAATGATCTAGGCCTCCATATTCCTCTGTCTTCAGGCTGAAATCTACTTAATATGTCCATTCCCTAAAGCCTGAGAATGCAATGGTGCTACATCAACACAGTGATACGGTTTCACTGTTATAAAGAAATTTACCCCTGGAGACTTGCACGCAAACTTCAGATTTCATCCAATAATAATTCACTTCCCAATATTATACAAGGAACATACAGCCATAAATCCATCAGTAATGCAATCAAGTGCTTAGTAATGCAAGCTTTGACAGCCACCTGGTGGAATAAGATAATACACGGACCAAAACAGAAACATTTCTTGTGTATCACAGCAAGTCCATCTAACAGAACAGAATAGACAAGTACAGCAGCTGTAAGGTATAGAAAATTAAAAACAATGGTGTAGACTTATAGCAAGCAGAAGAGGAAAATAATACAAAGGGTAAAAATGGACACTAACGTTTTAAGTCCAACATATTAATTTCAGTTTTCTTTTCCAGCATTAACTAAATATATATTTTCTACGCTACACAAAAGCATTGCTTATCTCGGACCTCAGATAATACAATAAGACTGAAGTGGACAAATAAATACTCTGGAGGCAGAAGGCATTTTTTAAGAAACATATTCCTAAAGGCCCCCTCCCCACTTGAATGCATCAGAAAATGAAAGTGCTGACGCAACACACAAAAACACACAGCAAAAAAACGTGAGTGTGGGGAAGCAGCATGAGGGCCCATTCACACTGTCGCACCCCATGCAGTCTAATGAAAGTCTATGGGGTAGTTCACACTCGCTATGTTGTGGTACGCTGCCCCGGAAGTGCCCTAACCCGCCCATACCTACATTACCTACCTGCGGCGACCTGCTTCAGGCCGGAAGTCATGTAGGTCTGTGGTAACGCACATGTATTTAAAAAACCAGCTGTGGAATTTTGCGCTGCTGATGAACGGTAGTGTATTTTAGCAATAAACTTCCACGCACATCACCGACTGCCCAACATAAAGTGAGCATCACTTCCTGCTTGGCTGGATGCCAGACGGGGATTACAGCATACTAATGCGGTAATCCCCGAAGGCCTGTTTTTGGCCAATCTGCAGTGTGAAGCCTGGTTTAAAGCGGAACTGAAGTAAGTATTAAAAGAAACGGTTTCTATTACCTGGGGCTTCTGCAAGCCCCCAGCAGCCGTCCTGTCCCGCGCCAGTCCTCCATGATCCTCGGTTCTCCCGCCACCGCTCTGTTTCATTACTCGACTTGTAAGTCCGTTATTTAAGAGGAGATGCGCGCCCATCGGCGTGCGCGATCTGCTGCAAAACCCTCCCCAAGACTTCACGCCAATTGCCGTGGAGTGGCCCTGGGGCTGCCGTTGCATTCACGGCAATCGGCGTTACGTGGTCTGCAACCGGTTAAAGTGAACCCGAGGTGATAATAAACTGACCAGATACACAATTGTATTTATCCTCCTACTCCTAAAAATGACCCTTTTTTTTTAGAAATCCCATGGTTTTATTTTATATTTAAACATTTAAAAAGTAGATTGAATGTTTTGTTTTCTCTGCTCTGCGGCAGTCTATTAACCTCCCTGCCGTTATAAAAAATTGCTGCGCACGGCAGGGAGGGTGTTTTTTGGCTTTTTTTTTTTTGTAGCATGTAGCTAGCCTAGTGCTAGCTACATGCTTCTCCCCTCCCTGCGGCGTCCCCCCGAATGCGCCGATCACCGCCGGCGCATTTACCCATCCGGAAATCCCGTTCTGAACGGGATTTCCAGGAGGGCTTCCCCCGTCGCCATGGCGACGGGCGCGATGACGTCATCGACGTCGTGACGTCAGAGGGAGTCCCGAACCACCCCTCGACGCTGCCTGGCACTGATTGGCCAGGCAGCGCACGGGTCTCGGGGGGGGGCACCCTCTGATGCGGCGGGTTGCGGCGAATCGGCGCGGAGCGGCGGCGATCGTAAGTTACACGCAGCTAGCAAAGTGCTAGCTGCGTGTAACGAAAAAAAAATTATGAAAATCGGCCCAGCAGGGCCTGAGGAATCCTCCGCAGCAGGTTACCCCGAGCTGAGCTCGGGATAACCGGCAGGGAGGTTAAGTGTCCCTAAATGAAAATACATGAACTATTGACATTTTTCTATCTCACTCTGCTCTCAGAAGTTGTATTCTGCCAGGATCAGTGAGGTTTACTATATTCCTGACAGGGTACTGACAAAACAGAAGCTGTCACTTGCATGCCTAAAAATTAACTCTTTCAGGCAGCAAAAGTAAAACAGCCTGGTTATTAATATGTTTTGCACTGTACATGCACATGTTTATCTCCTCATGTCATATGATACCTCGGATGCACTTTAAATAGAAAAACTCAAACATTAGTAGCGAACTATGGGCTTGATTCACAAAGCCTTGCAAACTGTTTAGCACAGGTGTGCTAAACAGTTAGCACGTGAAGTGACGTTCGCGGACTGTTGCACGCGCAAAGTGCCGCGATTCGTGTGATCGCTGACTTTTGCGTGCGCAAAGTGCCGTGATTCGTGCGATTGCGGACTTTTGCGCATGCAATTTGCCGCGATTCGCGCACTTTTGCGTGCGCAATTTGCCACAACATTTGCACGCAAAAGTACGCGATCGCACGAATCGCGGCACTTTGCGCACGCAAAAGTCAGCGAACGGCACTTCACATGCTAACTGTTTAGCACACCCGTGCTAAACAGTTTGCACGGCTTTGTGAATCAAGCCCTATGTTTTTTAAGGACTATGGCTACCTGGCTTCTGGGATCTGTCCAGCATTGTATCACCCAGGCAATTCCCTTCTCAGGCCTGGTGCACACCAAAACCCGCTAGCAGATCCGCAAAATGCTAGCAGATTTTGAAACGCTTTTTCTTATTTTTCTGTAGCGTTTCACCTAGCATTTTGCGGTTTTGGGAAGCGTTTTTGGTGTACTAGATTTCATATATTGTTACAGTAAAGCTGTTACTGAACAGCTTCTGTAACAAAAACACCTGCAAAACCGCTCTGAACTGCCATTTTTAAGAGCGGTTTGCGTTTTTCCTATACTTAACATTGGAGGCAGAAACGCCTCCGCAATCCAAAATCTGCAGCAGCCCGGGAGTATGCGTTTCTGCAAAACACCTCCCGTTCTGGTGTCCACCACCCCATTAAAATACATTACCCTAGCGTTTCCACATCCGCAATCGGATCTGAAAACGCTGCCGAACCGCTCTGGTGTGCACTAGGCCTCAGTGACTGTGGGAAATCGGTTGAATGATTTCAGGGCCAGTGCACACCGAAAAGTGCTAGGGTAATCGCAAACGCTCAGCGCTTTTTGAAGTTATTTTTCTAGGCAATTCTAGGCATGTGCCTAGCAATTTTCTAATCATGCCTGGCAATTTTTGGAGCGTTTTTGTGTACCGGTTTTTATTTTTTGTTACAGTGGAGCTGTAACTGAACAGCTTCTGTAACAGAAATGCTTGGAAAATTGCTCTTATCTAGTGCTTTCCAGCATGATTTTCCACTTTCCTATACTTAACATTGAGGCCGATTCTCAGAAATCAGCAGAAATGCTGCAGGACCCGCGTTTGCGTTTGGGAGAAAATCACATCGCTCTGGTGTGATCCATCCCATTCAAATACATTAGCCAAGCGCTTTTCAAAGCGCTGGCGTTTTTAAAAGCGCTCACCATCCCTCATATTGTTAGGATAGGATCTCTAAGAAGATGGAGATGAGACCACCATATTCAGTGCCCAACTCAATCCCCAGAAAAAAACCATGTCTGGGGTGAGTAAAATTATCAGCATGCATCACAAAGGCTAATTCAGCTGATAACCTCAGGCCTCTTGTGCCTCTTGTGCTGGACAGAGTGCCGTTAGGATGCATGGCACATCCTTGTGTGTGTCAGCGTTTGACATGCTGTGCTCGTACGTATTACATTTCACTTCAACAGAGATCAGAAGGTTTGAACCCGGATTCCGGATTCCACATGGTCAAATTACAGACCATAAAATAGAAATAAGTTTCATAAATAAAATTATCATCTCTCTTTAAGGCCTTTTTCACAGTGGGACGTTGCGTTTGATGCAACGTTAAATTCGCACAACGTGCCCCTAACGCAGCGCATGTAGGTTATGAAATTGGACGTTATTTTGCACTGTGTTATGTGTCTCTTGGTGCGCCGTTTTCGTTGCATACTGATGGAACGAAAACAGCGCATGCGTTACATTTAATAAATAAAAAAAAAACATTACTGAGCAGGTGCAACACACATAACGCAGCAAATGTATTGCTAAACGCACAGCATGCAGCACTTTCTAAATATTGCTACACGTTACACACAACGCAACGTGTGCACTGTGAATGTCGCACAGACTTTGTATTGCTGTGCGTTAGTCTGTGTTATAATTTTTAACGTCCCACTGTGAAAGAGGCCTAAAGGGTACCTAAAACTAGAAATAAAATTGAATACTTCCCTCAATAGTGGGAGCCTCTGGACAATCCATAATCTTTCCTCAACCTTATGGTCCAGCGCTGGGACCCTATGAACATATTTGATAATGGCTTGTGGAATCTGTTCTCGCAGGTGCGCTCTTGTCTGTTTGTGACCCACGCCTGCACAGTATCATGGAGCCTCTTGTGCACTATTTTCTCCTCCATGCATGAGCGGCTTGCTATTACACAGGCTCAAGCTGTACTCGCAGCTGTGCAGTGTGGCCGTGCTTGTACACAGACGGGAGCGTGGCCCGAAAAAGAAGGGGGTTCTGGCGAGCATTGGTAGATAGCAGGAGGATCAGAGAAGCCTCTGGATCGGCCAGAGGCTTCCCTCTACTGAGGTAAAGGTGGCCTTACATCTGTAGACTTGGCAGCCAATCGACCATCAGATTCTATAAATATAATCGAATCTGATGAAAATTGGTGCCACCAAGAGCATGCTCGATCGACAATTTAACCAATTTTGGGCCAAAATTAGTTGCACGTATCAATCGGACATGCTGGAAAATCTTGGGCCGACATGCTTGCCGATCAATTGTGGGTATGACAAACGCAATGGAAACCCCCCACGAGTGTCCCCCTCCTAAAGTCTTATGCCATTCCCCCCTGTGCCCTTATACTTTACATGTCTTTGCCCTATTTCCGCATTTGGACCCCACGCGATTACCGGCATATTGCATGTGTGTGACTGTGACATCACAAGTGTGGAAGTACAATGAGGATGGCAGATAGGTGAAGAATACTTGCATGAGCTCCGAGGGGAGACATAAAACATTATTAGGAGGACATCATCCAGGGGAGGCAAGGCAGATTCCTAAAACGTTTCATGCTGAAATTGATCGGGAATCGGCCTGCAGTTTACCGCGGCCAACAGATCTATCTCCGTTCATATTCGATCAAACCCAGCAGGAAACCTTAAAGGGTATAGTTCTCCAATCACAGCACCCTTTACAATTTGAAGGATTGCAATTGGCCAAATTGTGTGGGCATAACTATTGCAACCGTTGTTAAACCCAAAGACCTTAGAGGGTGCGGTCTTTGCAGCCAATCACGTTAGTGGAATTTCCATATGCAGTTTCCCGCTGGGTCACTTCAAGCAGACCAATAACAACAGTACAGGGATACAATGTTGGGCACTATAAGGGGGATGTTTTTATGAAGAGGACAAAAATGAGGCCACTATAATAGGAAGAGGCATGATAATGGTGGGGCAGGACCCAAATACTTGGTGAGCAGTGATCTGGACCCTGCGCTGTGCTGTAGTGCTGTCTTGGTCAGTGACGATTCCATAAAGTAGACTTGCCAATTGTTCTCTTTACATTCATAACTAGAAACAAAAGAGACTGAACCGAAACTTTGTGCAAGCCATATCACATTCAAGGCCTGCACAGCTAGTTATCCATCTAATCATCCATTTACTTCCAGAATATGGATTAACACTATGAAATATTTTGCTTCAGGTTTCACCTATACCAGATCCCATGTATCAAAAATTGTCAGGGAATTCTAAGCTCATGCCTACTGACTCCCCAGATTGGCCAGACAATAATCTTCTGAGATGTAAGACATTGCCCTCATTCTGCATTTCCTTTGTATTCTGCCTTCTGCTAGAACGTAATACACCGGTAATAATTACTTGATACGCTGCTGCAGCTCATACCAGCATGCATTGGAAGAGGCCAGTGCTGCACCTATAGATATGAGCTGCTGGCAGG